>NC_040905.2:116804888-117119827 GCF_004126475.2 Phyllostomus discolor
TTTACTCTTCACCCGTTCAGTCCCCCACTCATCCTGTGGCCGAGTACGGAGCATCTGCTGAAGTCTGGGGACGTGTGTGCTGCGGTCAGCACAGTGAGTGTGGCAGGCCAGGCCCGCTCTCTGGGTGCTTACATTTCCAGGGCGTGAGTAGACAGGCCGAGGACAAAAGCAAGCAAAGAAACCAATGCCGTGGAAGACAGGAAAGAGTAGCACAAGATGGGCAGTGTCTGCTGAAAGAGTTGCCCTAGAGGGGGTGGGCCAAAGGCTTCCCTGGGGGCCGCATCTGGGCTGACCCCTGAAGATGAGATGGAGCCACTCCTGGGAGGCCTGGGGCGAGAGCCTCCCAGGGGAGGGACCAGCGAGGGCTGTAGGAAGTAGAGTCAGGCCGGAAGGAGGCCGGGCTGGCCTGTGCGCAGAGGTGGAGAGGGGGGGTGCGAGGGTTTGGGGGTCACGGGTCGAGGGACTGGGTCACACTGTGCCTGGGAGATCCCTGGAAGGAATTTGGATTTTATTTTAAATGTGAGGAGTTCCCCAGAGGGTTTTCGGTAGGAGAGGGACATGTTTGGGCTCAGGCTGTAGAAAAACGTGCAGCTGCTAGGCATAGAAGGGCTGCTGATAGGGCCAGGTGGCTGCGGAGGACCAGGCGGGAAGATTTGCAACAGGGCTTTCTGTGAACGCAATTCAGCCTTTTTTTCTTTTTACTAGCCTTCCCCAGTCTCCACCTTGCACCCCTGCACCTACGCGCTACCCCCGGCTTTCGATATCACTTCAGCTTTTTTGACCCATCAGGCCTTCTCTATGTCAGCTTTTCATTCCCTCAGTACTTCTCTGTTGTCATGTTCCAAGGGAGAGACCCTCTGATTCTCTTAGCCCACCTCTGCCACTCGGGTCACGGCCTGGACTCTGGGTCGGCCTGGACAGACGCCACTACTGCCTGGGCCGGCTGGGACTGGGGGTGGGGGCCGGGTCTGACGATCCACGCACAGCCTGCCTGCCCTGGAGCTGTTCGCTGAGCGGGCACGGGCCCCCTTGACTCCACTGAGGAGGCTGTGCACAAGATGGTAAATGGACCCCATGTGCCAACTGCACTGTCATTGTCCTGAGGAAGAGAGACTGGATTGCAGTTTCCTTTGGCTATAAGTAGTAGAGTTAAGAAGCAAGTTTCTCCATGATTGGAAGTACTTAGGGATGGATTATGGGTGTGTGTAGGATAGAGATGAAGCCAGCCTCTCTGCCCTTTTGAATGGGCTCCACTCTCCTTGGAGGCAGCCAGGGCTAGGCAGAGTGGTCAAGGTAGCAAAGTCTCCACTGGCCAGTTCTCTGAAGCTGCCCCATTAGGAGAGGGGCCACTGTCCTGCCCCCATCCTTTGGTTACTCCTGTGCCCAGCAGAAGGGACAGGTGGGGCCAGTGGTCTTGTGCACTTACACCGGCTGGGTCGGCAGAGGCACAGCGGTCCCAGCGCACAGGGAGCCCATCGGCCCGTCCACTCTCCGCTGCCCCGTCTCCCCCTGCCCCCACTGTTGCATCCCCGTACTCTCCAACCTGTGCTCCTGCCGTTTTTTCCCCATGTCTCCCCTCAGCTCTCTTGAGTCACACAGCCCCTCCCCGCTGACCAAGCCCAGTCCCTTTGGCTCTTCCAGCACAGTAGACTTTCCTTCTTAGGGTCTTGCCCAGCAACTAGGAAGCCCTTTGGGTAGAGCTGCCCTTGATGGGGAGGGCTGCCTCAGGCTCAGTGGCCTGAGGATGCCTGGGTTACAAAGTCACAGTCAGCTAAACGCTGGCTGACCAGCTGCACCTGTGAGACTCTTCCCGGAACTCTGCAATTCTGGGGGATCCGGGGAGGTGGATGGCATTGCTTTTTTGGGCTTCTGAGCTGCCACCTGCACCGTGGCATGTATCGTGGTGATAAATGGGTTCTGGTTGGTGCTGTCCTCCCTGCCCCCCACCTCGCCATGTCTTGGCCTTAGATCTTTCTGCTGCTGTCCTCAGATTAAGATTTATGGCTTCCTTGGCCTTGTAATACGTGGGTGGACAGTGGCCTAATCAACAGAGCCGTCGTTTACCAAAAGCTGTCAGATTTGATGAAAGTCATCAGCTCTTAGCGTTAAATTGGTAGTGAAGGGATTGGCCTTCCAGCAATTTACTGTGGGGTGGGCTTTCCTTAAAGGCCTGAGAAGCAAGTTCATTACAATTATTACAGCAAAGGCTTTGCTCTCGCTCCACTGTTGTATCTGGTTTCCTGCTGTGGGCCAGGCAGCTTTAGCACCCCCTGCCCCCCGCCCCGAAAGCTCATAGTGAACATGTGAAGCACGGGGCTCCCTTCCCTTTATTTTCCTCCTTCTGAGTTTTGCAAACCCCTGCAGTGAGGACAATAAATGGAACAACCCGTAAAGCTTCGGCCTTTACGATGACCTTGCATGATCCAGAGTGTCAAGCACTATTATTTGCGAGAGATCAGACAAATCCGGGAAGAACAAATCAAATGAGGTTGATTTACTGCCTGCCCCAAACCTGCCTTTGCCAGTGTCTTTAGAACTCTCCTGCCTCTAGAGGGAGCCATTCACATGTCACACGACCCGCACAGCCAGGCAGGGCAGCCCCAGCCCTGATCTTTTTTCTTCTCTAGTTGACAGTAAGCTTTCACGGGTACCTCTTAGAACAATCTGCTGAGAGAAGGGCAGCAGATACCCTGAGCAGGACGCTGGCCTGGGTGTGGCTGAGTATGAAAGCAGCTGGCCTTGGGCTGGCAAACTGGAACATGGGTGTTTGGATGTCAGGGCTTTTCAGTTCTGCCTGGTCCATGGTTGATACTGCAGAGGTCTCCCCAAGTCTGGGTACTGCAAGTGGGCGGGAGAGAGCAGCTGCTTAGAAACACCCACTTGGGGCAGAGCAGCGTGCCAGGCAGGGAGCCAGCCAGGAGCTTGGGCATCATCCTTGCGAGGGTGTGAAGGTGGGAGGCAGGGAGCTGGCATGCCTGGGGGCTGGGCTGGAACCTGCCAGCCGGGTGCTCTCTGTGGGGAGGTGGGCATCGTTGTGTGGGCAGGGCTGCTCCTCCTCCTTCTCCCACTGGTGGCAGAGGCGCCACCCTGGAGCTGCGGTGGGGGAGCCTGCCAGATGGAGGGACAGTTTATTCCCCCCTCTGGTACTCACTCAGCATTTAGAAACTCTTTCTGGATCATATTAATTTTGTCATATGTTGCTTCATAAACACCTTCTTCCATTGTGTGTGCTGTGTACACAATGCACCAGGGCATTGGTTTAAATTTTTTTGTATCTTGACATGTATGCAGTCAATACTAAGTGAGGATTTGTTGATTAAGTGCCTTCATGCCTACTGCAAATCTGTCTCCTGACATCTCGGTAAGGTGAGCAGGTATGCTGAGCTCCTAGGGAGGGAGAAGGATAAGCTGGGGAAAGGGAGGATGGGAAAGCTGCAGAAGAGAGAATGGCACATGAGTGCTCCTCCTTGAATACTGGAGCTCTTTCTCACATTTATAATTCAGATCAGGCCAACAGAGTAGCATGAATTCCAAATCTCTTACTTACCAGTGAATTCCCCCATTCAGGCATGGCTGGATCCAGGTGCTCAGACAATGTAGCAGGCTCTTCCCCACCTTCCAACTCTGCTTTCCCCCATGTTTCTCTGTGTGGTGACAAGAGGGCCAACAGCAGCTCCCAGCTTACATCCTGTCTCCTGCTATTGCATGACTCTGACTCTCCTGAACCAGTTACCCATTCACTGTGGGCCAGAGGAGTCTAATACTCAGATTGGCCAGGCCTGGGTCATGTGCCCACCTAGCCCTGGTCTCTGTTTAACATGAACACTTGGTTTAGGGTTTTGGAAGGGAGGATTTACTAAAAGGAAATGAGGGTGTGTTTTTTTTACCCTCACCTGAGAACATGCTTATTGATTTTATTTTATTGATTTTTCAAGTATATTTTATTGATTATCCTTTTACAGTTGTCCTATTCTTTTTTTCTCCCCTTCATTCCCCTCTGCCCTGTACCTGACCTCCCTCCAGCATTTCTCCTCCTTTGTTCATGTCCGTAGGTCATACATATAAGTTCTTTGACTTCTCCATTTCCTACACTACTCTTAACCTCCCCCTGTCTATGTTATACCTACAAATTATGCTTCTTACTCCCTTTATGTTTTCCCCTGTTCTCCCCCTGCCCTCTCCCCACTGATAACCCTCCATGAGATCTCTGTTTCGGTGATTCTGTTCCTGTTGTAGTTGTTTGCTTAGTTTGTTTTTGTTTTGTTTTTGTTTTTTTAGGTTCAATTGTTGATATTTGTGAGTTTGTTGTCATTTTACTGTTCATAGTTTTGATTTTTTTTTCTTAGATAAGTCCCTTTAACATTTCATATGATAAGGGTTTGGTGATGATCAACTCCTTTAAACTGGAGCTTATCTGGGAAGCACTTTATCTGCCCTTCCATTCTAAATGAAAGCTTTGCTGGATAGAGCAATCTTGGATGTAGGTCCTTGCCTTCCATGACTTGGAATACTTCTTTCCAGCCCCTTCTTGCTTGCAAGATTTCTTTTGAGAAATCAGCTGACAGTCTGATGGGAACTCCTTTGTAGGTAACTGTCTCCTTTTCTCTTGGTGCTTTTCAGGTTCTCTCCTTATCTTTAACCTTGGGCAATGTAATTATGATGTGCCTTGGTGTGTTCCTCCTTGGGTCCAACTTCTTTGGGACTCTCTGAGCTTCCTGGGCTTCCTGGAAGTCTATTTCCTTGGGGAAGTTCTCCTTCATTATTTTTTCAAATAAGCTTTTAATTTCTTGCTCTTCCTCTTCTCCTTCTGGCACCCCTATGATTCAGATGTTGGAATGTTTGTTGTCCCAGAGGTTCCGAAACCTCTCCTCATTTTTTTGAATTCTTGTTTCTTCATTCTGTTTTGGTTGAATGTTTATTTCTTCCTTTTGTTCCAAATCGTTGATTTCAGTACCAGTTTCCTTCCCTTCACTGATGGTTCTGTGTATATTTTGCTTTATTTCACTTTGTACAGCCTTCACTACTTACTTTATTCTGTGGCCATACTCAATCATTTCTGTGCATATCCTGATCACCAGGTTTTAAAACCTGGATCTGATAGGTTGGCTATCCTATCAGATAACTCCTATCGGAGTTAGTTGGCTAACTCCTCATTGCTTAGTTTTTTTTCTGGAGTTTTGATCTGTCCTTTCATTAGGGCCATATTTCTTTGTCTTGGCGCATCAGTTAAGTTGTAGGGGGGTGGGGCCTTAGGTATTCCCCAGGGTGGGGCAGCCCACGTCATTGCATTGCGGTGCTGTATGTGGGGGAGGGGTCAGAAGAGAACAACTCCAGTTGCTTGGCTCTGTCGCCCTGCTTCCAAGAGACTGGTAGCTTCTCCCACTGCCACAACCCCCACAGATTTTTACATCCAGAGGTACTGAGGCCTTATCTTGGCTGAGCTGGAACCCTGGGTTGCACAGTCTGTCTTACTCCGCAGTTATTCCTCCCAGTTTATCTGCATGCAAATGTGGGACTGCCTTGGGGCCAGCCGCTGCAGCTGCTGCCTGGCCTGCTGGGTCAGCCAGCCACTGCCTTGGCTGTGTCCTCTCTGCCCTGGCTGCCTATCTCCAGTCCGGACGAATGTTTCTTCTTTAACTCCTTGGTTGTTGGACTTCCATATAGTTCAATTTCTGGCAGTTCTGGTTGTTTTTTGTTTTTAAATTGGTATTTCCTTCTTTTGTTGTGCAAGGAGGCACAGTGTGTCTGCCTATGCCTCCATCTTGGCTGGAACTCCCCACATGTTGATTTTAGAGAGAGAGGAAGGGAGAGAGAGAGAGAGAGGGAGAGAAACATTAATGCAAGAGAGAAACATTGATTGGTTGCCTCTCATATGCACCCCAACCGGGGACCAAACTTGCAACCCAGGCACATGTCCTAACCGGGAATCAAACCTGTGACCTTTCAGTTTACGGGTTGGCGCTGCCACCAACTGAGCCACACTGGTCAGGGCAGCGTGCTTTTATCAGAAGGCAGGGGAACACACGCTGGACAGGCAGAAACAACAGCACCCACCACAGAACCACCTAGATGTTATGTTACATAAACTTTAACGTGCGTAAAAATCACCTAGGGTCCTGTTGAAATGCAGATTCTGGTCCCTGGCTCTGAGACCGGGCTTGAACTTCTGCATTTCTCACAAATCCTCCAGGGAAAGCCTGAGCTGCTGCTTCAGAGACGGCACCCGGAGTAGTGAGGCCCTCGTTCAGACCCTCCCTTTCTAGGCGGAGGAACAGCAGTCCATGGAGGGGCCTGGCTGCGTCCCAGGCCTGGGCCCCTTGCCCAGCGAGGCTCCCTCTGTGCCGCTGCCCACCCCCTTCTCTCTTGTGCCTGCTTCAGCATTTGGGCAGCTACTGAGCGGTTCCTGGGAAGGAGGGAGGAGCACACTTTCCTTGAAAATATCATGGAAAACCCCTCTCTGTGATGAAATTTGGAGCTTTTACAGCTTCATCCTGGTGTTACAGAACACAACAAGGGGGGCCTGGGATGATATACTATTATTGAAAGAAGGCCCCAGGTCTGTTATGTCCGCTGCCAGAGGAAAGACGTCTCTCAATGCCAGAGATTTGTGAAAAGGAAAGGAAATGTTTATTTAATGCTATACAAACTTAAAGTAGTGACCTAATGTCTTTACCAAAATCCCAAAGTCCCTTAAAACACCCACAAACAGACACAGTCCTTCCTTCCTTCCCCCTTTGCCCAGTCCAGAGTACTGTATCTCAGGAAAGGAAATAGAAGTCCATGGCTCAGGCAGTCCTCTGGTTCTTCCCAGTTAGAACTCCATCTCGACTGGGAGACCTCCCTGGGTTCCCGGCACCCTCAGCTGAGTCGCCGGGATCTCTGCTAAAACCAAGTGGTGGTTCCCCCTTCTAAAGCTGTGGGCGGGGGGGGGGGTCCCCACTCTGGCAAAGGCATGTGGTCCTCTCTCCCAGGGCCATGGGAGTCCCCACTCTGCCAAGGCCGCGTGGTTCTCCCTCTCTCAGGGCTGCGGGAGTCTTCACTCTGCTAAAGCTGTGTGGCTCTCTCTCCAATGGCCATGATCCTCTCTGCACCTCCACAGCCACATGGTTCACCTTCTCAGGGCTGCGCATGGCTCTCCTCCTCTCAATGGCCGCCAAGTCTGGGTTTTTAATCCCTGCGGCCAATCTTCCTCTGCAGCCTCATTTCCGACTCCTCCCACACTCGGCTTCACATGCCAGAACTCGTGTCCTTCCAGCTTTACTGGGCTGCCATCATGAGTCTGGGCAGGCGTGGCCCCATGTCCTGGAGCCAATCCTCTCTGAGCTCCCACGCAGGTGCTGTAACTCAGGGGACCCGCCCCCCCAGTTACATCTGGGTGGGGAAGTTACTTCCATTCCCCTGGCTTAGAGCTGATCACAGCTATTTAACATATCTAAGCGACCAGCCAAAAGCTATAGATATGTTAAATGACCAACCCAGAGGTTGGCTGCAAGGCTGTTGCTATGCAAAATAGCTCTCAATGGCCCTGCTCCATTTGTCCCTTCCCCCAACCCACACCCTGGGGTGGGAGATGGAGACATCTTAAAATCTCCTGGACACCTTAAGTTCTGGACCGCATTTCAAATGCCCATTTGGGGTCCCCCCTCTTGGCTGCACCCTGTAACACTAGCCCTAGGCAGGAAAGCCCCCAGGGGTCCCCTGGCCTGGAAGCCCCGGGTTTTTGCATCCCGGGTAGTGCTGCCCTCCGTGGGCCCCGCTGCTGACAGGAGCCAATGCTCTGGAGCACACTGACGAAGCCTGGGAGGCAGCGCGGCCACACTTGGAGCCCGAGCCCAAGGCAGCGAGGCTGACGGTCATGAGGAAGGCGGAGCGAAGCGTGTGGCTCCAGAAATAGCGGGGCGCAATGCCAAGCGAGAGCCCTCTGGAGGAGGACAGTGTCCTGTGGCAACTCGCTTCTGTGCCTCTTCCACCCCCTGTTCCCTGACAGGGCGGCTCCCTGCCTGCCTTTCCCAGGCCCTGCTGCTCTCGCTAGGGCCTTTTCCTTGAACCATCTATGGTTCATGCCTGGTTCCTTTTCTGAGTGCCAGATGTCCTCAGAAATTCTTTAGTTTTCCTCCGTCCTCCCCCAAGGGCCTCTGTAGTAGCACAGGCTGGGCCCACTTACTCTTCAGGTGTCTGCACGCTCAGCTGTGGTCTGAAAATAGTAAATGTAAAATTCCAGAAATAAACAAGCCATACACTTTAAATACCACACTGTTTTGAGCAGCGTGCTGACAGCTCACGCTGTCCAGCGCCGTCCTCCACGTGACATGGGCCACCCTGCTATCTGGCGTCTCCGTGCCGCACACACTGCCTGCCTGCCAGGCCTCAGCGGCTGTCTCGGCTGGCAGACCAGGTGCATCACAAGCACTCGTGTTCGAGTGGCCCTTGTTTGACTTAATGGTGCCACATTCACATAGTTTTACTACAGGACGTTGTTATAATTGTGCTTTTTTTTTAGCATCAGTTACTGTTGTAAAGCTCCCACTGTGCCACGTTTGTGAGTTAAACTTTATCGCAGGTGTGCATGTATAGAAAAACGCATAGTGCACATAGGGTTCGGTACTGTGTGCAGTTTCCGGCATCCTCGGGGGTCTTGGGGTTTATCCCCTGTGGATGAGGAAGCACTAGTGTATAGCATGGTGGGTTAGAACGCTGGTTGGTCAGCAAACACCGGCCCCTGAGCCAAATCTGGCCACAGCCTGTTTTCGCAAATAGTGTTTTTTCCCGTTTAGTCATTACCCATGTGTCCCAGTTTCTGTCCCTTCACTGATGGTTCACAGCCGTGCCCATTTGTTTAGGCATCATCCATGGCTGCTTTTAAGCTGTAATGGGACAGCTGAGTATTTGACACAGACCCTATAGCTGGCAAAGCCCAAAATATTTACTTTTTAAAGGAAGCTTTGGCTCAGCACTGGTCTCTGGAGCTGTACTGCTGGGGCTCCGATCCAGCCTCTGTGGTCCCCCAGCGGTGCGACCTTGGGCATGAGCGGCTCAGAGGCTCGTGCTCAGGTTTCCCCGGGATCACCGTGAGGCTGACTGAAAGAGCAAACAAACGCGCCCAGAGCACGTGGAGTGCTGACCAGTCGCACTGAATGAAACGGCACCTGGCGTGAGAGCACGGACGGGGCTGAGGGGTGGTGCGGACATGTCCGAACTGCTGAGTATCCCCCAGGGCACCTCAGCTCCGGCCTCATGTTCCGCTTTGTCAAGCCGATGGCTAAGTTCATCAGCCCTGTGGGGAAGCTGGGTCTTACCGTGGGCATGGTTTTAACACTGCCAGGGTATGAGGGGAAATGCATGGTCTAAATCATTATCCCTCACCTGGGCAGTAGATTCAGGACACGTGGGTTGGTGGACCTCCTTCTTTGCTCAGTGCCAGGACTGCACTAGGGTGAGACCCAGGGTGGACGTTTAAGGAGAACCTCCCTCTTGCGTTTGTGCGCTGGGAGGGAGCACCACCTTCACCGTCGCTCCCTGGGCACCTTGCTGGCCCTGGCCCTGCCACGATGTCCAGCACAGCCCACTCTGGCCCCAGCACTGGGGTGGGCAGCAGTGCATGTGCTCGACTACTGGGTGACACAGGTGGCTTGTTTCTTCGGTCCACAGGGGAGAAAGCATGAACTTGGCAGGAGGGGGGGCAAGTTGTCCTCACGGCAGCTCTGACAAAGGTGCCATCAGTGCCACCTTAGTGGGTGTGGAAAGCGGTGCTCAGGGAGGTCACGCGACTTGCCCAGGGTGGCCTAGGGAATAAGCCCCAGAGTTCCGGGAGTCAAACTGGTCTGCCTGCGTTTAGAGCCCAGGCCCTTCGCCACACACGAGCAGCTCTGATACAGCCACAGAAAGGTGACAAGCGCCTAGCGGGCCATTCGCAGCCAGGCCTCAGCTCAGCTGCAGGTAGCGGACACTGGTCCCTGGGGCCTGAAGACAGTTGTATTTCTCTCACAGGAACAAGGCATTTGGAAGCAGCCAGGGACTCAAGCTCCTTCTGGTTTTCCATGGGGCCACCCTTCGGGTGTGGCTGTGTTCCTTATTCCCATGGGACAGCTGCTCTGTAACGGAACACATCCACATTCCATTAGGAAGATGGGTAGAAGGATAAAGGGCCAAGTCCTGTGTCACTGAGTGAGTCCTGGTCAGCAGGAAAACAGTGGCTTTCTCAGCAGCTGCATCCGCACGCAGACTTCTGGCCACTCACATCTGGCTCACACGGCCATCCCGAGCTGCAGGGGCCTCCAGCACGGGCTCATCTTAAAGGGGCACGTGGCCGTCTCAGTGAATCAGGGTTTTGTTAGTAAGCGTGGGGAGGGCAGTGGAATGTCATTGGGTAGTCAGAATGCCTCCCCAGCACAGGTGCGGTTTGGCACATGGAGAAGATTTGGGAGAACGGCATTAAGGTTGGGACACCAACATGAGCGAAGGTGCAGCAGTGGGAGGGTTAGGGCACAGGCAAGGGTCAGGATTCTGTCACAAATAACACAAACCCTACTTGCACTGGCTGAGCGAAAAGGAGACAGCTGCAGCAGTGTCTTGTTTCCGGTGTGACTGGACCCAGAGGTCTAAACAAAGCCATCGAGACTCGGCTCCAGTCTCCCTGCTCTCTGTCTCTGTGTCAGGGGCAGGATGGTCTCCGGCAGCTCCCGGTACACCCGCCCCCCTTGGCTCAGCACGCCTGTTGGAAGGGAGCACCTTCTCCCCACAGCTCCAGCAGGAATCCCAGGGCTACTCATCAGCTACCTTAGGTCCATGCCCACCCCTGAACCCTGGCCAGGGCGTGTGGTGGGGCTGACTGACCAGACCGGAGTCACCGTCTGCCATTGGGCCTTGTGTGGACTGGGCAGGGAGGGGATGGGCCTCAAAGGAAAACGGTGGAGATGCTCCCGGAAGGACGGGGAATAGATGCTGAGCTAAAAACCTGCGTGCACTTGGGATACAGAAAGCAGTTCTGTTGGGCTCAGCTGTCAGGGCTGTGACTATATGTGCAGGAGGCAACATAGGGAAGATAGAGGGGGGCCTGGCGGTAGAGGACTTAGCGTGCCAGGCACACTGCTCAGGGTACAGGCTTGGTGGCTAAGACAGGGAGGCCCAAACAGCAGTGGCTTGAACAACACGAAAGTTGGTGTCTCTCTGACAGGACGGGTCAGTGGTGGGCAGGCATCCTGCTCCGAGAGGTCATGGAGGAACCAGCTCCTCTGTGGCTTCACCACCTCCACACGGCGCTTCCTCGCACTGTCCTCGGCAGCTCACCACCACCTCTACGCTGCAGCCGGGCAGGGGCCATCGTCCCCTTCCCTTCAGGGGCCCACCTCAAAGACACACACAACCCTTCCCCCCACACCTCACTGGCCAGGACGTGTCCACATGGTCCCCTCGGTGCAGGAGAGGAAGGAGAAACAGACCCTGGGGGACAACCCGCAGCCTGCCACACGAGGCCACCAGGAGTGGGTTTCCTGAAGAATGATCCCAGGAATGCTGGGAGGAGAGGTCCTGCCACTCACGCTTTCCACAGCCCAGACAGTGTGAGGAATGGCGCACACTGCATTTTGTTTTAGGATGTCCATAGGTGTGTGTGGCAGGTGGGGGAGGGGGCGTATTAAAGGCCCTGAGAAGTCTTGAAGAAAAATCCTAAACATTTGATCACAAAGCTATCAGAGAAGCTTAACACCTGCTAAAATTCTATGGGTAAGTTATTTCAAGCCAAAAAGTTACTCAAAAATTCTGTGGAGCCCACTTTGGGCAGTTGGAACTGGTCAAGACTTCTGAGCAGAGGTGGCCTGGGCCGTCTGGGCTGGCCTGCGCGGGACGATGCCGGGCCGGCGTGGGGACGCAGGACCGGGCTGTGCATAGGCACACGCCTTGTCGTCAGCCCCAAGCACACTTGCCTCCAGAGGGGTCAGGGTATTCGTTCCACTGCGCCTGAAACGGTCTGAATTTCTGTGTACAGAAATCTGTGCAGATCAGAACAGAAGCTGGCTCACGGCTGCACATCGAACCTCCCCTGGACTACTCTGAAGACTCTGAGCCGTGGGAGAGCGTGACTGGCAACACAAAGGATGCTTCTGGGGGCCATCCGCAGGTAGGAGTGGCTTCCGCTCGGTGCTGCAGCCGCTGTCGGGGCACCTTCTGTTGTTTATGCCTTCCTTCCTGCAGAAAGAGTCCTCTCCTAAGGGACAACCCAATGACCTGGTTTCCCTTCCCCATCCCCAGAAATGGGATTTTACAGTGAACAAAATTGTGGACTTCATTGCCTTTAGCATCTATCTCCCATACAGTACACGCAACACACAGTGCCAACACGCACTCACTCGCTTCTGAATAATTCAAACAATCCCGTGCTCAGGAGCGGTCGGTGCAAACGGCCATCAGTTCCTCCTCGCCTGGGAGGCTGGCTTATGGCCACTTTCAGTCTGTCACTGTCCCCACCCAAGCCCATGCACAGAATGCGCACGTGCCCTTGAAGCAAGAGGCGTGGCAGTTTCTCCTTCTCCTTTGACCATTTGGTGTCCCCTGCAACACGAGCAGGCATTCCGTCCTGTGCAGGCTCCCAGGCTCCCTGAAACTCAGGCTGTCCCTCACAAGCTATTAAGCCCATTAGCATTCCTGTGTGTGCGTGCTTGGAATCGCCAGTGCCCCGCTCCGCCAGCACTGAATTTTCTCCGCTGTGCGTGCTTGATTGTATTTCTTCCTTTTTCTCCTCTTCTTGAGGGGGCACTCCATAAGCCTTCATAGTCAGTCTCCCCACGGAGTTATTTTCCTGCGAAGTAAGAGTAAAACGGCAGCGCCAGTTCTCGGCAGAGGCCGAAGCCATATGAGATGCAATCTAAATAGGCAGAGAAAAAAAGTGCATGGTTAAATGTGCTCAGCCACCTCCCAGTGTTTGCAAGTGCAGCCTGAAATGAGCAGCAGGAGAGGCATGTTTGTGTATATGCTTTCCATCTGACCCTCGCTGTTGAAATACACTAGCCCTTCACCCGCAATCAAAGCCTCAGTGAACTTCAATTTCTCGGTGGCTCTGAGGTCGCAGACTGGCGTGCTGCCGACCCGTTTTCTTGGCCGCCACCCTGTTGACTTGCATTGTACTTTCAAAAGATGTGAATTACTAGCTGACATTTAAGAATCAGGAAATTTTATGTCAAAGTCTGAAGTCGGGGCTTCTCTTGGAAAATCAGAAGATTTGGGAACCACGTTCTTACAGACATTGTTGATCGAGTTGAGGCGCTGCCTCCCCCTTAGACAGTGTGTGTTCCCGTGTCTGCAGCCCTCAGCACAGGTCCAGGCACCATTCTTCACCCTGACGGTGAAGCAGACAGTGAACAAGCACATACCACACCAGGGGGCAGTGGGCATATCAGAGAAACAAAGTGGAGGAAGGGCCTGGAGGAAGCTGGGCAGGGTCTGCCAGCTGATGTGGGAAGGCCTGGATGGAGACTCATGAGCAGAGGCCTCCAGGAAGCCAAGGGGTGAGCCACTGGGAGAGGTGCAGGGGGCGGCAGGTGCGGAGGCCCCAAGGCCGAGGCCAGGATGGCCGGAGCTGAGTGGTCAAGGGGGTGAGGAAGAGGAGGCTGGACAGGTGGCCCAGGCTCAGACCACACAGGGCTTTGAGAGCTGTGGTAAGGATGAGGCATTCTACTTTGAGTCGGAGGGAACATGTGGTAGGTTGGTTGGTTGGTTTGAGTTTCAGTTTAGCAACTCCAGGGAAAGGAGGGCACCTCTTCCAGAGAGGTTCGCCCGGCGCCGGGTCTTCGTCCTGCTGGCTCTCCTCAGGCCGGGGATGCAGTCAGTGGGTGAGGAGGCTCCGTGGAAATGACTTGGCTCCACTTAAGTATCAGGAATAAACAAAATGTACGTTTTTGTTCTAATATTATTGACATATCTTTTTTCCCCGATAATGCATGATCAATATGAAAAGTTCAAATGATATAAAGGAAATAAAAGTCCTTTCATAATCTCACTGCCCCACAGATGTTACTGTGAATAGGTAGTTACACAACCATCCAGACTAAAAACTGCGCATACCATTAGGTCCAAGAGGAGATTATTATCTGGAGTGTTCGGGCCCTTTCTCGATGAGTGAGTGGTATTTGCCAAGATTAGTTATCAGCCCCTGAGAGTGTGACAGGCATAGGAAGACTTGACCGCCTGATACCTTCTGGAAGGCCTCTTCTGAGTTTCTCCATCGTCCAGTGCTCTAAAGTCATTAGCTGGTGCGTGTCAACAACCTAAAGACCTGTCACAACCCGTGTGTCACCAGCAGGTCTGTGTGTGAACGGCTGTGGCCCGTGATGGCTTACCCCCCGTTGGCACTCGGTGGGTGTAGGCAGTGGTGCCATCACCGGCCGCTCCGGCCGAGCCCCCCCTGTGAGGAGCTGGTGCCCATGGAGCTCCTCAGCGAGGCCCCACAGTGTCCGCTGATTTCAAGGGTGAGACCTGAACGAATGAGGGGTCATTTTTAGGGCAGTCCCGTTGCTTGGGCTCTTCTGTTTCAGATCATCATAAATAACCTTTGAGTGAGTGCCTTTTTTCTTTCCTTTTAGTGGTATTTGCACATATGTGGGACTGTACCATTCATACTGTTTGGTAATCCCACATTGTTCACTCAGCATGTGTGGCCATCTTTCCTCACTGTCCTCACTCCACTGCGTGCACTGTCTGGGGAGTTGGTGGCCCAAGGTCGAGTCCTGGTCTGCTTGCTGGCTGTGTTCTGCAGTGGTACTGGTTCGGCCAGGAGGAGTCTGATTGGTCGGCTGTGGGAGCAGGCGCAGAGACCCCGCTTACTGAGGAGGGAGGCGGGGGGCACGGGCCGCACGTCTGTGGGGACAGAAATTGCTCTCACTACGTCCCGCGCTCTCTGCTCGTCCCCAGGATTCCAGACCGCCCAGCAGCAGCACACCCTGCGATTTCCGCTTCTCCCTTCAGAGGGCACATGGACACCCTGCCCCTCCCAGCGGCATGGACAAAGCGAGGATTCTCTTAACTATTCAGGATGTAATGGTAAGAGTGCTTTTCTGCATCATAACCATGAAGGGCCAGGGTCTTCTCCGCAGCCAAGCAGCGGGGTCACAGGATGGACCCCACGAGAGACTTTTGTTTACACTTGGCAACACTTTACAGATGACGGGATTTGACTTTAACAAGAAACCTCTGGCTAATCCACCAGAAGATTAAAAAAAACACAGGAGAGATGTAGCTTAATTACATTGTTTTTATTTATTTTCCTTTTGATATAAAAAACAGATTAAAAAATTGTTTTTCAATAACAGTTCACATTAAATATTATTTTATATTAGTTTTAGATGTATATCATAGTGGTTAGACAATCATATGCTTTACAAAGTGATCCCCCGGATGTTTCCAGCACCCCCCGGGCACCACACACAGTTATTACAGTGTGACTGACTGTGTTCCCTGTGCTGGACTTCACATCCCCACGGCTGTTCTGTACCTGCCAGTTGGTACTTCTGGTTCCCTTCACCTTTTTCACCCGTCCCTCACCATCCCCTCCCCTCTCCTAACCATCAGAATGTTCATGGTATTTATGAGCCTGTTTCAGTTTTCTTTGTTCATTTATTTTGTTCTTTGGATTCCACATAAGGGGAAACCGTATGGTGTTTGCCTTTCTCTGACTTATTCCACTGAGCATGTACGCACCATGGCTTTTTAATCCACTTGTCCATTGACGGGCACTTGGGCTGCTCCCATAGCTTGACTATTGTAAGTGACGCTGCAACGAACATGGGGGTGCGTAGATTCTTTCAAATTGGTGTTTGGGGCTTCTTTGGATGTATTTTCAGAAGTGGAATTGCTGGGTTATAAGGCAGATCCCTTTTTAGTTTTCTGAGGACCCTCCACCCTGTTTCCCGCAGCGGCTGCACCAGTCTGCACTCCCACCGGCGGTGCCCTGGGGCTCCCTTGCTCCGCGCCCTCACTGGCACTTGTTTGTGTGGATTCGCTGATGACAGGCTGTCCTGTCAGGGGTGAGGTGATATCCTACTGTGGTTTTAATTTGCGTCTCTCTGATGACCAGTGATGTCAAGCATCTTTTTATATTTCTATTCAGGGGCTCTGCACATTTCTAAAACTAGGTATTTTTTGGTGTTGAGAATTATATGAGTTCTTTATAAATTTTGGATATTAACCACCCATCAGATACATAATTGGCGAATCTCTTTTTTCATTCACTAGGTTGTCTTTTTGTTTGTTGATGGTTTTTTCTTCGCTGTGCAAAACGTTTTGGTTTGATGTAGTCCCATTTGTTTACTTTTTCTTTTGTTTCCCTTGCTTGAGGAGATATATCAGAAAAAATATTGCTGAGAGAAATACCGACATTATTTTTAAAAAGCAATAGGAAAGGCCCACATTAAGCGAGCACTTACTAAGTGCCGAGCACTGTGTTGAGTGTGTAACATCCGTGCTGCGTTAACCCCGTGTGCTAAGTGCTGGGCATTTTCACCCCGTGTCGTAGTCTGAGGAAACTGAAGAGCTGCTCACGCAGGCCTCTGAGGGGCCCAGCCTGGAAACCCAGACCCCGTGACTCCTGCTCCCTGGGATCAACAAGCTGGCACAGATGTGTTTGTGCTTCTGCAAGTGCTCAGCTCGCCACAGGGGCACAGTCTGTGGTGCACATTAGTGACATTCTGCCTGGGAGTAAGGTGTTCAGAGGTGCCCTCCATCAGTCATGCTTAGCTGTTTTAAACAGTGATTGAGAGGACCTGCCCTCTGTCAGGTCTTTCCCCTGTGACCTCAGTGCTGGGAATACTGATGGGAAATGTTTTTCAAAAGTGAAATTCAATGAGGAAACAACCAGATGAACCTGAACTGAGGGATAGTCTACAAGACAACTATCCAGGAGTCTTCAAAAAGCCAGTGGAGTGAGAGGCAGAGGAAGGCTATTGCAGACTGCAGCAGGGTGAGGAGGTCACGATGGTGCCGCGTGAGATCCTGGGGAAGAGACTTGCTATAGATCTGAGGATAGTTTTGGGAAACTCAGCAAAATGAAAAGTGAACTATTTATATCAGGTAATGATGTTGTGTTGATGTTAAATTTCCCGAATTTGGCAATTATGTTGTGATTGTGCAAGAGACGGTTCTTGTCCTCAGGGACACGTGCGGAAGTGTGTGGCACGAGGGGCCGTGATGCCCGCGCCCACGCGTCCGTGGGCCGCAGTGAAGAGCGTGCACCGCACACGCTGAGGGAGAGCAAAGGGAGAAGAGGGGAACGGGGCAACGTGCTAACAGTGGGTAAATGTAGGGGAAGGGGTTTTGGATATTATATATTCTTATACATTTTCAATGGCTTCAAATTTTTTCAAAATAAAAGTTTTTAAAAAGCTTTGTTAGAGCTAAGCATCAGCAAAGGAAGGAATAGAGAAAGGTGAAAAAGGAGCCCAGCTTAGACAAGCTGAGTGGGACCAAACCACGTCAGCTGCCTGACTGCGCTGCTGTGCTGTGCCGGGCGGGGTGTCCCTGTGGGGAACCAGGTGCGGGTGCGTGGGATCTTTGTGTGCTGTTCTTACAATGGTGCATAAAATCTACAATTAGCTCAAAATAAAAAGTAGAGAATAAATAAAATAAGCAGAGGTCCTGGATGGTGTGGCTCAGTGGATTGAGTGCCGGCCTGTAAACCAAAGAGTCACCGGTTTGATTCCCAGTCAGGTCCCCAAGCCTGGGTTGCAGGCTAGGTCCCCATGTGAGGGCACATGAGAGGCAACCACACGTTGATGTTTCTCTTCCTCTCTTTCTCGTTCCCTTCCCTCTCTAAAAATAAAATACACTTAAACAATCTGTTTAAAAGTAAAATAAAATAAGCACAGATGCTTCGGTCCTGACTCTCATCTTGGCTTTTGGCTCAGGCATTGTATAACATCATGTTTTAAGCACTCTATGTAACAATAATTTGCAGTAAGATTTGAGAACCACAGTTACAAGGAAAAGATAGGGCTGTGGATCATGAAATTTGATATGTATAAGAACCACTAAGGTTATTTGTTTAAAATGCATATTTTCAGTCTAATTTTTAAGCTACCAGTTTTTGTACATAGGAGGTAGCATACTTTTTTATTTTTATTCTCACCTGATGACTTTTTTTTCATTGTTTTTATTAGAGAGAGAGGAAGGGAGAAAGAGAGAGAGGGAAAGAGAGAGAGAAATATTGACTGGCCACCCTCTTGTAGGTGTGCCAACTGGGGATTGAACCGGCAACCTGGCTGTATACCCTGACTGGGAATCGAACCCATGACCTATGACCTTTTGGTCTACAGGATGATGCTCCAACCAACTGAGCCACACCAGCCGGGGCAGGAGGTAGCATACTTTTTAACAAAAGAACTTCTGGTGATTCTGAACCAGAAGGCCTGAAGAGTAGAGTCCACTTCAAATGGAAGGAAAGGATTAGATATAATTGGGACTTTGTGCCTCGGATTTGGGGACTATAAAAGAAAGAGATTTAAAAATTCAAAGTTAAAATCTTATCTACACCATATAAACCAAGGCAACCATAAACAAATAAACAAACAAACAAATAAATAATGAATACTCAACAGAAGTTCACAAAAGCCAGAAAGGGTGGGAAGAGGTTTGCCCCATCTTTAAAATCATATTCTGTGCTGGTGGAAATTTGGGTGGGAGATGTCACTTAAGAAATAGTAAATGAAAGATGCAGAAGTTTAATATCTGTAGACAGCATCTCTTAATAGCTGTATTACAGGTCAATTTCTATCCAGATATTGACTATTAATGTCAAAGAAAGGCTAAATTATATTCAAATAGTCTTTTAAGAAGACAAGGAAGTCAATATATTTTAGAAATATTTCATAGAAAATTATTTAAGTTTTTGACTATTTAAAGATGTGAATTTTAGATAAATAGGAAATTAATTTTGTGTTGTTATATTAAGACATTATTAAATCAAAGAAATGAATATGAACCCTTCATATTTGTTTTCTTTTTCACTTTGCTCACATGAAAAATGTATTTCAACCTGAGAAAAAAAACAGTTCTGAGAAAATAGGGACATGTGGGAGAGGATTATTATTAGTTATGACTTAAAAGAATTATGCTCCAATTGAAGGTGAGGTCAGAAACAGTGATGAATGGAAGAGAGTGTGGCGGAGATGGGAGGGCCCAGACCCGTGCCTATAAGGACCTGTGCCTGCAAGGACCCGCGTCAGCTTGCAACGTGACGCGTGTCATTGGTGGGCCCAGAGCTGTGCTGTGGTCATGATTGTTGCTGTTTCATTTTGAATCAAAAATTCATTCTGAGCAGTCCCCCTCCCAGTTTTCCCTGGTCCCCACCGCTCCCTACTGTAAACCCTGAGATTCACATTGCCATTTTACACTATGTTACACCTTCTGAAGATGAAGCTGTGACCAGTGCCCTGGGGAGTTGCAACAAAAGAACAAGTGACTGAGACTCAGCAAGCCTGGAGCAGGTAGTGTGGGCTTTCCCATAAACTCTGTGGGGCCCTGGCTAAGTCACACTCTCGGGGCCCCTGTTACCTCCCCTTTGACACAAAGCGGTGGATTAGGTATTTCCTCTGTTTCCTTGTCAGCTCGGAAATTGTACGTCCTAGATTGAGTTTACAGGAAAACCCTATTTCTGATTACAAAGTCTGTAAGAGTAGAAGATACATAATAGTTTATTGGGCCCCCGCCTCATCCAGAAATTCCTTCTGTAGGTCATTTGCAAGTTACGTATTTAAGGCTTGATACACCCTTTCTCCGCCCTAGACCTGAGCTTCACATTGTCCGAGATATGTGCTCTTTGCCTCCTGTGTGTCTGGTCCTTAGAAAAGTGCCTGCGTAGAGTTGGTTTGCAACGAAATCTTTGTTAAGCAAGCGAATTGAATAATTGAGTGAATCAATGAGTGAGCGTGTGGAGTAGATGTTGATTCGGCACCCTGGGCAGCCCACACAAGCTGAGTTCAGTCATCACATCACTAAGTTGTAATTACAGTGACAGTATTTTCCAAACTGTGAATCAGGAAACATAATTTGACAAAGAATTTTTCTGCTGCTTGGGGCAGCAGAATCCGTTGGAAAGATGGAGTTTGGATCCTGAAATGTTGTGATTACTGGCACAGGGTGCCCGTTGAAGGGGGTGTTTTCAGTGCCACGAACGAGGCAGGTGGGATACCAAGCACAGCTCTTGGCATAGAGTTGGGGGTCTGGGGGAAGGGTCTCCACATGGCTCGGCCGACTGCCATTGTGGGAAAGGGCACGAAGCTACAAGGCTTCTAGTTTTAAGAGAAGCCAGGTATCTGTGTTTCTTTGTGCTTGGTTTCTCCCATTTTTTGTTATGTTAGTAACTAATTCACAATCGTCTATGAATCAAAGACAGTAAATAGCCAGACTTAGCTTTCAGACCATCAGCTTGGAACTTCCGGTTCAGACAATGAAAGCTTTGTTGGTTCCTGACAAGAGAACAGGAAGAAGTCTTTCTCCTTCCCAGTGGCACTTGAAGTAGCCCTCTGTGCCCAGCGCCACCAGGGGCTTGGTGTCCTGAATGCATCCGGTTGGACAGCTTAGATTAAAGGGTGGGCTGGCGGCTGGCATCAGGAGGGCTCTGGGCAGGCGAGTCAGACAGCTCAAGGCCAGCTGAGCAGGAATAGCTCCGTGATGTGCATGAATGGTTCATGTGGAAGGGGATGACGCTGAGCAAGCGCACAGACGCCCGTGAAAGGCAGGTCCCGGAGGGAGAGATGTAGTGACCCTTTCACCCCGCAGAGCACTCCTGTAAGCGAGGGTATCGGGTGGCCTCTGACTTATTATAGCATCTTTTTCAATCCTAATAAAAATAAAGTGACCTCTGAATCAGTATTGGAGTAAATAATATCTTTTATTTCTTGCATTTATAGCCTACATAAAATTTCTTGGGTATTTTACATTATTTTTCATCATTTTATATAACACCCAATACATGAGCCCTTCCACACTAGAAAAGATTCAGACAATCCAGAAGTAAACTGCGTAGAATGCGAAAAGCTCTCTCCGGTCGCCCAGCCAGACTGTGCCCACTTGGTTTCAGTGAGCATGTATACTTTATTTATTTTGTCATTTATTCATTTATTATTTTCTATTTTAGTTCATTTCTGCTTTTATCTTGATTCCTTCTGTAAACTTTTTGTTTAATTTATTGCTTCAGTTCTACCCCAGCCCCACGACACATTCTGGCTTCTTAAGTTGAATGTTTAATTCATTGATATTCAGTACTGTTTTCTTTTATAGCAATGTAAAGACTATAAATTTTTCTCTGAACACTGCTTTGTTCTTACCCCACAAATTTTGCTATGTATGTAGTGTTCATTATCATTTATTTCTAATTAGTTAGTGATTTTAGGGTTTTCCCCTCTTCTGTTTAGAAGAGTTTCTTAGAAATGTTCTAGGTAAATAGTTTTCTCTCTATTTGTTTTGCTGTCCTCTTGTGTTAATATCTAATTTTACTACATTATGACGAGAAATGACTTGTTTGGTTTCTGTTTTTTGGACATTCCTGAGGTTTTGTTTGTAGACTACCAGACCATTTTTATGAATGCTCCATGTTATTTCTTTTTTTTTTTAATATTTTATTTATTTATTTTTTAGAGAGGGAAGGGAGGGAGATAGAGAGAGAGAGAGAGAGAGAAACATCAATGTGCGGTTGCTGGGGGTTATGGCCTGCAACCCAGGAATGTACCCTGGCTGGGAATCGAACCTGGGACACTTTGGTTCCCAGCCCGCTCTCAATCTACTGAGCTACGCCAGCCACGGCTGCTCCATGTTATTTCAAAAGAATAATAATTCTCTTTTTGGTACAGAGTTCTCAATCTGTTAAATCAAGCTATTCATTGAATTATTTGACCTGGTGAGCCTTTTTTTTAAAGATTTTATTTATTTTTTTAGAGAGGAAGGGGAGGGAGGGAAACATTGGCATCAATCTGTTGCCTCCCTCATGCCCCCACTGGGGACCTGGCCCGCAACCCAGGTGTGTGCCCTGACTGGGAATCGAACCGGCGAACTTTCAGTTCGCAGGCCAGTGCTCAACATACTGAGCAACACAGCCACGCCTTTCTTTTTTTAATCTTCAGCCCAGGATGGTTTTTTTTTCCCCCCATGATTTTAGAGAGAGGAAGGGAGAGAGAGAAACATCAATGTGAGAGAGAAGCATCGATTGGTTGTCTCCTGGAGATGCCCAGACAGGGAATTGTCCCACCTGGACCAGGACTTGAACCCACAACCTAGTTATGCATACTGACAAGGAATTGGACCCACAACCTTTCAGTAGTAGGACAATGTTCCCACCAGCTGAGCTGCACTGGCCAGGGTCCTGGTGAGTCTTAAAGTCAAGTCCCAGACTACCTATATCAGAATCACTTGGGCTGCTTATTAAAAATGTGAATTCTTGGTCACTGCGATACACTTAAGCCACTTGTGCCGCCTGCTGAGGCTGGCCCTTCTGCGCTGGGCTCTGGCAGCGCCAGGCCTGGCCAGCAGTGTGTGCATGCCCCGTGACAGCTAGCGCTGTGCTCCGTCCATGCACGAGTTCTTAGCCAAGGACATCAGTAGGCACATGGTTAACGTGGACAAGGACCAGGGCTTCGTGGGCATTGTCACCAGCATGGCCTTGCACTGATGCAAACAGATACAAACTGCACTCCGCCCATCGACCCGCACGCCCGATGTGCTGAGTGCGGTGTGCGGATCCTGGCTTTCCCTTGTAGCCAGTCTGGGAGGCAGGAGCTGGGGACGAATGCAGAGATCAAAGAGCTCGCTGCTGGCTACAATGTCACATTTGATATGTGCAGCAGGATCTGTGAGAAAGGAGAGGATGCCCACTTGCTGTGGAAGTGGATGAAAGTCCAGCCCAAGGGGAGGGGCATCCTGGGAAATGCTGTCAAACGGAACTTCACTGAGTTCCTCGTTGACAAGAACAGTTGCGTGGTGAAGTGGTATTGTCCCATGGAAGAGCCCTGATCACAGAGAAGGACCCGCTCAGCTGCCAGTAGCTCCATAAGTGTGTACCCCTACCCGCACCACCACCATACCCCTCGGAGCCTTCCACCCAGCACCCCTGACAGTCTGTCTAAAAACTAGCCCGCTGGGGGGCAGACCTGAGAACCTGGCGTGCACCCCTGCTGGAAGGCCTGCGGCCTTGCCTGGCTCATAGCTGGCCATCCCCACCCCCTGGCTGTCGGGTGGGAATAAACATACAAACTGGGAAAAATAACACGTGAATTCTCATAGCCCTTGCAAGGACACAGCATTGGTCTGGAGGGGATGGAGCACGCAGAGTCTGTATTTCTAACAAGACTTCCGGAAAGTTCTTAAGCTCATTAGCAAACCACTGCCGTAGAACCTACTTAATTTTTGTGTAGTTCATCCAGTTCACTTCTGTGGCCCTTTCAATTTTCCCTCATCTTTCTCTGATTTTGCTTTTTATATTTCACATATCTGTCATTGTGTGTGTATAGAGTCTAGACATTTTCTAATAGACAGTACCGTTTTTCCATCCAAACATATCAGTGTCATTGTCTTTGTCCCATTTAAAGCAGTAGCTGGGCCTTTTCAATCTGAAGGTGTATGTCTGTCTTTAGCACTGGAAAATTTATAATTATTATTGTCTTCTTCCATGGTGTCTGTTTTGTCCTCTGGAGCATCTGTTGAACAAATGTTGGCCCATATCTGATTTTTCAAGTCTCTTACTTTTTCTTTCAAACTTTCTTTTTGTCTTTTTGTTCTGTGTTCTTATAAAATTGTTTGGCTTGATTTTCTTGCACACTTAGTCACCTCGTATCTCTTTCCGCTATTTAGCTGACCTTTTGAAAATGTTAACAAAATTAGCCCTGACTGGTGTGGCTCAGTGGATTGAGCACCAGCCTGAGAACCAAAGGGTCACCGGTTCGATTCCTAGTCAGGGCACATGCCTGGGTTGTGGGCCAGGTCCCCAGCAGCGGGTGTGTGAGAGGCAACCACACATTGATATTGTTCTCCCTTCCTTCCCCTCTCAAAATAAATCAATAAAATCTTTAAAAACATCTTTTAAAATGTTAACAAAATTAAAACTTTAAAGATCTTTAGTTATCTCATTGTCATGGATGAAAGTTGTCTTACATATCTCCAGGGATGCCCTGGCCAGGTGACTCGGTTGGTTGGGGCATCATCCTGTCCACCAACAGTGTGCAGGTCGATTCCTGGTCAGGGCACGTACCTAGCGTGTAGTAGGATCGATCCCCGGTCAGTGCATGTACAGGGGGCAACAGATGGATGTTTCTCTTTCTTTTGCCTTCCTCTCTCTCTGAAATCAATAAACATATTCTTGGGTTAGGATTATAAAAAAATCTCCAGGGATATTAATTTTCTGTGTTCTAAAGCCTTCCTTTATTCTATTAACTCTTTTTTTCTGGGGTATTAGTTTTTTTTATTTATTTGGTCTTTCAAGGTATTGATTTTTCCCAAATGCATGCTCATTCCGGGCTGTCTGCTCACCCTTGTGTTCCAGAATGCCACTTCCTCTGCTCATTGTGTTTGATGTGACCTGACCCTGTGACTGTGGGGCTGGGCACAGCGTGCTCCTGGGAGCTGTGTACGACTTTGTGTTCCATTGCAGGTGTGGGAGCTCCCCGTCTGCCTCAGAGAGGGTGCCCTCCCCTGGGGGGCGCGGTCCTGCCTTCTGGCTTGGCGTCACCTGCCAGGCTTCGGCCTGTGGGTGAGCGCCTCTGTGCTTAATGCAGCCGGAGAGGGGCTGGTGGCCTTAAAAGTACCCCCAATTAATGTCCCAGGGCTTCTCCTCACTCCATCTTGACTTCTGGACTCAGCCTCACTCGTGCGCGCACGCGCGCACACACACACACACACACACACACACACACTATTCCTTCTATGGAAAACAAAATTTTTTAAAAGATTTCATTTATTTACTTCTAGAGAGCGGGGAAGGGAGGGAGAAAGAGAGGGAGAGAAACACTGACGTGTTAGAGACACATCGATCGGTTGGCTGCCCCCGCCCCGGCCCCCAACCAGGGACCTGGCCCGCAGCCCAGGCGTGTGTGGACTGGGAATCAAACTGGCGACCCTTCAGTGGGCAGGCTGGCACTCAATCCACTGAGCCACTCCTGCCAGGCCCATGGAAAATTTTAATGCCCTCATTTTGGTCTGTAGTTTCCTCTGCTTTTTGTTCTGCATAGATGTGATCTCTGCCCTATGCCTTTTAGGAATTCTGCAACATCTCTTGTTTACCCACAGCATTATTTACTGTTTGGTCCCTGTTCCATTCCTTACAGCCAGCCCCTGCTCTGGGCCGGCCCCGGCGAGGCGCCCATGGGCCTCCCAGCCAGGGAGTGGCAGCCCCGGAGCCTCTGCTTCCTGAGCCCATGCTCCTGCTCTTGCATCACCCCCTCCTTGCCACGGGGCGCTTTTCTTCATGATGGATGCCGGAGCCTGCCCCAAGGTTCTTCATAAATCAACTTAGCTTTGAATGGAAATTAGTAAAAAGGAAAGTCCAAGGTTGAATAGGGACAGAAAGAATCAGAACATTAAAAATATCACACAGGTATTTAAGAATGTGCAGAACTCAGCGTTTCTCAGCTGTAGCTCCGTCAGAACTGGAGTAGGCAGGGGTGTCCAACCTGCAGCCCACAGGCTGCAAGCATCCTGGGATGGCTGTGAACGCGGCCCAACACAAAATCATAAATTTACTTAAAATATTGAGATGTTTTTGCAATTACGTGTCACAATGTATTCAACGTGTGGCCCAGGACAACTCTTCTTCTTCCAGTGTGGCCCAGAGACGCCAAAAGGCTGGACACCCTGGAGGGGAATGTGATTTTAAACATACACAGTGTGGATCCTAAAGTTAGGCCTTAAGTCCATTCATTCTGGGAAGTTCGTCATCTGGGAGCCACCAGGCTTGTGGCGTGGGCTGGTAAGCCCTGGGTTAGGCTTCTTGACACTCGTTACACTTGTGATTGCTTCCAGAATGGCTGTCCTTGTTCCAGGTTAAAATTCCATGCAAACAAGGACCCTGTCTGTGTGGTCACTCCGTCCTAGTACTTAGCAGCCAGACCTGCTAATGGGGACAAATGCATCCAACAGTAAAGAGTTTTAGAATAATGAATGAGTGAGAAGGAGAACAAGCTCGTCTCTACCCACTCAGCACAGGGTAACACTCCCTTCTGGGCCAGGCAGGTTAACACAGTGTGTGAAATGGCTCACGTGGGCAATGGGAGCTGGTGGGAAAAACTGACTGCGTGCGGGCAAAAGGCACTTCAACCCCAACTTTCTGAAAATGCCAAATGAGACATTACAGGGGGTCGGCAGGGAGAAGGGGTGTTGGCTGCAGGCCAGTGAATCTACTCCACAGGCTGCTACTTCCTCAAGAGAACTGTCTTAAAGTATCCATCGTGGCATTGTGGCCTGAACATTTGACCTTCTTGTAGGCAAAGCCAACAAGACCTGAGAAATAAAGGAGAACGTGCTGTCACCTCAGTTTTAAACTTCCCTTGAGAACCAGACCCCTGTGAGGGCGATCACAAGACACTAACTCACAGCCGTTGTCTCAGTGCAGCCCTCCCCCCGGCAGCCTTCTCAGCTCACCGGGGCGCATGTTCCCACAGCAGAGGTCGGGCACAGGCTCAGAGACTTGCTCAGGGACGCAGGACGGCTGCAGTGGGCCCAGCACCCTGGCCCAGAGCCTGCACCTGGCTGTTCCCCGTCCCAAAGACAATTACAGGTTTTAATGCTTCATCTGCTAACACTTGACACACATTTTAACACATTTAATGGACTCAAGGTGGCTTTGTATCCAAAGCTTTGACAGGCAGGTTTCATCAATCCCATGCAAGCCCATGCAGTCACTGCACCCCTGCCTTCCCTCTGGCTCTAGAGACCCCTTGCGTCCAGCGTGCTGGTGCCAGGAAAGGAGTAAATGTGGGCGTGTGGCAAAGAGCCTGGGCTGCGGAGTCAGCCACTCATCCAAACTGGCTCTGCTGTTGCTGGCCCTGTGACCTTGGGCTGGTACTTAGGTGCCCTGGGCCTGTGTGATAAGGACACCCACTGGCTGGTTGGCTTTGTCACTGGTAGCTGCTGCTGTTGATGTCAGAGTTATTATTACTGTTATTGAAAACACAGTTTTATGTTGGTTCAGGTTCGCTCTTTTCCTAGCCCAGCAGACAGAGGCAGATCAGGCACATAAGGCACTAATCCACTGACCAGCAACCCCCCTCCCCCTGCACTTGAGTCAGTGGTCGGGGGCCGTCCCCCCTCCCGCACCCCCTCCCTGGCTCTGCGGTGAGGGGCCGGTTTGTGTGCAGCCCGTTCTCTGCCGGCAGCGTTTCCACCCTCGGCTCCGTGCGGAGGGCTTTCTGTAGAAAGGGCTTTAACTTAACGTTATAGACACTGAACATTTCAACTGCATATAACTCTCTTGTGAAGCAAAGCTGTGAAGTTAGATTTCACAGAGAAATTTCTGGATGACATCTTCAAAGCAACTGGTAGCAGCACCAGCGTGGTATCCCTTTAAAGTGTTGGCAGGTTGGCTTTCAAAGCGATGCACCCCAGGTCCCCGTCTTTTCAGAGGGAAGGGTTTTGAACAGCCTTCTCGAGGGACTGTTGCTACTTAGCTCATCTCCCTTTTGCCCTTGCAACAGATGGCGTTAGGTCACGTGGACATCGCATGGGCCGAGGTTCCTACGCTGTGCTCATCCAGGAGGAGCAAGTGTATTATTTTCTTTTGTGAAGAAGACACCAGCCATGCAGAATTTAGGTTTCATTTTAATACATATTTTGTAAGTGAATTTATGGCATTTAAATGTGTATTAATTTAACAGAAACAAAACCAAATTGAAAGAGGAGGAGTTATTGAAATTTCTTTACTATGAGGGATTTTTTCTTAAAATATCTCATCCGTTTAACAAATTACAAAAGAAATATTAAGAGGTCAGAACTGCCATCCTTTTAAACTCGATGTGTCCACTGAAGACGGATTTGAATTGACTCGCTGATATGGAAAATAAGGCCAGAGTTGTGCTGCACTGCCTGCCCTCTTCCGGGTTTTGTTGGCTAGGCCAAGGGCTCAGGTTTGGGACATTAAGTTCTGCCCCATAACCCGAATGTTCAGAGTTGCCTTGTGTGTATTCAGTCTCCAAGTGGCTTTGGTGTCGCCATTAGATCTGCTACCACCGCCGCTCCAGGCGGCGCTCTTTGTTTTGGTCTCACCCCCCAGAGACTGGATTTCTTCATCTGGGAGGTTTCTTCTGAGGAGGGCTCGTGGGTGTTATGTTCCCCAAGCTTCTTCCTGTTGAGACTGGCGGCCTGTTGTTTCTGGTCTGGGGCACTGGCTTGCACACTCGAGGTTAGACAGATGCCCCCCTCACCTCCCTGAGCGTTGCTGCTCGCTGCTCTCTGAGTCGCTCCTGGGGGGCCAGGTGTGTTCCACATCACTGCCCTCCCACTACTGTGGGGGGTTTACTTATTTGCAGAAGTGAGGGTCAGGATTCAAACATAAATGTAAATATATCATTATTTTCTAATTACAAAATTAGGAATAGGCTTATAAGCAAAAATTAAATAAAACAAAATAGAAAAGAAAGTCCCCCTAATGTTGCTTTGAGAGAGAACATTGTTAATAATTTAATGATTACTTTTCCAGGGCTTTCATGTGCATAGAAACTAATAATCATTTTAAAAACTAGGTTTATATTACATGCACATTTTTTGACATGCTTCTTTTTACTTAAACATGTATCTTGCTTTTTTTTTTTTTTTTTTTGAGAAAGTGCACACAATCTACCTCGTTCTCTGGAAGTGCTACCTGAGGCTCCATCAGCTCCTGCCCCATGAGTAGTTTACTTGGTTTACCTTGCTGGTGAGCATTTGGGCCATTCTCTAGTATAACAATGCCTCGCCAGTCTCTGTGCGCTTAAGACTGAAGGAGAAGTTTCTAGAGGACGAGGTCAAAGGTACACACACACACATGCACACACACATACATACATATATATATTTAATTTCTGTCATCTCTGCTTCCAAAACACATATCCCATACCCACCTTGGCTGACACTGCCATCTTGCACCTGCTGCTGCAGCTGCCACTCTTCACCCTGCTTCCATCCTGGCCCTGACTCTCAAAATCCACTTGGTATCCAAGCACCATTGCGATCTATAAAGACAGAAATCAGGTAATGTTCCACGTCTTCTCAGCAACCTTCAGTGGCTTCTCTTTGTGCATAAAACCAAATCCAGACTCTGCCCTGGGGCCTACAAAGCCCTGTCCTGGGTGAACCCTTCCTGTTCCCTGCCCTCCCTCCATCGGGTGCACACTGCCCTCCAGCCATTGCCGCCTGCTGGCCCGCCTCTGCTGCTCCCCCTGCTGGACACACTGTGCGGTGGCTGTTCATCACCCAGCCTTCTCCAGCCAGCTTTCAGCAGGAGCTCCCTCTGCCCACTCATGCTGTCCTGTCATCCAGGCAGACCCTTTCCTTCACAGCCCTGGCCACATCTGCAATGCCTGTTTCTTTCTGCCTTTCTCCTTTTTTTAAAATGCAGTTATCACTTGAGGCTTTGCCATCTCATTCCCCACCATGACTTCAGTCCTCAGCGCAGCACGCTTGGCATGCCTGCATGTGTGAATACATTAACAATGGTGGTTGCAGCATTGCCCTCCCCTCTGGCTGGACCGTGACGGGATGCAAGAGAGTCTGTTTTACACTTGCATAATCTAGAAGGAGCAGGGAGCAGTGGCCGAGGGTGCAAGTTATGACTCTGCCGTGCAATCGCTGTGAGAAGTGGGACCAGCTTAAAGGCTCTAGGCCTCAGTTCTCCCATGTCGGGGGACTCCAAAAATTCAGTCACTTAAAATGTGGAGTTGCAGCCTTGGGAAGGTAGTGAAGAGGCTGGAGGGAGTCTGCTTGGCTGACTGTGGGTTCGAGAAGCTTAACGCCCCATCCCAGTCCTTCCTGGAGCTGGCTGTGGTTGGTGGCTCCGCTCTGCTGTGGACATCGTGGGGACGCCTGTGGGCCCCCGGACTGCCTGGGGTTCCCTGGACAGTGACAGCAGTCTCCCCATGAGGGACGTCCCGGGTAGCTGGCACTCATTTTATTGTTTTGTTCCCCAATGACTGGGCAAGAATATTGGGCCTCCAGAGAGGGGTGTGCCTCCTGTTGTCTCACCTAACCTGGGGTCCACCCCTGCAGAACATAGAACCGAAGCTGCGCCCACTTGAGACAGGGGTTTGGGCCAAGAACGGGAGCCGGGTGCCTGCCTTGCTTCAACAGGAGTTCACATTGGCACAGGGCTTCAGTCTCCCTGCCTGTCCTGCAGGGTCACTGTGAGGACCAAATGAGAGAAGGAGTTGGAAATACTTTGTAAAGTGCAGAGCATTATTCCATGGTAGGGGATACTGGTTTTACAATCACTGAAACTGATTTAAAGAGCAGCCCACCCAGGAACTCATGTTTCCCGTGGAGGAGCAGGAGATCCACTGACCCCACCATGCTCAGACTTTGAAGACCCAAGCCTGGCCTGGGTCTTTTGAAGACCTCAGCCTGGCTTCTGTGAGAGTTGTACGGACCGCCCCAGTGTGCACAGCTAGAAGACCTTGCTTTCATCTTTTTAAATGCCATTGCTGAATACATGCTCCCTTTAATATAGGGTGTTTCAGCTCACCACTGCTGACACCTGGCCAGATAGCTCTCTGTCGTGGGCACTGTCCCGCACAATCTAGGTCAGCAGCAGCTCTGGCTTCTGCCTCCTCGATGCCACCGGCACTCCTTTTCCCCAGCTGTGACCAGAGACATTTCCAGTCGTCATCAGATTTCCTCTGGGGGGCACAGCCACCCCCAGTTCAGACCACTGCTTTAATGAAATGGGTCTCTGTGAGGCAGAGATCCATTTTTCTGGTTGTCAAAGTCCAGATCAGAGGAGTTAAATGACCTGTTAAGGCTCACACCACTAATGCCACCTCTGAGGCTTATGGGTACTCTCCACCCCTTATTACAGCCACTACCCAGCCACCGACATGAAATAGTCATTTAGAAAATGTTTGTCACGCACCTACTATATGCCAGGCAGTGTTCTATTTGCTCAGTAAATATCACTGATCCTCGGTATCGGGCAGGATGGGGCGGAAGAATGGAAAAGGTAGACAGCCCTGTTAGTTTCCGTTGCTGCTGCAACAACTTACCACAGACGGAGTGGCATAGCTTATGGCTCTGGAGGTCAGAAATCCAAGTTCAGTTTCACTGGTCTAAAATCAAGACATCGGCAGGCCTGTGTTCCTTCTGGAAGCTCTGGAGGAGAAGCTCCTTTCTCCTCCTCCAGAGCCGGCGGTGTAATGGTTTTTCTCCCGCCTGACCTCTGCTTCCATCCTTGTATCTTCTCTTCCCGACTCTAACCTTCCTGCCTGCCTTTCCCAAAGCTGCCCGTGATTACATTAGGCCCATATGGGTAATCCCAGATAACCTCCACCACCTCAAGATCCTTAATTCAATCACATCTGCCAAGTCCCTTTGCCATGTGTGGTGACGTTCACAGGTCCCAGGGGTTAGAATTTGAGCATCTTGGGGGGCCATTTCTCCAGCCTACAGCCGTCTGCCCTCTGGCCCCCACAGATTTGTTCCCACCCCACAGATGGAATACATTCATCCCATCCAAAGTTTCCCAGGAGTCTCAACCCATTACAGTATCAACTCAAGTCCAAAATATCTCCTAACTCTCATCTGCTCAAAGTTCCCAAGTACCCTCATCTTATCATGTAAACCAGGTATGGGTGAAACTCCGGTTGTAGCCCACATTAGGGCAGAATTGCTGTCCATGTGTGTACCTGGGAAACGAGGAAACCAGTTATCTGCTCCTAAGTACAGTGGTGGGCCAGGAACAGAATAGCAGTTACAGAAACTCCCGTCACAGGAGGGAGAAAAATGAAAGGAAAAAAGGTGCCACCAAACCCGAGCAGGTTTGAGGTCCATTGGGCCGACTCCACTGGGCTGCAAGGCCCAAGGGTAATTCCCTGTGGCCAGGGCTCCACTCTTGGGGTCACCCTTCTTCTTTCATGAATGGTACTCGTTTCATCCACCTGCTTCCTGCCTGTAGAATTTCGGGAGTCTGACCGCTTTCCTTTATTTTGTCCTACCTTTCTCCCATTCAGTTCAAGTTGGCAGTGTTTCTGCTGGGGTGACATTCTCAAAAACCACGTGGGTCTCTAGAATTCATTCCATTAGACAAGAGGTTCCTCCACAAATCTTTCCTAGATCATCCCAGCTCCCATCCTGGCTTCTGCTGAGATGTGAAAGGGGGCCCATGGACCATATGTCTCCTCTCTTCAAAGCGCCCTCAGTGTGGTCGAATGCTCTAAACCTCGGATCCTCTGCGGTACTGGCAGAGGGTGGTTCAGGCACACCCTCGGTGTTCTCTCCAGAGCATGCTTTTCTGGCAGGGAACCTTCTAATTTTCATGTCTTTTGCAACCTGGATAGACTGAGAGTTTCCCAAATCATCAAATCCCAGTTCCTTTTTACTTAATGGTTGTTCCCTCAGTCTTTCCCTTTCCGCTAACATTTTATTGTAAGCAGAAACCAGACTGCATCTTCAGCACTTCGCTTGGAAATCTTTTTGGCTAAATATCCAATTCCATCATCTACAAAATTCACTTTTCACTTAATTGTAGGACATAATTCAGCTAAGATTTTGCCACTGCATAACAGGACTCCCTCTCCTCTAGTCACCAATGACATCTCCCTTATTTCCTCACCAGCGGCACCTTAATACCCATATTTGTCATCATCTGTTTAGGATTATTTCCCTAAGGTGATCGAAATTTTCCATAGAGTGCTTCTCCCTTCTTCATGAACCCTCCCTGAATCACAGGGCCCAGGGACAAGGCCTTGGAAACCTTTGGGGGGTTGTTCTTCAGCCTATCGAAAAGGCTGCTAAGTTAGGGTTAGTGTGGGCTGGCCACCAAACCTACACTGACTGCGTCTCCTTTCCGCAGGGCTGGGTCAGACGCTGCAAGGGCCATGGGCACAGCACAGCTCGGCTGCCCAAACCTGCTGGTTTTCCCCAAATAGTCCATTTCGTGGTTTTTGTTCCAGTGTAAACCTAGTAGTGTTCTTTTTCAAAAGTATCCTGGTTTTGGTGATAAATTTTCTGGTCATTCTTATCTATCTTAATTCTTGGTCTTAAGATTGTAAATATACAATCTTATGGAGACGAAACACATGGAAAAAAATCGTCAAGTAGTTATAGTTAAGTGCTTTATAAATATCCTGACCTTTAGGTGCTTCTAATCATCCGTCAGTGCACAAGACAGCCCCCACAGGTGTCTACCAGGCCCTGACCACCTGGAATTCCAGGTGTGGGACTCGAGGCCTCTACAACTTCATATTCTAAGTATGGTTCCCAGACCAGCAGCATCAGCAATATGTTGTTAGAAATGCAAATTCTTGGGCCCTGTCCAGAGCCCACTGAATCAGAAACTGTGGGTGGGAACCCCACAATCTGTTTTAACAAACCCCCAAAGCAGAACATCTCACACGCACGCACGTGAACATACGTGTCTCCATGCATGCACACACACTCATTCCCGGTGGTGCCCAGGCGTGGGCACAGCACAGTCAATACCGCAGACTCCGTCCTGTTCAGAGAATTGCCCACTTGCCCCTGCCCTCTGTTTTCTCATCTTCAAAGTGACGGCAGCACGTGGGTTGAGATGATTTTGCTAAATGTTAGTTTGGTAGAAATAGTTCTTTGGTTCTAGAGATCTATTTCAAAAGTATTTTTTAATCAAAGTAACATATTTCATTTTCCACTTTTCTTGACTTTTGGCAGGAGCTAAGAAAAAGCCTGGAACTTAGTGTAAATCTACAAAAGAAACAGAAGGATGGTTCCAGTGACGAGTGTGACTCCATTGAAGAAGATGTACTCTCTGAGCCTGAGCCTGAGGACCAGCCGCTGGTGGGCCACCCCGGACCTGAGCCCCCTCTTTCCCGTGGGGACTCAGTGCAGAAGGATGTTCCTGAGGACCAGGAGCCACAAGGACACCCTCCACAGGGCCCAGACACCCTTGTGGTGCTGGAGTTTAACCCGGCTTCCAAAAGTAAGCTCTGCCTTATGCGACATTTCTTTGCCTTTGGTCTCTGGATCTAATAGTAGGTCTTAAGTTTTCAGCCACACTTTGAATTTGGCTTTGGGTAGACCATCTTATAGGCCAGAGAGGTTTGTCAGTCAGGCCTCTGCTGATTGCAACAGGTAGAGGCCTCCAATGACCCTGGAGTTCTAGGTGGTATGTGTCTGGCAGTCACAGGGACTGTCCTGTGCATTGTGGGGTGTCTAGGAGCATCTACGTGCCAGCCGGCCTAAGCCAAAGGGACTGTGTATGGGCTTGGAGAACTGAGGAGTCCAGAGCTTGGCTGGGCTCATTTTTTTTCTCTTCTCGTCCTCTCCCTTCCCCTTCCTTCTGTCCTCTTCCCTCCCCTCCCTTCCTCTTCCTTCCTCTCCTCTCCTTTGCCTTTCCTTTGCCTGTTCATTCTCTTTGCTTCTCCTTCCCTTCTTCCCTCTCATCTCTTCCTTCTTTTGTCCTGTCTTGGTACCATTCTCAGGTGGACACTCTGCATAAGGACACATAATCGAAACATTGGCTTTGCAGCTCCATCAGGAAATGGGGTTTTCTTCCTAAAAGCTCTAGCAAAAGTCCCAGCCTTGGCTTTCTTTAAGACTTTATTTATTTATTTTTAGAGAGAGGGGATGGAGGGAGAAAGAGAGGCAGGGAAACATTGATGTGAGAGAGAAGCATTAATCAAGTATGTCGGAGACTGAACCTGCAACCCAGGCATGTGCCCTGACTGGGAATTGAACCAGCAACCCTTCACTTTGTGGGACGATGACCAACCAACTGACCCAGACCAGTCAGGGCCCAGCCCTGCCTTTTAAACCCACATTGGGTCACATCTCTGAACTAGTAGTCACCGTGGCACCAGTTGGCCAGGTCCAGCTATGGGTGTGGTTATCACCACCCAAATCACATGAACTGATGATAGTTTCCAAAGAAATTCAAAGCATATCTGAAGGAGGCAGAAATCATGCTTGCAGGCACAACCCAGAGGAAGTTTTTCCAGCAGTGTTTCCAGGGTTTGTCAGAAAAGACCCTGGGGGAAAAAACCCCCACAAAAAACAGGTGATGGGGTGTGGGGGCGGGCCTACCTGCAACATCCGTGTCTCCCATCCGTGCTGGTGTGGCCTCTGGTCGCTCCTGCGGGGTGTGCCTGTGTTTGGAATCAGCTACCAAGACCAGCCAGTTGGGCAGCACGAGTGAACCTGAGGAAGGAGAAACGAGGAACTGATTGGAATCAGGCGTTGTGTGTATTCGTCTACTCGGGGTGCCATAGCCAGGTACTGTAGACTGGGGGTGGGGGGGGGCGCTTAAACAGCAACAGAAATTTGTTCTCTCACAGCTCTGGGGGCTGGAAGTCCGGGCCCAGGGTGCTGGTGGGGCTGGTTTCTCCTGAGGCATTTCTCCTTTTGGCTCGTGGGCATCTGTCGTCCTGCTGTGTCTTCGTATGGTTTTCCCTCTGTGTGTGTCTGAATGTCTTAATTTCCTCCTCTTATTGGGACACCAGTCAAATCGGATCAGCGCCTCCCATAACTGACTGGTTTTACCTTAATTACTGCTTTAGAGGCTGTATTTCCACAGTCACATTCTGAGGCATGGGGGTTTAGGACTTGACCATACAAGTTTTGGGGAGACATAACAACAGGTAGCCACGCCCAGCAGTTGATGTCACCAGCGAGGAGAACATTTGTCCCTCAGACGTGGTGCCTCTCATACCCAGACCCTTGCTGGGCGGCCCCTCTGCCTGAAGCAGTGCACTTCCTCCCCCTCCACTCAGAGCCTGGAACCCGGCTCCCTGCTCTCCCTTCGAGGCTCAGCCCAGAGCTGCTTCCTTCGAGAAGCCTTCTCTGCGCACCCAGCACGGCCCACTCTCGGTGCCCCCGCGGCTTCCGAGCACCCTCTGGCGCTGGCCCTGCTGGCCCCAGTTGTCCTCCTCCCCTCTGGCCTGTGAGCTTGGCCTGTGCCCCAGCCGGCCCAGCCCTCCATCGCAGCCCCAGCACGCAGCACTCACTCTGCACACCCGAGCGGCTCGGGAAATCTCTGTCAAGTGGATGACAGAGCTATGCCCACCCGCGGAAGCGTCTGGTGGTTGAGGCAGTGCTAATATCCATCTGCGTGACACCCGCTGGGTGCACGTGGCCGTGGATGGTGTTTTCTCCACAAGGTGGGGGGGGGGGGCAGGGAGGGCTGTCGGGGGCTGACCAAGCCCCGCCCTGGCACTGGTGCCAGTTGCTGGTGTGCAGGACCAGGCCGCAGGAGGAGAGCAGCTGGGCCCAAGGCAATTTGGGAGCGACATGGGACATAGAGCAAAAAGAGGGAACTTTACTTCCTGGACATTTCACACTTTTTAACAGTTAGATTGCTTGTTGGGCCCCGCATGGACCACCGTGGCGTCTGATCTGTGAGTGCGCAGAGGGTGGGGCACCCTCCCACCGCCCCTCCCCACCCCTCCTTTCATCAGCAGCCCTTCTCCAGCCCCGTCGGCTGGCTTCTGCAGTCCCAGCGGCGGCAGGTGCCCGCTGACAGCAGCAGGAGGGAGGTCGGGGCCTGTTTTCAGGTCCCGCCGGGCCCCATCATGGGCTGGAGTTCTGAACTAATCCTGAGCATCTGCTCAAGACCAGTCAGCCTGGAAAGATGTGCTTGGTTCTGGGCTGTTTGTCCATTCGTTCGTTCATTCATTCATTCCCTCGTACTGGGCACATATCAGGTCCTGGGCAGTGTGCTGGGACAGCTGGGCCCAGTCCCTTTTTCTCCTACAGCTCTTCATCCTAGAAGGGAAAATAGACAATAAGTATATAGACACATAGACGATAACAATTGTCAGTATTTCTTGGGTTCTAATTAACACGTACCAAGCAGTATTTCAAGGGCTATACGTATAGCCCTTCATTTCACTCTCACCACAACCCTAAAGAAAGTGCTTGTTTTACAGACGGGGAGCTGAAGCCCAGAGAGGTCAGATAACCTGCCCAAGGTCACAGCGAGGAGGGGGCCGAGGGGGACCCATTCCCTGGAGGTCTGAGCGCGGAGCCCGGGCTCTTCATCACTGGACTGAGTACACAAACAAGACAGTCCCAAGTGGTACCTGGGCTCCGAGGAGCCAGTGTGCACCTCGCCCAGTCTGGTTGTCCTTCCGAGTTGGGGGACAGATGGGAGGCCGGCGGGCCTGATAGGAGGGCACGTTGTTGCCTCTCCGACCGGTAGAGCTGGATGGGTGGCGATTCAGGGCTGTCACTGAAGCAGACAGATGGCCAGCCCAGGTGTCGGCACAGCTGGACCGCTGACAGCCTCGGCTCGCGGATGGGGGCTGTGTGCCCTGAGAGAGGTGAGGCAGCTGGCTGGAACCCCGATGGCTGCCTGGCCCTGCTCTCCCTCCCATTTGCCCTTGTGAGTGGCGGGCAGTGGGTGAGCAGCATGGAGAAGGGCAGAAGTTGTGTTTTCAATGACTGGAACAGGAGAGGGCTGGGTTAGCTTAGGGACTCAGAACCTTGAAGTTGTGAAGATTAGAAAACGGGACACTGGTTGGGGGTGGGGGTCAGAGCAGGACACTGGTAGCTGGAGTGGTCAGAGGAGCCTCAGAGGACGTGATGTTTCAGCTGGGACAGGGATGAGGAGGAGGCAGCAGCCACGGGGACAGCACCCCAGGTGCCAGAACAGCAAGCACAAAGGGTTTAAAGTGGGAAGAACTTGGTGTGGCCAAGGACAGAAACAGGGCCAGGGGAGTACGGTGCCAGATGAGGCCAGCAGTGAGCCCCGGCCACCTTCTGAGAGCCTGGGTCCTCTGGAGCCCTAGAGAATACCCTTCACAGGCTTTTGCTGGCTAAGGCAGGCCTCTGGGCCCGTGTCCGCAGGACTGTCTCTCGGAGAGGAGGCGGGCCGTGGGTAGGCGAGGGCTCCGAGCCAGGCCATCCTGGTCCAGCACTGAGTATGTGCCTCCCAGCTCTGTGACCTTGAACAAATGACGTGACCTCAGAGCCCTGCCCTGTAGTAGTATGTATTAGTTTCCTGCTGCTGCTGTAATAAATCACCACAAACTCGGGGTGGCTTAACACAAATTCGAGGCCTCACAGTTCTTCATAGGTTGGAAGTTCGACATGCATCTCACTGGGCTGAGGTTGGGGTCAGCAGGGCTGTGCCCCCAGGAGGCTCTGGGGGAGCACACACTGCCCTGGCCGGCGCCCGCTCCACAGGCTGCCGCGGGGCTTGGCTTCAGGCCCCTGCCTGCCTCTGCAAGGCCAGCAGGGTCCCGTCTCTCTGCCTTTCTTCCGTGGTCGCACCTGCCTCTGCCCCACCTCTCCTGCCGCCCCCTGAGTGTGTGTGAGAGTTGTTGTGGTAAAGCGTACCTGACACGTACCTGACACAGAACCGGCCGTTGCCCTCACCCTAAGGAGTGCAGCTCCACCGTTATTGAGCACGCTCACACTGTGCGCAGGCGCCACCACTGTCCGCAGAAGTTTTTCTTCACCCCAAACTGAAACTCTCTTCCTCTTCCACTGTTAGGGACCCTTGTGATTACATCCAGTTCGTGGGGATAATCCAACATAATCTTATTTTAACATCAGCTCCTTAGCATGGCTAACTCCCTTTGCCGGGGATGCGGATGTGGCCGTCTTTGGCGGGCATGTTCCGCCCAGCATCTTTCTTCCAGGACGGCGAGGGAGCCAACCTTGTGGTTGTCTCCTCTCCCCATTCTTTGTCTTGTCTCATTAGACATCCTGGTCACATACTGGTCTGCGTTGTCCTGGATGTCAGACCAACAGGGAGCTGCTGCTTCAGAAAGTGTAGAGAAACATGTGTCTTTCCAAAGTCCAGAGCGGATAGAGGAGAGGTCAGCGGGGGTCTGGAAAACCCCAGCAGTCCCCAGCACCTACCGTGAGCTCCACCACAGGCCCCCGGGGTCTCGTCTGCTGGGACTCACGTCACACTGCACTACAGTGGGCACTCTCTGGGCTTCCGCCTGCCCATGCCAGGAGGCGGCACCCGCAGGACTAGCTCTTCTCCCCGTGCATTCCCTGCGCTCCGGCTACCACTGGCCTCCCTGCCGGCTGGGCTGCTTTCCTGCCTGGTGTCCCGAGCACGTCCTCCTCCTCCTTGAACTCGCAGGTCTGTGCTGGCCGCTAGGCCCCGGGGCCATGTGCCCTGACCGTGAGCCGTTCACTCACCTTCCTGGCAACTTTGTGCCATCTCCACAAACTCCCTGCACTGACTTGTGGCTGTTACTTAAATCAGCACCTTTCTTTTCTCCTCCCCTCTTCTCTTTTCACCTCCCTCCCCTCCTCTCTCCCTCCTTCCTTTCTCATTCTTCTGCATAATTCTGGGATTGTCCCAAGCAATAATATTCATGAAATCAAGGATTGATAAGCTGGTTACATTTTTTCCCCATACACATTCAGATGTGCAATTGCTTAAAAAGTACTCTGCCCACATGACACCCGGAATCATCACCCCGTTCCACCGGCGGTCCAGGCGTGGCCTGTGGGCCCTTCACTGTCTGGCTCCGTTCACCCAGCCACTCACCTGCCACATACCTTCCTGCTGTCAAGCCTTCTCACGCTGTTCTGCCCCCAGCCCCGTGCCCCTGGTAACACCCCTGTCTCAGTAAGGGCCCTCTCCGGCGTCTGCTGCACACCCGCCGGCCCGCACTCCATGCTGCGTGCTCTTCCATGACCCGGTAATGGAACCCTGCCGCCCCGGGCCTGCTCTCCGAGCCGTCCGGCCGTCTTCTCCTTGCAGGCCGTAAACGTGCTATACTGTGTTCTCTCAACTCCAGCATCCTCGGGTGCGCCATCATTTTATGTGCCGTGCTGCTGTTTAAACCAACACCGCATCGGTCGTGAGACTTGTCCCTACTCATGCACACTGAAGTTTGAATGCCAGTGTGCGTCCTGGAGTAGTTCCTGTATTTGCCTAACTGCAGTGCCTGGCACATACGGCTCTGAGCAGCCTTTGTTTCACTGTCTGTGTCATTCAGCTCTGACCCTGCGAGAGCATGGGGTCCGGGGCCTGGCACCAGGTGGGGGCCCAATAAATACTTGTTGCACGATTAAGTGAACAAACAAACAAATACCTGAGTAGCATGTCCCAACTCAGCTTGCCCTCAGTATATGACGTGTAAATAATTGTTTTCCTACAGGTAATAAAAAGGAAAGAAATTTGTCTGCTAAGCGAAAGGACAATGCTGAGGTCTTTCTTCCCAGCAAACTAGAGCCAAACCTGACTCCCCAGCCGCCCACTGCGCTCCCAGACCAGGAGAGGCCGTGTTCAAGTAAGAGTCCGGGGGCCCCTGAGCAGGGCTGGGCCTGGGCCTGAGTTGTTCTCGGTAGGGTGCTGTCTCGGAGGAGTCCTCACTTACCTGCCTTCTTCACCAAGGTCTGAGCTGACCTTTTGCAATGTATTTTTAGTCAAGGTCTCCATAGAAACAGAACCAATAGGGAGAGAGAAACAGAGAGAAAGAGAGAGGAAGAGAGATTATAAGGGACTGTCTCGTGCAGTTACGGAGGCTGGCAAGTCCAGTCTGCAGGGTGGATGGCGGGCAGGGGACACGGGGGAACCAGCGTCCAGGGTGGGAGGCCATCACACAGGAAGGGCCGGCGCTGCGGGTGAAGTCCGGCGGTAGAGTTTTCTGTTACTCAAGAGGGTGCAGTCTTTTTGTGACATTCAGGCCTTCAGCTGATTGGACAAGGCCCGGCACATTATGGAGGGCAGTCTGCTTTATTCTACCAGTTAAAGTGTTAGTCCATCTAAAACATCCTCTCAGAGCCCAGAGCAGCGTTGGGCGCGTACCCAGGCTCCAGTGGCCCAGCCCCGTGGACACATAACTGTCACACCACCTTTTGGTTCTGTGACCGAGATGTGGCTATAACTGAAAATTTATTTTATGTTCGTTTTTCCTTTTCAATTAATTTGTTTATTCATATGGGTAGTAATACCTGCAAATGGTACCAAATCTCAAAAGTCCAGCAGTGTTTGTGGTAAAGAGCCAGCCTGCTGCTCTTCTCATGAAATGGGAGGTTGCACTGCTTGAGTGCTAGCCGGGAGCCAGCTACCGTTGCAAACACGTGGTTGTATTGTATGTAAGTAGATCATGTATGTCATTTATAAGTAAACTACAGCCCTTATCGCTAGCATTTGGGGAAGGTCCTGCTGTGGCCCCCGTTTTGTAGACGAGCCTCGGCAGGAGCGCGGACTCACACAGCGGGAGCGTGGCGGCTGTAGGCCTCCGCCGCCATGGGGTTGGCTGCACGCAGCGTCCCTAACCAGCAGTCCTCACTCCCTGGAGGCTGGAGACAGATCCCTGCCAAATCCAGTGGCTGGAGTGGCTGGGGGTGTGGGTTGGGGGGCGTGGGATTAACTTCTGGTTTCTATGGCCCAAAAGATCACAAAGAGCTCAAGGCATCCTGGTGTCCCAAGAATTTGGAACCCGTCCGGGGCAAAATCCGGCCCCAGCCAGCCAGCCTCCTTAGACGGGCTGAGCCAGGGACCCTGACATGTGTACTGGGGGGCTGGAGGGACTGTTTTCTGCAGAGACGGGCCAAGGGACCTGGTGGGGGAACCAGCCCCTCCTGCCCAGTAGTCACAGTCCAGAGATCAGGACCCACGCACTCTGAGCCTGAGGCCTGAGGCTCGCAGCCCTTTTCCCAGCAGCTCAGGTTGGATGGACAGTAGCTCCACTGACTTACTGTGCATCTGTTTCATGCCGTGTAAATCTTGTCTTGGTTTGGGTTCCCCCGGAAGCAGACTCTGAAACAGGGTTTCGAGAACAAGTAATGTATTTGGGAGGTGGTTCCTGGTAGAGACAGGAATGGGAAGGAGCCAAAACTGGCTTCCTCGCCAAGCAAGTTCACTGGGCAAGTGCAGTGTCGCCTGGCTGGGCAGTTCTGGGGGCAGTGCTGAGCACCAGCCTCCACGTTCATCACTGCCCCCCACCCCGGGGGCGAGGGAGCTGGGCTCCTACGCACTGTTCCTTCCTCGTGAGTGGTAGGCTGTTCCGGGGAGTTGACTCTCCAGGGACTAAGTCCCTGGCTCAGTGGGCTTCCCCACCTCTCGGCTCAGCATTCTTCTTTGCACCCTGCATTCTCAGACAGGCTGGTGGGGTGGTGAGAGGGCCACCAGCACGTCTGGGTGTACAGCACCCCGCCAGCAACCCTGGTGGAAGAGTAGCGTGGCAGACTCTGCAGCCTGACCACCTGGTGCAGGTCCCGCCCTTCCACCTACTAGCGCTATGACCTTGGGTGGATTGCTGAACCTCTCTGGGCCTCACTCTCCCATCTGCCAAATGGGTGAGAATAGCACCCTCCTCCGAGGGTGTTACAGGATTAAAGGGCTGGGCAGATAGGCTGCTTACTGTAGCGCCTGGCTCAGAGCAAATGCTCGGTGAGGGTCGGCTGGTGCTATTCTCACGACTGCCAGCAAAGCCTCCAAGCTGCTTCTCATTGCCGGGCTTAGGTCAGGAGAGGTTCTGTGAAGGAGACCCTGGTGCTGCCCCCAGAGACAGAGGGAATGGGTGACAGGTAGCAAACTCTCAGAACTTCCTTATGGATACTGTTACCCCATTTTCCCACTTCCTAGATGAGGAAACCGGGGCTGAGAACATGAGAGTTACTTGCCTAGAGTTAACAGACAAGACAGCAAGGTGAGATTCACACCCAGGCTTCAAGTCCCGTGCTTTGACTGGCTCTGTAGGCTGCTCCTCTGGGGCTGGCTGGCCACAGGTGGCTCTGCAGGTGCGTGGGCATGTAGGTCCTGGCAAGCTTAACTGTGACTCAAGCAATGGTTTTCAGTCAGTGCACGGAGCCCTGGGTTGGGGAGTGGAGGGAAGCAGTCGGGGGCTGGTATCAAGCACACAGGTCCTGGGGATGCAGTGAGAAACACATTGTCCCTGTTCTCGTGGTGTTTATATTTTAGTGGGCAGGGGTAGACGACAGACCTGGAAGTTGGGTGGTGACAGTTACTACCAAGACAGCAACTGGATGCTGATGGCTGGGCAGTGTGGTGAGAGCAGGCCTCTCTGAGGAGGGAAGACTTGAACTGAGAACTGGATGATTTCCAGGACTAGTGCTTTGCAGAGGAGAAAACCTGTGCAAAGGTCCTGAGGTAGAAAGAGCGGCTCAGTTGGCTTAGGCACTGGAGAGAAAGCTGGAGGTAGGAGCATAGGGAGTGAGGGGGAGGTGGCTGAGATGAAGTCACAGAGGTGGGCAGTAGCCAGAGAGCAGAATAAGACCAGCAGAAGGACTCGGAGCCAGGAAGATCTCTGTGGCTTTGCAGATGGGGCAGCCGTGACCTGGTTTTCATGTTAACAATATCCCTCTGGCTGTCACGTGAAGTATGGCCTGTTGGGAGCTGGAGTGGAAGTCGGGTGACCAATGAAGAGACCGTTGCAGGATGGAGATGGTGGGAGTGTTACTAGCGGCTAGACTAACTGTGAGATTTTATCCTGGACAACCTGGGCAAGAACCTGGGCGGTAGGCAGCCTGCCGCGGTAGAGCAGGAGAGCCGAGACTTGGCGGTGATGGGGAACCCTGGCTTATCACTTGGCTGGGGTAGGTGCTGAATCTGTGCCGTGATCAAAGGGGACTGAAGCAACTGCAGCTGGGGTCTGGGTCTGGACAAGTCGAGAAGTTCTAAGCCCCTGGAGGCAGACCAGGGCCTCTGGTCTGTGTGCAGCTTCTGCTGGGTGTGAGCAGGGAACTGGAGGCAAACCAGGCCTGCAGGTGGGGAGGTTCCTTGCCCCGCCACCACAAAGAGCCAGGATCCAATGGGCAGAGTGAGGACCAGAGCTCCTAGGGTCTTCTTGGCAAAAGCCAGAGTCTAGAAAGAGGCCTGCATGGGGCCTGAGGATGGTAGAGGTGGGAAGGGAATCACTGTTGAAGTGATGTGTTGACAAGGGCATGCCAAGGTCATAGCAGCTGATGGGTTAAAGAACTGTTGTGTTTGTAAATCCCGATAATGGAGATGTTGTCTGTAGGGGTGAGGAGGAAGATGTCACATGTAAGGTGTCAGAAAACGCCAGTGGGTTTTGGATCTGTCAGCTTTGGTCAGATGAAGGGCTGGCAAGCGGAGAAGGAGAGAGAGGAGGAGGGGCCATGGGACAAGCTGTAGGCTGGGGTTGCCCCGGGGCTCCAGCAGCCAGGGGCGAGCCTGGGCGGCAGTCTGAGTGATGCTGTTTCCTCTGCACGAGGACCGGCGCCGCTGCCTGCTGCTCACGTTGACAAGACCCCCATCTGCACTGCTGGTGCTCACTCTATGTGAAAAATAAAAATGGCTTTTCAGAAACTTCCTCCGAAACAAGCTGCTAAAAAGAAATGAAAGCCAGGGTAAGTGTGCCGCTCTCCAGGGCCCCAGGAAGGGGGTGCAGCCTGGTGGTGGTCGGCCGTCCTGCCGGGCTCGCTGCGACTCCCTCCTTCTCGCGCATGCCGCTGTCTCCAGGTGTTTCATGTCTGAGCAATTCAATGCAGAGCCAGCATTTACAAAGCACTGCACCAGTTCCCAGGCCCTGTTCCATACATGTAAATGTAATTTTGCATTTAATTACCCAAACAACCTGTGCAGTAGATGCTGCTATTATCAGCACCATTGTGCAGAGGAAACCGAGGCCCAGGCACAGCTGGTGATTGGGGAAGCCAGTGTTGAACCCTGGCTGCAGGGCCTCTAGCTTTAACCTCTCCACGGCATGGCCCTTCCTGTGCCGCCTACAACGGCAGTTGCTAACTGCATACTCCTGCCAGCCTAGTCCTAAGCAATAATGTCCAAACATCATAGGCTTGTGTTGTTTGTCATATTTTTCAATCGTGATTAATATAAACATATAGCTTAATGTTTTTAAAGTTAAACCATGTATCAACTAAAATCATTTTGAATACTGGATTACTTTCTTAGGGCTGCTGTAACAAAGGATTGCACTCTGATTGGTTTAAACCACAGAATTTTATCATCTCAGAAATCTGCAGCCTAGAAGTCCGAGCTCCAGGTATCACTGGGCCATGTTCCTCCTGCAGGCCCCTGGGAAGATCTGTTTCCGGGAGCTGTCTCCTAGTTCCCGGGAGGTCTGTGACTTGTGGCGGCGTGACCTCAGCCTTCGCATGGAGCTGCCTGTGTGTGCGCCTGTCCCTGTGCCCACGCTCCTCCTCTCTGTCAGGACCCCAGTCACGCTGGATGAGAGCCTCCCTGGTGACCTCATCTTAACTCTCTCATTTGCAAATACCTCACTTCCAAATGAGGTCACAGGAACTAGGAATTGGGGTTTCAACATCTTTTGGGGGAGACACAATTCAACCCGTAACACATACCTTTATGTATGGCATTTTGAGAAGTAGAGCTTAATTAACTAACTAACTTAATTAACTAATTTATAATCTGCCCTTCTCTAGAACATTCTGACGTGCTCTAACAAATTATACATAGTATGTAGTGGAAGACTTTAACAAGCATGCGAGGAAGTGAGGGTGAAGGAGAAACAAAAGAAGGAAGAGGAGAGGGACACATGAAGGCCCGAGGGGGTCGCAGCTGTGACCGCGGTCCTGGCCAGCGTGGCAAAGGGGCGTGCACTCAGGTGAAGAATGCATGTCGCTTGGTCCACCTAATGAAAACCCTGGTACTTGGTCCTTAGAGCAATTTGTCCACCGGTTCCCTTAGAAAGGACACTGTTTGAGGAAGCGGAGCCTTCATTTGGAACGGGTTTGGGGCTCAGCTTTTCTCTGTTAGGTATACTTGGCTCCATCATAAGCCAAATTTGAAGAAAGGAAGGTTGAAAACCGACCGTGGTGTCGTCACCACCCCCATGCTGAAATGGGATTACCGTGGAACCGCGTGTAAGGTGACGACTGGTTTCCAAAGGTCACAAACAGTGCAAGAGGCCAAGCCACTCTTGGAAATGTGTGCGTCAGACTGCTGGTTAAGCACAGCACCTGCAGCTCTCTAGAAACAACACCGCACAGAGGGCACCTCTCAGTAAGCCCCGGAGGGTCATCTCCCCCCTGTCCCCCCCTCCGAGCTGGGAAACACAGCTTCTTGGCTGCACCCCTGGTGAAGCTCCGGCCTCCTTTAGGGTCTGGGCTGCAGGGAAGACGAGTGTTTCAGACACTGGCTGGGGGCACGGGGATGCTGGCATCTGCAGAGGCAGAAGGAACATGGGAGGCCCTGAGGGGAGAGCGGACTCAAACCCGCCCTCCCCTTCCAGGCAGAGTCTGAAGCGCTTACACGCTTTACTGTGCATTTGTGAGGGCTCTCTTTTCGGTGCGTGCAATAACCATCCTTTTTATACCTTCCTGGTGAATTCAACATTTTATCACCGTGTCTTGTCTCCTGTTTGCCCTAGTAGTGCTTTTTGCCTGAAAGTCTGCCAGCTTTTTTTTTGGTTAGTGTTTACATGGTGTATCTTCTTTCATTCTTTGACTTTCAAACTTTCTTTTGTAAGCAGCATGTAATGGTTTTTAAATTTTTATCCCCGAACAATCTATGCATTTTAATGGGCACATTAGTTCATTTACATTTAATGTAAGTGCTGAAATATTTGAGTTTAAATCTGCTATCTTATTGTTTGCTTTTTATTTATTCTGCCTGTTTTATGTTCCATTTTTCTTCTTTCTTGCCCTCTTTTGAACTGATTACTTTATATTAATTTCTTTTTCCTCTCTATTAGCTTGTTAGTGACACATTCTTTTATCATTCTTTTAGTCATTACCAGAGATTGCAACATGCATTCTTGACCTGTTAGAGTCTACTTTAAATTAGCAAGCTTGCCACTTCTCATTCAGTGGAAGGACCTTACAGCTCTGAAACTTCATTTCCTCTCCTCTCAGCTAAAGAGCTGTTATTGCCATTCATGCATTTTAATGCTCTCCAGATTTTAAATGTCCCTGGATGATGACATCATTGTCGTTACTATCTACACAGCGCATTCAGGATTTGCACGCATTGCTAACCTTCCTGTGTCCTCACTCGGAGCTCTCTCCAGGTTCTTGCCCTCTCAGACTGGAGCCCTGAGATTGTCACCAGGTCTCTTCAGCTTCCCAGGCCTGTAGCAGCTCTTTTGCGGTGGTACCTTGAGGGAAACACCTTCCAGGTGCCGGGGTCCCGTCTCCGGGTTTCCTTGTCCACCTGCCGCTGGCCCTGATTCATCACAGCCCTGTTTGCTTTCTGTGCCTTCAAATAGATTTCTTTTTTCCAACATATTTTGTAGGATGTTTGGTTCAGTTTTCTAGTTGTGCTCCAGGGAGGGATTGATCTGGATCAGCTAGTCTGCCATTATAGACCAGCTTGTAATTGGTTACAGAAGTGTAACCAGTTGCCTCAGCCTCTAAGAGTTATGTCTCTCCTTGCCCTTTGCTTTGTGGCAAAGGCCATAATGTTGACGGGAGAGACCTGGTTCTTCTTGCTGACGCATGTAAAGAATTACAGATCAGCAAATCTAGTAGTGTGTAATCAGTTTATTAGTGGCCCGTTCCCATGGAAGAGAACAGGACTGGGTAGAGTAGGGGGTGAAAGGCAAAGTTTCAGAGCAAAGCAGGGTAAGAAAAGCAAGAGAGGCTGGAGACCAGGGTGGCAAGCCCCTGGGCAGCCTGAGGCCGGGTGGCCAGAGGCCCTGTGGCCCGAGAGCCAAGAGCACCTGGAGCCCCCGAGAGAGAGAGAGCGAGGGAGTCCTTTGTTCTCAGGACTTATATAGTTGGTGGGATAGAAGGGGAAAAAGTTACATATTGATTAAGGGGTAAATGTGGTGCCAGCTTTCCTGGGGGAATGTGACTACCCAGACTTAGGTGTGTGTTGGGGGGGGGTCTGTTAGCCCAAATCTTTGTCTTGCTCCAGACCCCATTTGTTCATCTTATTGTAAAACAAATACGTGACAGGAGGCAGCTAATTAAAATTGGGGCACTTTCCAAAGTTATTTAGGGGCTCTTTCTGTGAGCATCAAGGACTCCCTCGTAAAACAGATAGTGACCAGAGGTAGGTAATTAACCAAAGTTGTTTTATGGGCTCTTTCTTTGGACACCAGGGACCCTCTTCCCCATTCAGGCCTTGGGATGAAAGCACCGTTTCGAGGACTTCTTTCCCAGATAGTGGAAATGCTACATAGAATTTCAAGGACTTCCCTTCTTTCTTGCTAACATAAGTGTTTCTTGTGATGTTGGAACACCTGGAAATATTATCAGACCACGCTCAGGACTGCTGAGTTAGCACGTGAGACATGTCTCCTTCCTCCTTCCTGCCTCCATTTACTATTTCTTCTACCTAATTGGTAAAAGGTGTTTCCTGGCAGCCAGGATGCTAAGTGCTGGCCAGTGACGGTATTGCAGTCTCAGAGTTCTTCCTATGCTGTCTCCCGCCTCATTAAAATTGGGTTGTGTCAATTAAATGTGTGTGTGCTGCAACTCCACGAGAGCGCACTTTCTCTGTCACTGTGATTGTCCCGGTTCTAATGAAAGGGCCTTGTGTGTGGTATGACTCCAGTCTCTACTCATAAACCTTCCAAGAAACTTCCAGCAACCTGCTGCCTTCTTGAGGGAGAAATAACATTAGTCCATAGTGCGGAGAGTTGATTGTCCGAGTTGTCAGAGTGCTCTGGAGAAGCAATCCAGCTGCACCCCTCCCCAGACACCTGCAGACATAGAGTGACCCCCTCGGTGGGAGTGACTGGGAAGACCCCAACAGGCCTGCAGTTGGCACTTCCGTCAGGAAGACCTGCGTCAGAAACACCATTCTGCCGAAGCCCAGAGTCTTACAACATACTCGTCAGTGTTTGTTGTTAATAGGGAATGACAGAAACCCAACCTGGATGAAGCAACAAAGGAAAATACATTGCTCACAGATCTGGAAAGTCTGGGGCTATAGAGTTCACCTCAGGCATGGTGGGATCCAGGTGCTCAGGTGATTATCACCAGGAAGCTGTTTCTTTATCACTTAGCTCCACTTTCCTCTAGTCCTGTGGGTCTCAAACTTAAGTGTGCATTAGAACTTTTTGCAAAGCAAATTAAAATACAGATTGTTGGGCTCCAGCCCTTGTGTCTAATTCAGTGAATCCAGGGTGAAGCCTAAGTACTTTAATTCCTACCAAGTTCCCAGCTGGTACTGATGTTCCTGGCCTGGAGCTCACACTTGGAGGACCGCATCTCTGGCCTTGGGCAGGGCCTAGAGATGGCCCCCGGGGGCTCCGGGCTCTGGTTTCTGGCCGAGCAACCCCAGGGGGAAGAGGCTGCCTCTTTCTCTTCTTTTTAAAAAGATTTTATTTACTTTATTTTTAGACAGAGAGGAAGGGAGGGAGAAAGAGGGAGAGAAGCATCAATATGTGGTTGCCTCTCGCATGCCCCCCTGCTGAGGACCTGGCCCGCAACCCAGGCTTGTGCCCTGACTGGGAAACAAATCAGCGACCCTTTGGTTCACAGGCCAGCACTCAACCACTGAGCCATACCAGCCAGGGTGCCCCTTTCCTCTGTAGTTCCAGCAGCATCCAAGAACTAGCTTTCGTCTGAGCCGATCTCTGAGTCTCCGTGGTCAGGGAAAGGAAGTGTTCTCATTGGCCAGGCTGGGCCAGGAGCAGGGTCACATGTATCCAAACCACATAGTCTAGAGGCCAGGGGAGGATGGCTCCCACAGGAACACCTGGGTGCTGAGAAGGTCACTGCTGCCGGAAAGACAAAAGCAACTGCTGTTTGTTTCCTTTAAAAATTAACATACACAACACTTTGTTACAAATTCTTTAGAGGCAAGGTGTGGAGCAGAGGCCTGGGCTATCTGAGAGCAAACAGTAGAAGTCATTTAGTCAAGGTGGTGGGGGAGCCCTGATTTCTTGCCTTGAAAATCACAGGCATTCCTGGGCTGAAGAAGAGACAGCAGCAGAACGGGGAATATTAAGAGTCATAGACAGTACCTGCCCATGGAGGGGCCCCCAAAGAAGCGTTAGAGATGAGAACACTGGCATTTATGAGCTATGTGTATCAGCTATTTATTGCTGCCCAACAATCCATCCCAAAATGTAGTGGCTTAAAACAACAACCCTTTTTGTTGTTGCTCAGGGGTCTGCAAGTGGGCTGGATAGTTCTGAAGTGAGCCAGCGGGTGGCTGGGCTGGGTGGTGTCAGATGGCCTCACTCACGTGTCTGGCAGCCCAGCTGGCCCCAGGACCGCAGGAGGATGACTTGTCTCCCTCCATGTAGTCTCATTATTCAGTATGTGTGGTCTCAGAGCAGCAAGAGAGCACTTGCCCACGTGTTTTTAAAAGACTCTTGGTCACACTTGCCAGCAGCCTGTTGGCCAAAGGAAGCCAGCAGGCCAAGTTGAGCTGGAGAACTTGTACCAGCACCTGGTACAGAGCTGTTGCAGCATCACGGTACGAACGGCACATGCCCAGCAGTGGGAGGAATGTGTGGCAGTTTGTCACAGTCTCCTGCACCACGGGAAGCACGCTGTCTGGCGGGGCGGGGTCACCCTGAGGTGCACAGAGCTCTGGGCGCTCCTGTACTCCATGCCCAGGGCAATGGTGGGCCCTTGTCCCAGGGTGCGGCCTCCTTCCCGCTTCCCAGTAAGTTGTTAGAGGAGGGTGTGGGCATCTCGAGACAAATCAGGGCTAACTAAGTCAGCTGCTTCCCTGGCCTTTGCCACGCAGAGCTGCGTCCAGTCCCCAGGCTGACAGGCACATGACAGCAGGGGTCGGGGTGCGCTGTGCACACTGTGGGCTTGTGTCCCACCTAAAGGGGGCCACCCCCCAGCTCCAGCCTACGATCGTCCCATGGGAGTGCCACTCAAGGGTTACCAGCTTGTGCGATTTTTCAAGAGATGTCAGGAATCCCAATTTCTCTCTATTTTAAAAAAGCTTGGCATCTATTTCTAACTTTAAAAAAACATAAAAGTCACATAGCACACGTCTGCAGGCTGGGTTCGGCCTGCGGGCTGCTGGCTCACGACCTCTGTGCCGGACCCTTGTTCTCCGATTTAATATTTGCCGTTTCACTGGCTCCCCAGGTGCCCTCAGAGGCCCCGGCATGTGGTGAGGGGCAGTTTGCCCGAGACTGAGTTTGTAGTTTTTGGGTTGCAGCTGGTGGCTGGGAACAGTCGCCTGGCTGGTGAGCTGACCAACAGCCCTGCGTCGCGTCTTTTGGTGATGTGCTTGTTCACGGTAAATCTCCGGAATGACGGTATGCTCTTTGTTTCTCTGCAAGAGAGATGAAAGATAAGTCCTGGTGAAGCAAAGGGGAAGTGACATTAATAGAAGAGGGGTGGTTTTCAACCAGAAAAGAACCCTTTGGGATAAATTAAAATGTGCAATTTGGCCTTGGCTGCTGTGGCTCAGTGGATTGACTGCTGGCCTGTGAACCAAGGGGTCACTGGTTCGGTTCCCAGTCAGGCACACACCTGGGTTGTGGGCTGGGTCCCCAGTGGAGGGTGTATGAAAGGCAACCACACACTGAGGTTTCTCTCCCTCTCTTTCTTCCTCCCTTCCCCTTTCTCTAAAAATAAATAAATACAATCTTTTAAAAAATAAAGAAAATAAAATGTACAGTTTGGCTTTTGCTGGTGGCACAAATTTATTGTGTGAATAAATCTACACTCTAGATCCAGGGTGAGAATAAGCCCACCCCTGTGTGTGCAGAAATGCTGTGCCTGAGTGAGCAATGAGAGCTTCAAAAAGAGTTAAAAGGTTGTTACCCTCTGTGTGGTGAGGACGGCACAGTAAACACCAGCCAGGGAACAGAAGTGTGGTTCGGGAGGACGTGGGCACCGTGTGCAGACACTCTGGGAGCCACGGTGGGGAGAGTTCTGGGAGTGGAGCTGCGGAGTTGACCTTCACTTGGAGAAGGGTGATTTAGTTTTTAAAAGCATCTTCTTAGCATAATATGACCCTAAGGGCACAGGCAGCGCCTGATGATCATGTTGCTGGTGGAGCTCTGCCTCCCAAGTGAAAGACACTTGGGGCAGAAGGGTTTGCGCAGACGAGACTGGGCCTGCGGGAAGAAACTGCCTTCCTGGGTGTGCTTCCCAAGAACGGGCGGGCACGGGGTTGCAGTGGCCAAGGCAGGAAGTCAGTTACCTCCAACACACCGCTGGACCCCAGCCCCAGACCACTGAGGCACCTGGTGGCAGTAGAAAGGCCAGGGTCGCCGCGCAGCTCTTTTCAGACGGTCTTGGTAAGTGCTCTGAACTGGAAATGCAGAAGGCGCTCAGGAGTTTCAGGCACTGCCCCAGCGTCCCACCAGCACCGGGCCTGCCCCGCCCCAGTGACAGAGCGCTGCGCGTGGGTTCAGCTGCGCACACGATCTTAGCCCCTTGTGTACAGAAGCATGTCCAGCAGCGATTTTCAACAATTTCATCTCACGGCACACATAAACTAATGTCTAAAATTCTGCAGCACACCAAAAAAATACATATTTTGCAGATCTGACAAAAAAAAGTATAACTGATTAATTCACACCGGACGGCTATTGCTGTGTTGTCTGTTGTCATTTTCAATCGGACAGTCTCAGGGAGGAGAGGGCAGTGCCCCTGGCTCGGTCAGCAGTCGGGTGTTGCATGTATAAAGATCCCTGTGGCACAGTGGTTGGAAGTCGCTGATCTGTAGGGTCTGAAGCATTCAGGTGCTGAGGGAAAGGATATGCTTTATGACATGCACAGATACTGAGACTGACGAGGTTTGGGGTTGAATCCGTTCCCATCCTTTCATTTGACAACAACGGTGATGCCAAGTGCCAGTAAACACACGGATGTGGTGTCCTGAAGGGGAGCAAGGCCCTCGGGGCTTCAGCGCCCACAACCTCCCGGCCCCGCCGTCCGCTGCCCTTGCCTTTGCTCCCGCACTGCAGCCCCCCTTGCCACTCTTCAGCGCGCCGAGTCCTGCCCACCTCAGGGCCATGGCACCTGCTGATCCCTTGGCCCGGAACACCCTCCCATATGGGGGTTCTCAAGGCTCACCGCCTTGTGGTCTCTGCTCAGATGTCACCTTCGCTGGCTGAGCATCTGAAATAGTGTCCTTCCCCTCCTGGCTTCTCTGGCCTTTTCCCTGCTTTGTCTTGGGTCCCAGCACTCACCACGACCTGCTGGTGTGTCCTGTGTGCAGCTGTCCAATCCATCTGTCTCCGTCCCGTGGCTGAGGTGCGTGAGGACAGGGTGTGCCCGTGCACCCACCTCGGTGCCCCGAACCCAGAGCACGGTGCCACTGCACAGCGTGCTGCGGGTTAAGAGCCTGTGTGCTGATGCCTTCGCCCTGCCCGGACGAATTTCTGCTGCAGCTCCCCTTGGGGCGAGCATATGTCTGCAGCTCAAGATTTCTCTGTTCCAGCTCCAGTGCAGTTCAAGATCACGTCCTTTCACGTCCTTTCACTCCTTTGTCCTGTCCCCCGTCTCGTTTGGGGACCTGGTCTCTTTTTGTGCCAAGTGAGGAAGGGCCCAGTGTGGCCCTCAGCTCCCTTTACAGTTTTTGTCACAGGGAGGATTCCACCTTCTTCAGCCTGCACCCCCCCCCCCCCCCCACCGTTTGCTTTACCTTCTATCCCCACCCCCACTGCGAGCAGGCCCAGTAGCTGGTAGGAAGGGCAAACAGGGACGTCCATGCATTGCTGCTCACCATCCAGGCCAGGCGTCCACAGGCACACGACCCTCCTGGGCAAGCAGCTCGGGCCATGTTCGACCAGCCCTCGGCTTCTGTTGGTAATGTTTCTTAAAAGCTGGAGTATGTTATGAGCAAATTGAGGGGACATCACATAAACTTCATATCTGAGCTTTTCCTGAAAAAGCACAATGGCAATACTAGGAGCACGGCCTGACGTGGCTGGTGTCACCTGGAGCTGGGTGCTGACCCGTGTTCACTGGGCCCAGCCCCTCACGCAGTGGTACCCACATAGAGAGCCTGCTTCTGGTTGCACCCACGGCCCCTCTCCCGGGTACCTGCTAGCAATTGGTAGCCCCCCATCCCAGCTGAGCTTTTCCATAAAACCCCACAGTTCCCCTCCCCAGTGCCTGGCAGTCCTGGAAGCCAGCCCAGGGGAGCTGCTGCTGCCATTCTCGACGTTGCTACTCAAATTCTCGTTCAGACACAGTGTTCCGATAGAACATAGCGGAAGGGTCCAGCGCTCCAATAGGAATCTCTAATAGTCAGTGGTGATGGTTTCCTGAGGTCACGAGGGTGGGAGGGTGCTGTTTTCCAACACGCTCTACACCAGGCCATATGTATGTGAGTGACCCCCGAGAGCTCACGCCTGTAAGTTCCCAGTTGGCTTGTTCAAGGTTGGCGGTAATGTCAGTCTTTGCCGTCACTGTTAAATAACGCAGCCCAGTTGCCCGTGTCGGACACACACCCCAGACCTCCCTCCCAAGCCCCAGGCTCACATGCGTGCGTGCCCACCCAGCAGCTCCTCTTCGGTGCCTGCACCTCCGCGCCCGGCCTGTCCGACCCCAGCCCCTGCTCTCTTCTTCTAAACCCGCTCCCTCCACAGCCCCCGTTCCATCACCAAAAACGGCTCCATTGTCCACCTCCTCAGGCCCACGCAGTCATCCTGAGCTCCTCCCTGTCCCTCCCGGCCACACCTGCCCTGTCAGGAGCCCCTGCTGGCTGTCTTCTGCGTAGATGCAGAGTCTGGCCACACGCTGTGTCGCTCCTCTGCTGCCGCCGGGCCTCGTGGCACAACTGCGGACGCCCCGGACTGGCCTCTCTGATTTCCCCCTCGCCCCTTCAGTCAGTTCTCACCCGAGTCAGATCACGTCGTCCCTTGCTCTAAATCCTTCAGCGGTTCTCTGTTGTACTCAGAGGAATGGTTTTGTGGTGTCCTCCAAGCCCCTGCTTGGCCTCGCATCTCCATCCCTTCAGCCTATCCCCTGCTCCCTCTGCTGCAGCCTGAGGCCCCTCGCCGCTCCATGGACACACCACAGGCTGCTCGCGTGCCCTGGCCCCTGGACCGTGCCTCCCTGGTGCTCCGCGATGCCCACCTTGCTACCCAGGTCCCCCAGCTCCTGTACCCCGCTCTGTTTCTCTTGTTCTTCCTTATCATCGTCTGCTGACACCCTGAACTGTGTATTCTCTCTCTGGCTATTGTCTCCCCAAAGTTGGGGCAACCTTGATCTGCTCGACACTGCTGTGTCCCCAGTGCCAAGAGCAGAGCCTGGCAGAGTGGCACTCAATACACATTTGTTGAGATGAAATTCAGTAGGTAAAAGCCTCTTTCAAGATCCCAGTAGAAACATGTTGAGCAGTTCTATTTTCCAGTGGAGATTTTTTTCTTAGCATAGAAAGAATCCAGATGATTATAAGGCAAATTCAAGTCCTCATATCATTTTACTGTAGATATTTTAGTTTGCTTTTCTCTGTACAGCCACAGAGTACTCCACTGTTGGGTAGATATGCCATAATTTATTGTATTAAACTAGTCTTATTGGGTGCTTTTTGCATACCACTTTATATTTTATAAAACCAACTTCCACTATTAGGACTTCCAAGGTCAACTGTACCTTTGCAATAATTTTTTCTTTTTTTAAAATATATTTTATTGATTATGCTGATACATTTGTCCCATTTCTTCCCTTTTATTCCCTTCCACCCTGCACCTCCCCTCCAATCAGCATTTCCCCCACCATGTCCATGGGTCGTACATATAAGTTCTTTGGCTTCTCCATTTTCCATACTATTCTTCACCTCCCCCTGTCTATTTTCTACCTACCGTTTATGCTTCTTATTCCTAGTACCTTTTCCCCCTCTTCCTCCTCCCCCTCCCCACTGATAACCCTCCATGTGATCTCTTATGTGATTCTGTTCCTATTGTAACTGTTTGCTTAGTTTTTGTTTTTGTTTTTAGGCTCAGCTGCTGGTAGTTGTGACTTTGTTGTCATTTTACTGTTCATAGTTTTGATTTTCTTCTTTTTCTTAGATAAGTCCCTTTGACATTCCCTGTAATAATGGCTTTGTGGTGATGAACTCCTTTAGCTTTATCTTGTCTGTATCTTCCCTTCCATTCTAGATGATAGCTTTTCTGGATACAGTAACCTTGGATGTAGGTCCTTGCGTTTCATGGCTTGGAATACTTCTTTCCAGCCCCTTCTTGCCTGTAGGTTTCTTTTGAGAATCAGCTGACAGTCTGATGGGAACTCCTTTGTAGGTTACTGTCTCCTTTTCTCTTGCTGCTTTTAAGATTCTCTCCTTCCCTTTAACCTTGGGTAATGTAATTATAATGTGCCTTGGTATGTGCTTCCTTGAGTCCAACTTCTTTGGGACTCTCTGAGCTTCCTGGATTTCCTGGAAGTCTATTTCCTTGGGGAAGTTCTCCTTCATTGTTTTTTCAAGTAAGTTTTCAATTTCTTGCTCTTCCTCTTTTCCTTCTAGCGCCCCTATGATTAGGGTGTTGGGATGTTTAAAATTGTCCTGGAGGTTCCTAAGCCTCTCCTCATTTTATTGAATTCCTTTTTCTTCATTCTGTTCTAGTTGAATGTTTACTTCTTCCTTCTGTTCCAAACCATTGATTTGAGTCCCAGTTTCCTTCCTGTAACTGTTGGTTCCCTGTACATTTTCCTTTATCTCACTTTTCATAGCCTTCACTTTTTCCTCTATTTTGTGACCACACTCAACCATTTCTGTGAGCATCCTGATTACCAGTGTTTTGAACTCTGCATCTGATAGGTTGGCCATCTCTTCATCGCTTAGTTCTATTTTTGGAGTTTTGATCTGTTCTTTCATTTCAGCCGTATTTCTTTGTCTTAGCTCACCTGTTATGCTGTAATGAACAGGGCCTCAGGTATTCACCAGGGTGGGGCAACCCACGTGGCTACATTATGGTGCTGTATGTGGGGGAGGGGTCCAAGAGGGAACAATGCTGCTTGCCTGGCTTTCAGCTGGCTTTCAGTCACTTCCCCTGCTACACACAAGCAAACTGGGCCCTTCTGGTGCTGGTTCCCAGGTGGGTGGGTTTGTGTGCATTCTAGGACCCTGTGGGTCTCTCCACCAAACTCCTGTGAGGCTGGGAGTTTCTCACACCACTGCAACCCCCACAGGTTTTACAGTCAGAGGTTTTGAGGCTTTATTTTCCTACACTGGAACCCTGGGTTGCACAGTCTATCTCACTCCCCAGTTGTTCCTCCTGGTTTATCTGCATGCAAATATGGAACCTCCTGGTCCTGTCCACCCTGGCTCCCGTCTCTGCCCCATGTTCTGGTCTAAATGAATGTTTCTTCTATAACTGCTTGGTTGTCAGACGTCCATGCAGTTTGATTTTCTGGCTGTTCTGGTTGGGTTTTGTTTTTAAATTTGTTGTTATCCTTCTTTTGGTTCTGTGAGGAGGCAAAGTGTATCTACTACATCTCCATCTTGGCTGGAAGTCTGCAGTAATTTTTTTCTTAACTTGAGTAATTTCTTTGTAATTCTTATTTTCCCTGAAAGAACAATAAAAGCAAAAATATTTCAAAATACTCATCCTTCTCCATGATGTATATTGTTTCTTACAGACAGTCTTCGGAGGGCTAGTTTTCAACAGCTTGTGACTCTGACACACTTCACACGTAGAGGGCAGATGTGTGAGGGCACGAGTGGCTCCCCCGCACCCTTCTCCCTGCTCGCCAGCTGTCGGCACATGTCCCCACTGCTGTACAATGGCCGTGTCTGTGTTTTTTAATCATTTGGGATTTAAAAAATGTGTTATTCACCTTTACCCCTGGACATTGCAGTATGGACAGCTACCCCTCGGTATTCATGTGGGAGTGGTTCCAAGGCCCCGTAGATGCGACGTCCATGGAGGCTCAAGTTCCTTTTGTAGAAGACATCATAATTGCGTTTAACCTATGCACACCCTCCTGTATACTTAAATCATCTCTCAGGATTACTTGGAATAGCTAATACAATGAAAATGCTACATAAATAGTTGTCATTCTGCATTGTTTAGGGAATAATGATAAGAAAAAAAGTCTGTGCATGTTCAGTGCAGATGCAGCCATCATAGGCCTGACTAAATAGAACGGGTGTGAGTCTGTAGGTGAGAACCTTGGGTACGGAGGGCTGACTGTGTCTCCTGGGAACAAGGGCATTTGTTTTATATTCACACAGTCCCGTTAAGTTATGGAATTCAGGATATTTAGCACTCATACGGCACCATTACCTAAGCTACAGACCGTGTTCAGATATCTCCCCTTGCCACAGTACCGTTCTCACGGCTGGTTTCCCGCCTGCAGGCCGGTCCCGGGATCACCACTGCATCCGGTCGCCGGGCCGCCAGCCTCCTTCAATCTGGAGCAGCTCTCCAGGCTTTCTTTGTCCTCATAACCTTGACAGTTTCAGAGAGCACAAGCCAAATGGTTTATAGGTTGTTCTTCAACTTGGGTCTAATAGTTTTTGAGCCGCACTTTGAAAATGCAGTTTAAAGGGAGACCCCCTGTTTTCTGCCCCCAGGACCCGGAAGCCGGTGGGAGAGGCCCCTGTCAGCAACCCGGAAACCTGCACTCCAGGCGGAGGACCGGCAGGAAGAGGCATCGGCTGTGCTCAGAGCCATCCAGGTGGAGAATGAAGCCCTGCAGAGGGTGATCCTGAGCAGGAAGGCCGAGCCACCTGCCAGCACGCCACAGACGCAGGTATGTTCCTGGGCAGAGGGAAGGGACTGGGGAGGGCGCTGCTACTCAGGGGCCAGGAGGCAGTGTCTGAGCAGCACTTACACAGAGCGTGTGGAGAGGCGAGAGTGACGTGGGAGGCATTGCTGACCTGCCAAAGCTTCCATTTCTTCCACCTTCTCATTTTTTGTTTACTGCAAAAAGCCCAAGCTACATGCTAATAAGCCTCCAATCTTTGCTGATTCCCTGAAAACCCTAACACGTTGGACTGGGGTTGCATATTGTAAGTAAGAGAAAAAAATAGAGTAAATGACAAGCTCTGTCTTCTCTGGAAAGATTTCATTCCCCAGAGCATGAGCCAGACAGGCCTCTCTTATAGTCGGAACACCTCCAGGCCCTGCAGGTATCTAGTGTGTGCCTGCTGCTGTGGGCTGTGAGCAGTAAACAGGAGAAGTGGCGGTGGAAGAGGGCCCCTTAATGCTGGAGGCCTTGGATGTACTTCAGTGTACGAGGGACATGTCCTTTCTCAGAAGCATGTTCCCTTGCTCAGCTGCTGAAACCTTTTATCTTGGTTTGTCCCACCGGATGCTCACAGCAACCCTCAAACAGGCAGGGCTGGTTTCATTGCCCCTTTTTATAAAGATGCCCAGTGGCACCCGGGGAAGCAAGGGGGCTTCCTCAGGTCGTGTGTTGGGAGTTGGCCCAGATCTACCTGCCTGCAATCCTTGGGCCCCGCCCAGACCACTGGCCACTCACCGGGCTCTATTGCGGCCTGTTCTTTGGGATATTTATCGAGTAGTACCTGTTGTCCATTTCCCTGGAGCTTGGTCGTTTGTCCTGACGATGGGGTCTATGAATCTGGAGACAGTCCCTGCACCTCTTTGCCTTCATCTGTCAGTGGCATGTATACAGTGGATGACTTTGTTCTGACCTCAGATTGTATGGTTGCATCTTTCCAGGAAATGGAGGGACCATCAGCAAAGTCGTGGACCAGCCTGCTGATGGAAGAAGGGGAGAGCCCTGAGGTCAGTGAGGGCCCGAGAGGAAACACAGAGCCCCGTGCCCCCAGCTCCTGACGGTCTCCAGGGAGCTGTCCTCACGTACCTGTGCAGAATCACACAGGCCCTCACTGTGCTCCCTGAGCATGGTGTCCTGCCCATCTCACAGGAGGGAGGATCTGGCAAATGTGGCTTATGCATGGCGGCGAGCAGAAGCCAGAACACAGGCAGGCCTTATGACTCCAGTTTCTCATTACATTTCTAGTTCCTGATGAGACAACACCAAAAGTGGATCTTTGTGTTCTGAATAAATAAGCTGTAGCTTATGTCCACCTAGGTCTGTGAGGCTTGTCTCAGCAAAGACTGCCCCAGCAAACGCAGACCTGAGTTAGTGTGATGCCCAGGAATGTCTCGGTCAGGCGGTGCACCAACCCATGCAGTGCACGCAGAGTTCAGATCAGATTAGCCCCTGGCCTCCTGGAGCTTGAAGACAACAAGCAAATAAAGCCGTAAATAAACACGTGACTTCAGAGAGAGATGACAGTAAAAGTTGACTGGGCCCCGATGGTGTGGCTCAGTTGGCTGGGTGTCCCCAGATCAATCCCCGGTCAGGGCGCATGCCTGGGTTGCGTGTTCGGTCCCTGGCCATGGTGCATATGTGAGGCAACTGATCGATGTTTCTCTCTCACATCGATGTTTCTTTCCCTCTCTTTCTCCTTCCCTTCTCTTCTATCTAAAAATAAATAAATAGAAGTCATTTTTTTTAAAAAAAAAAGCTTACTGGAAACGGGATGGTGGCTACTTCCTGCAGGGTGGTCCAGTGAGGCCCCCTGGAGAACGTGCCCTTGGAGCTGAGACCGGCCTGCTGGGCAGGAGCCACCAGCCACAGGAAATAGCATTTCACGTGGAAGGAAGGGAGGAAAAGCTCTGAAGTGAGAAGGAGACTGCTCCGTGCCGGAGCAGGAAGAAGGCTGATGCGTGGTGGGGGGAGGGGGAGAGGAGAGGGCACCCAGCTGGAACAGGGTGGCGGGCAGGGAGCACCTCGAGCACTGCGGCGGTTTTCTCTTCGTGTCCCTCTCCCTTGTTCAGTTATTCCCGGGTCGTCTTAAACAGCCCCGGCTGGTGTTTCTGACGGGTCGGCAACACTGCCCTGCCTGGGGTCCAGGATTGCTGGGCCGCCTGACCTCTGACTCACAGCGATTCCAGTGACTAAAACCATTTGCAGATGGAGAGCAGAGCGCGTTTCCAGTGTAGAGGATGTGTGGAGAAGGCGGAGGAAAGGCAAAAAGGCCTCATTGACGTTACCGGCGTTCTCCATGGAGTCCTGTTACTTTGTAGCAAACAGAACGGGTTGGGTTGAGATGGAGAAAGGTGTTGACAAGAGAAATTTTTTTATTTTTATTTTTTATTTTTAAGGGCCCTTGGATCATGGAGAGAGATTAAAGGTGTGTGCTTTGAGGAAAGAAGAGGGAGAAAGGCACGTGTGTGTGTGAGAGAGAGAAAGAGAGAGAGAGAGAGAGAAATTTTTCAATAGCTCATTGAAGCAGATCGTTTGCTGGGACCCCCCAGATCATAAGACACTGAGATCCATCTCTGCAAAGCTCCTGTGAGGGGATTCTAGGTCTCGTCGGCCCCAGGCAGACACTGCCATTCTCATTCCTGTCCTGCTTCCTGCAGTAGGACAGTGAAGTGTGTCCCTTTGACCCTGGCTCTGCTGTGTCTTGGGCCAGGAGTGTCAGACATCTGTTTAATAAGCTTTTCCATCCTCAGCAGCCTCCCATTGCTGTGGTGACCAGTGCGCAGGAGCCATCCAGGGCAGCAGGGGGAGCCAGAGCCGTCAGTGAAGCCATTGACAGGATCGGCCTCTTAGGGAGCAGGTACTTACCCGGTGCACTTGGAAACAAAAAACGAGAAACCCGCAGCAGTGCCACTGTGAGGCCCTCAGGGTTTGTTTGCTTGTCCTGTGTTACTCCAGATCATTTAAAGCTGCTCCTTTGGACTGTGGCCTCCTTCGCTCCCACCCCGGCCCGAAAATGCTCTCAGGCAAACGTCTCTTTGCTTGTTCAGTTCGGTGCAACCTGAGTAAACTCCAACCTGCTCGAAGGTTTCCACTGATGTGTCCCACACAGCAGACGGTGGTGACTTGTTCCCAGGCCTGGGGCTGGGGTGGAGACTGGTGGTCCAAAGCAGCATCCTTTGGCTTTTCTTGTCTCTGTTAACATGTGTTCAAATGCAGCGTTCTGTTCCAGTAACATGCAGTATCAGTTACTGGAACTGTCAAGCTTTATGATCAAAATGAAGGCTTTCCTCTAGTCTTCAGGCAAAATTGATCTTCAGAAAACAGTGCCAGGCTGAGCCTATGCTGCCCAGCTTGCAGTGGCCCACAGCCACACCCCAGGCTGCTGTGCAGCACCTGCTCACCGTGGACCGCACAGAGCATGCAGCCTGACCAGCTCCCATGGGTGTGTTTGCAGACAACACTCTGCCAGGTGTGGAAGGCCCCTGGCCTAGAGACGAGAAGAGCAACATGGCGTGCAGGCCAGGGGTTGGACCAGATAGCAAATACTTTAGGCTTTTCACTTGTGTCTTTGTTTTAACCACGTTTTGAGAAGTAAAAACCATACTTAGCTGGCAGGCCATACAAAAACAGGTCACAGGTTGCCTTTGACCTGCAGGCTATGCTTTGTCAGCCCCTGTGGTAGACTCTCCCGGTTGTCCATAAGCTCAGGATGACCATCTTGCCCTGGGGAGTTTCTTCACTTTTGCTCTGATTTCATCACTGCTTTTGCAATTATTTGTAAAGGGAGGAAAACACCTTGTGTGAGCCTTTGAACTATGTGCAGGGTGACTGTAGTTGACCCTTGAACAACCCAGGTTTGAACTGTGCAGGTTCACTTATGCGTGGATATTTTTTTATCCTCATCTGGGGACATTTTTTCCATTGATTTTTTAGAGAGAGAGCAAGGGAGAGAGAGAAGCAGGGACTCAGGAGAGAAGCATCAGTTTGTCACCTCCCGTACACGCCCAGACTGGGCCCAAACCTGCAGCCTTTTGGTTACTGGATGACGCTCCAACCAACTGAGCCACGCCGGCCAAGGTGCAGAATTTTTTCAATAAATACACAGCAGGCTCTCCACATCCCCGGGTTTTGCATCTGTGGATTCAACCAACTACAAATGGAAAGCAGGATTTTTGGTCCAGGGCTGGGAATCCATGATGCAGAGGGCCAACTGCATGCATGGTTCTACACTGTTCTGTATGAGGAGCTTGAGCACCCCTGGATCGTGACATCTGGAGCCAGTGCCAACTGATACTGGGGGGCTGTAGTTGAGTTTTGGGGAGTCAAAAGTTACACACAAATTTTCATCTGTGTTGGGGGTCGGTGACCCTGACCCCTGCATTGCTCAAGGGCCAACTGTACCTTCTCACACTGTTACATTGTCTGAGGCAGGAGAGTGGCTGTGGTGCCTTGGGTGGGAATGTTCTCCGTTGGGCACCATTTGTTACCACCTGTTTGCTAAAACACGTCACGTTTCAGACAACAGCAGAAGCTTCTGAAAGTCCTCCAGGCCATCGAAAGTGACTCTGCCCATGTCAGCCGGGTTGCTTCACCAACCGAGGGGCACGTGCTGGACCCAGAGGTGAGAACCTTGACTTCTGGGGATTTCCAAATGCCTTCAGTGTCTCAGGGAAAGCTGAGGTTGGAAATGCCCCTCGATGCAATCATTTCTGTTCGGTGGGATTGGTCTGCCAGCAGTTACCTTAGCGGCTTTCTGCCGAGTCTCCGCCTCCCCTCCTTCCCCGCACACAGACATAACTGTGGTGGAGCAGGAAGTTTCAGCATAGGGGAGCTGTCCACACAGGAGGAAACATAAATAGCATGTGAGCCCACAGGAAAATGCCCAACGTCTCTGGTAATCAAGAAATGCAAATGAGAGCGACCTGATTGTCCCGTGGGCTGAGTTAATAAATTGCTTTGATGTTGACCTCTCGTGCTGGCAAGGTCACAGTGAAGCTGGCAGTCTGGCCCTGCTGGCAGCAGCCTGAGTGGGTGGAATGCTCTTGCAAAGCAGAAAGGCTGGACTTAGGAAGAGCCTTAGAAATGCTATTTCTTCCAGCCCAATAATCCCTCATCCCAAGGAAATTGCTCAACAGAAATAAAAAGCTACAGGCACAAAGGTGTCTGCTGCTGAACTATTGAAAGTAGAGAAAAATGAGGAAAAAACCCAGAAATAACATAAATGTCTCATAATAATGGTGGTAATCAGGAAAGTATGATATATCAGCACAATGCAATAGCATAAAAGGACGGGAGCCATCGTTGTGGAGATTATGCATGTAGAAAATGTTAAGGTTACAAGGAAACTGCAAGAGGTGACATCAGTCTTCATCTAGTCCAACATGGTTGTGACAGCTGTGCGGGGCAGGGCCTGTGAGCGTGAGGACAGAGCTGAGACACACGCCGCAAAAGGAAGGGGCGCCAGGGGCTGGGGGACTGGGCGATGCTTTCGTGTCAGGAGGTGTGTGCCCAGGCATATCCTTTTCACCTCTTCCTGTGCCCAAGCCTTTCTTATTTGGTATTGTGGCTGGCAGTCTTATGACTGGCCAATGGGGACTTAACATGAAGCCTTTCCAAACTCACGTGTGAGGCTCACGACAGCAGAAAGAGCCCTGTACCAGCCCAGACTGGTTTCAGCGTTGGATCTGGTGCCATCATTGAATGGTCGTGTGACCCTAGACAAGTGTCCATTCCTGGGAGTGCGTGGCTGTCAGACTGAGTGAATAACCCTCAGTCCGCAGGTCGCTCTGAGACTGGACCAGGAAAGGCCTAGGGGAGCAAACAGTTCAATGCCTGCTCCGTATGAGCTGGAAGTTTGCCATCTAGGAAAATCTAGGAGAATCAAAGCTCAGTTCCCTTCTGCATGGAAGTTTCTTTCTTAGCTGTGACTATCCTAAATGTGGTGAAACTTTAGTCACATGAAAACCAGCCTGGATTGATCAAGCCTACTTATATTATAGGAGACAGAAAACTCAAGGCAAACTGATTTACACAACAAAGAGAAGAAAAATGACAGAGTCCTGTAATAAATGCCACAGGTGGGACCAGGTAGGGTCAGTCCAGCAGCTCACACTGAGTCTCCACGGTGTCAGCTGCGTCCCTGAGCTCCCTCCCCGCCACCATGCCCAGGCCCTGCCCTGTGACCCTTCAGCAGGTGGAGTGGTCCCCATCTTATGCCCTCTCACCCCAGACCCCCCACTCAGGAGAAGAGCAGTGTCCCCCCCACCCTCCACCCCTGACAGATCTGAGGCTGGGTCATATGCCTGTCACTGAACCACTGCCTCTGGTGGCCCAGGGGACAAGACACAGCGATTCCCTGGGCCAGTCAGGCTCTTCCCGGGGTGAGAAAGGGTTCATCCTGTACCTCGTGGTTGAGCAGAGAGAAGGGGTAGCTTCCGCAGAGGAAAAGCAGGTGGTCCTAGTAAGAGAGCAGTGGTGGGTGCCAGGGACCAGGGGCCTCCCAACCAGGTTCGCCTGAGACACCCTGGGGGACCTAAATCAAGCAATTCAGAAGCAGGAGTAGGTATGGAGTTTCAACACTGACAAGTTGTGACACCTTCTCAGTTAATAGACCCTTCAGCTTCTTCATTTAGAAACTCCGCTGCGGGAATTTGCACATTTTAGATTGCACTAGGTGTGAGATCCAGTGAGGTGGCTCACCCCCATCTGGCCCTCCTCTGCAGTCAGCCGCCGCCTGGACCCTGGACACAGGCCCAGGGCAGCGAGGGGCTTAGCCAGGGCCCTGCATGGCACGGGGGGAGGATGCTGAGGGTCTGTGGGTCGGCTAATAAAAAACAAGCCCTGTGTTCCTTCTGGGAGCTGGGAGCTGACCTCCCTCCCTCCCTGTCCCCATTCCCATTGGGTGGCAATCACGGTTCCTCCACATGCATGCTGAGAGCCAGAGCACGTGTCTCTGGCTATTAATTAAAAAACTAAGTAGGGAACATTTGCTGTTCATTTGCTCAGCTCCCTGCTCACAGAACCATTGCAGATTTCCAGTGCTAATTAACAGAGGTCATGTGCAAGCAGGGAATGCGTCTTTTTTATGAGTGACCGGTCCGTGCACGCAACCAGCTCTGCAGTCGGGGCCCCGGGGCCTGAGGAGCAGCTCCCCGGCATGGCCATTTAGTGATCACATGCATGCAGCCTCTCAGACCCGATAGCCTGCCCACGAAGGAGGCAGGTGTCAAAGCCAGTGAAGCGGGGAGATGGGAGGAAATGGACCCTTGCAGAGTGCACACAGGGCCCGGCCATGGGGCAGGGTCTGTGCTGGGCGCATGTCTCGGTCTCTGTGACACGATGGTCAGTGAGGTGGTGCCACCCCATGCTCCTCAACTGGACGGCAGGTGTCAAGTGACCTGTCCAGGGTCTTGTGTTATCTCCGGTGTCCTTCTGCTGGGCCTGCCATGAAAACATACCTAACAGATTTGTTTTCTCACATTTCTGGAGGCTGCAAGCCCAAGATGAAGGGGTTGGCAGGTTTGGCTTCCCCCGAGGCCTCCCTCCTCGGCTTGCAGGTGGCCACCTCCTCAGTGTGCCCTCGAGTGGCCTTCTCCCTGTGCGTGCGCGGCCCTGGTGTCTCGTCAGGCGTGCAGATTTCCTCTCACAGGGGCTGTGTTCAGAATGGGTTAGGGCCCACTCTGATGGCCTCATTTCAAGCTAACTAGTTTTAAAGGCCCTATCTCCAAATACACTTACATTTTGGGGTACTGGGGTTAGGGCTTCAGTATGAAATTTTTTTGGAGAGACACAATGCAGCATTAACATCTGCCCAGTCCAGCAGAGGCTGTGACATACCTACAGGGCATGGACACTTGGCAGAGGGGAAGAGACATTCATGATGTTCAGACCGAGTTGGATGGCTTTTAAACCTTCTTTGTTATTTGTAAACTTTTGCAGGAAACCTTAAGTGCCAGAGCACACATCAGCTGTGTTTCAGATCTGTACAAATCCTCATGACAACTGTCGCACCGGGCACGCTGTTCTTGTCCTCATTGTGCATGGGGAGGGGTGGGGGGGGGCAAGGCGCTGAGGTGGAAGAGCCTGCTGCTCAGTGGGGGAGCTGATGCATCCTGTCGTGTTTTAATCTTTGGGCATTATGCTTCTCTGCTTTAAGGACAAGTCGAGAATGGAAGCAGAAGAGATGAAAGACGCCATCTATGTGACAATGGAAATACTGTCCACCTGGGGCAGCAGGTCCTGGGTGGGTCTCACCGCAGTCGAGTTCTTTGACCTGGACAACACAAAGCTTTATGTGTCACCTCACGATGTGGATGTTCGTAACACGGACACGCCGGGGGACCTGGGCCTCCTGGTCAACAGGAACCTAGCGGTAGGTGGAGGCGGCGCTAGAGTGAGTCTTGGTCTTGTATTTCCATGTGTTATCTCTGCCCATAATTAGGCCATGATGGAGGCATGGTTGTGAGGAGGGAAGGAGAGTGCAATCTTCCGGTCATTCCTTTGGGCCAGGTGGGGGGAGCCTGAGGGAAGGGAGCAGGCAGAGGCTCCAAACTGTCCCCTAGGCTCTTTCCCAGATCCCTGCTCTCTGGGTTTTCTCAGGAGAGGGGGACCAGAAGGAGCCAGGTCACCCCCTTCTCTCCATCTTGCAGTTTCCCGCAGTTATCACCAAATACGGGACCTCAGGCACCGTCGAGGTTGACACCTCCCTGTTGTAGGTGAAGAGGCGCAGGCCGTGAGAAGGGCCTAGATGGCCTCGAGGTCACACAGTGGGAGGTGGTGGGGCTGAGCGCACACCTTGCAGCCTGGCCCAGGGCCGTGCTCACACCCCACTCGGGGCCCTGCTTCCCTAGGGCATGGAGTACACGCCCGGCAAATGTAGAATGTTCCTTTCCTTTAAATATCTAGCAGGGCTAAAAAAAAAGGCACTGGCATTTTTTCCTCCTGCCACTGCGAGGTGGCCACGAGAGACTGCGAGCGGACCGGGATCGAGTGCCCGGCAGCACCATCTTCACTGTGCCGTGCCCAGCACCCTTCAGCTCCAGGAGGCCCGAGAGATGGTGCACAGGTTGCCTCTGGAGAAACAAATGATCTCCAGATTCAGTGCGACCCCATCAAAATTCCAGCTGCCTTTTTTGTGGGAACTAACAAGCTGATCCTAAAATGCATGTGGAAACTCAGGGGACCCGGAATAGCCGGAACAGCATTGCAGAAGAGGAGCAACGTGGGCGGGCTCGCACCTTCCGACTTCAAACCCAACTACTCCTTACAGTGATCAAGACTGCGTGGTCCTGGCACCGCGCTGGGTGTGAGTTGGCGGAACAGAATGAGACTTGGAGATGAGCACATCCATCTGTAGTCAACCGACTTTCAACCGGAGGCCAGGACCGTCTGATGAAGTGGGAATAGTTTTTCCAACAAACCGTGTTGGGACAACTGGATTTCCACGCGCGAGAGAATGAGGTTGGGCTGCTGCCTCATACCACGTGCAAAAGCTGACTCGGTGGAACGACAGCCTTAAACATAAGAGAGCTAAAACTATAAAACTCCTAGAAGAAACATAAGTGTAAATCTTCATAGCCTTGAATTTGTCAGTGGAGTCTTAGATATGACACTAAAGAACAAGCAACCACAACAACAAAATAGATAAATCAGACTACTTCATCAACATTAAAGACATTTTTGCTTCAAAGGGTGCTTTTAAGAAAGTGAAAAGACAACCTATGAAATGGGAGAAAATATTTGCAAATTATATATCTGGTAAGAGGCTAGTGTTCAGAATGTGTAAAGAAAAGAACTCAAACCGAACAATGAAAAGATGACAGCCTAATCAGAGTATGACCAGAGGACTCTGAGCAGACGTTGATCTGGAGGAGAGCCAGCAAGCACGTGGGGAGATGCGCAGCATTATTAGCCATCAGGGAAATGCAAATCAACACCACCAACATACATCACTGCACACGCACTAGGATGGCTCTAGTTTTTTAAATGGGAAACAACAAGTATTGGCGAGCATGTGGTAAATTGGCCCCTCACACCTTGCTGGTGAGAATGGAAAAGTAAGGCACAGACACTGGACAGAACGGTTCGGCAGTTCCTCAGAAATTCAGGTAAAGTGACCATATGAGCTAGCAATCCCACTCCCGGATACACACACCCAAGAGAACTGAAAACAGGTTCCCACCAAAACTCGTACACAAATGTGCACAGCAGCACTGCTCACAGTCGCCGACAGGTGGGAACAAACCAGGCGTCCACCGGCTGACCGACAGGCAGAGCGGCCCTGTCTATAGCACCACAGTGCTGCTCAGCCGGGAGGCGGGAGCGAGGTTCCGCCACAGCCCACAGTGTGGATGGGCCTTGGAAACGTGACGCTTGATGAGGGAAGCCCGGCCAGAAGGCTACAGGTGTGCTGCCGTGCACAGGGAGCGCCTGGAATAGAGAAACCCATACAGACGGAGAGTGGACTGGTGGCCGCTATGGGCAGGGGAGACGGGAATGCGGGGTGACTGAAAGGGTGCGGGGTGTCCTTGGGTGACGACATGTGCTGGAAGAGGGCAGTGGCGGCGGTCGCACAGCCTCGTGAGTGCTGAAACCACTGATTGTGCACTTCAAATGGTGATTTCATCTACATGACTCAGATCTCGACTTTTAAAAAAGCACAGAAAAGCCCCGCATGCCCTTGCCCAGCTTCCCCTGTGACGGCACCCTCGTGACCACAGTGCATCGTCAGACCGGGAAACCGACATGTATGTGATGGGCAGCCCGCAGACACTCATTTCTGTGTGTGTGTGTGACAGGCTCTTTGCAGTTTTATCGTGTGCACGTTTGTGTAGCCACCACCACCACCTCGGGGAGGCACAGAACGGCCCCGCCACTGCAGAGGGGCCCGTGCAGTTCTTCACAGTCACAGCCCCCCGTCCCCGTCCCTGGGGTTTGTGACCACTGGGCTGTTCTCTACGCCTCTTGGCATTTCAAGATGCTGTGTAAGTAGAATCACAGTGCTGTATGTCCATTCAAGAATAGCCCTTCCATTGGCTATTACTAATTCTCTCTTATTTTTGTCATCAAATTCTTCCCTGCTTGACTTTTTTTCTTGGTGTTTGTACTTGCTTGCCTCCCGCACTGGCACAGAGCTGGGACCCGGTGGGCACCCTGTATGTCCTTAGAGCCTGCTGCACGAGGGACTCGGGGTTTGCTGGGCGGTCACAGCAGACCTGCCCGAGCCTCTTTCAGCCCCTTGTGCTCCCATCCCTGCCTCGGTGCACGTGGTCTGCTCCTCTGATCACCGGCTCCGATGTTTCTCCAGTGGAGGTGATTTCCTCCGGCCTCTAGGACCTGCTTTGCCCCAACACAGCAGGTGCAGACAGGTGGGAAGAGCCGTGTGGCAGAGAGGACCCAACTCCCCTGTCCTGGCGGAGTTGCTCTGAGGCACTTCCTGCAGTGGTGCCTGGCCCCGAGCTCCAGGTGCCCCCAGGAGTGGCTGGTCTGGTGCACTCTTTATGGGCCGCCTTCCCCTCTCCCTTCCCCACGCCCAACTCCTGTTTCCTCTGCTGTCTGAATACATTCCTTCCACCAGACTCCTTGCCTTGGGGTCTGCTTTTGGGGAATCCAGACTAAGACATGATGAAGTAATCAATTAAAAACCTTAGCCGGGCAGCCCAGCTGGTTAGAGCCTTGCCCTGCTACGCCAAGGCTGTGGGTTCCATCCCCGGTCAGGGCACACGCGGGAATCAACCAGTGAGTGCGTAAATCAGCGGAACAACAAACTGATGTTTCTTTCTCTCTCCATCCCGCCACCTCCCACCTTCCCCCAAAAGCCTAGACATAAATCCTCACTCCGCCATTTCGGCAGACCACACCCCTTGCAGTGCCCTGGTCCCCTTCCTGTGACACCGGTGTCATGGTGGACTCGGCCCCCAGGGCTGTGACAGAACAGGGCAGCCCGAAGGTGCCCTGGTCTTCACACTGCCACCTTCCTCACCACCTGCGATGGGCAGGCGTGGCAGGCGCTGTGCCCGCTGGCCCGGCTCGGCCGCTGGGGGTGTGCCTGGCACGTCTTGCTTCAGTCCTCAGTGGCCGCCCGTCAGCACCTGCCTCTCAGAGACTCTGTCTGTGGAAAGGAAACATCAGAGGCTCTGCTGCTAATGAGGCCTTGAGTTCACCGATCCGTGTTCTTTGACTCCGAGCACCACGATCCCCACCTCGCCTTCCTGTTACTCCTTCTGCTGACAGGAACGTGAAGGGAAATCAATTACAGCCTCTCGCCAGCGTCCGAGGGTCAGCCTCCAGTCTGCCTTTCCAAGTGTCCGCAGTGACCCATCTTAGGCCTCAACTCGGAGAAGGAAGGAGACTCACCCGCTGGATTCTGAGATGTGATGTCTTGACCCCTCACAGCTGCCCAGAGCACTGGAAGTTCTCGCAGAGCTCATGAATCCTGCCAGAATAAGTCAGAACCCCTTGAACTCATTCTCCCCCTTAACAAAAGCAGCCCCCCATCCCTGAAAGACACTATTTTCCCTGGAACAAGCCACCTTTGTCCTTCCCTGCAGCTGGAGCCTGGGCCTCCATCTCCTGGGGGCCCGTGAAGCCCCAGAGTCAGCCAATCTCCTCCTTCCCTGGCTCTGTCCTTTAGCAGGCGTGGCCCTGGTGACAGGAGTCTGTGGACACTTTCTCAAATACAGGGCAACACTCTTATTTAATAAAAGGGACGACTTTAGCCAGTGTCAGAGATGCTGTGGCTGCTCATTGGCACGTGGGACGTGTAACTGCTCCGCCCCTAAGCAGAGCCCCTGGTCTCAGATGCCTGCAAGGGCCAGGCAGAGGCAAGGTGGGGGAAGTGCGATGCGGGTACACAGCAGGGAGTGGTGGGGACTGGGGCACCAGAGAGCGCCCCCTTTGGACATCAGGGACCCCTGCTGCCACCTGCAGCTTCCAAGTTTGCCAAGAAGCCAGGAATCCAGCTGGGAGGAGCGAAATTCTCTCCACCTTTAAGTGTTGGCAGCAAACTCGCCTCTTTTTGTTTTTTTTTAAGAACACTCAGGAGCCAAACAAAATAGCTGTGCAGGCCAGATTCAGTTTACAGTCTCTCCCAGTTTCAATGGGAAGACAGATATTAGGAGGCAAATTTCACTTTTCCATTTATTTATTCATTCAACAAAGGTGGTTTGGCATTTATCATGTGCCAAGGAATTGGGCTGAATGCTGAGGGTTCTGGAATGAATTTGCCTCGGCCACTTCCCTTGAAGAGCTCACCATCGAGTCAGGGGTAGTGACATGGACCCAAAAACGGGTGCCTGTGGGACACCGAGGGCCGTGCTAACCTCAGGCACTGAGAGGAGCTGCAGGCGCACCAGGAGGAGAGGGCAGTTGCATCAAGGGAAGGGGGACAGTGGGGACCACAGCGTCTTGGGCTGAATTTCCCCGGGCGAGGGTGAGGACCGGAAGAGCGTTGCACCCAGAGCCTAGGCTGTGCGCAGGCGCAGAGACCGAGCCAGTGTGGGCGTGTCCGGGAGCAGCCGAGAGCAGCCGAGAGCTCGGTCTAGTCAGGTGGACGAGGCACCGCAGAGAAGGGAGGGGCAGTGAGAGCTGAGAGGAGTCCCCTGATTGGGCTTTTTCGTCTGCATCCAGAAGCACTCGTGACAAAGTTTTGTTGGTGTGAGCAAGAATGACAGCAGTTGCTCTCTGCCCCTCTGGCCTTGCGACGCTGCCCCTAGTGGCCTCGGCAGCCTGGCTGGCGGGCACACTGATGACTCTCGGGGCTTGGCGTCGTGGCCCTGCCCTGATGAACACCCGAGTCAGTTTGTATCTTTTTATTTAAAAATGTGACAAGGTTTAACAAAAGAGAATGAAAAACTCTGTTGCCAGGTTTATCAGATAGGGCAAGCGGTGGCTCTTCCTGTCCTTCCCTCTGGTGCCCCCTCCTGCCCCGCCTCCCGTGCTTTCCTCAAAACCAATTTAAATAAAGCCCGCTGCATTTTACACTCAGTCTAGATGGTGGAGCTGGAGGGCCCCACTGGCAGCTTCAGGTCTGGGACGAGGGTCAGTCCAGATGGAGTGACAGTCAGGAGCTTTCCCCATCACCCCCGATTACGTGGAGAAGGGGCCTGGCTGCCTGCCCTCAGCCCTCCCTGGGTGTTTGTCGGGAGGGAGGCACGGCTGGCGCGCTTCGGGGTGGGAGGAGCCGTGCTGACCACCGCCCTCTCCCGCTGGTGTTCCAGAGCAAGAAAGACTCCTCCTCGTGGACGTGCCCCTTCCACCCACCGCTCCAGCTCTTTTTTGTCATCCGCAACACGAGACTGCTGCATGCCTTTGGTCTGGCCAAGATCAAGGTTTGGAATTACTGGACGGCTGATGGCGTGAGTACCAGGCCCTGATTCCTCCCTGGGCATTTGACTGATGGGAGCATTCATGCTACCCAATAGCCTGATTCCTGAAACTGCAGAACGGGTTCCAGGAGATCCTGCTGGGCGTGAACAAGTGCCTGCTGGGGGTTCCACAGGGCCCCTGGGAGAAGAATCTCCACTCGAATGTTTGGGAGGTGTCATCAGGCCATGCTTTGGAGGAACTAGAAAAATACTAACTAAGGCTCAATTTTAGCAGTTAAGGAACTAGACACCCAGAGAGGTATGTGACATGCCCCAAGTCACACAGCCAGTGAGCATCCAAGTGAAAACCTGCACCCCTCAGCGGGATCCCAGTCCCCCCCTCACCCAGCACTTCTCCGACTGTGACCCACAGTGCCTGACTGACACGGATCTCACTAGGATGCAGGCCCTCGTCCGGCAGGCTGAGGGTTCTGCGCGTCTGCCCCGCGTCCCTGCGTGCCAGCACCCCTCCTCTCCTGCCTTCCCACCACCTCCTGCCCCTCTTCACTGCCTGTGCCTCGTGTGTCTGCCTGTGCATTTATCCCCTCATCGACACTTATTACTGGGCACATGGCTAGGGACATAGGCTTTCATTGGTCATCCCGAGGGCTCTGATGGAAGAGACAGCCCACGCCCTAGAGATGCTCCTTGTCTAAAAGCTGGCAGACACGTAAACACAGAAGTGTACTGCAGTGTGATAAAGACCCCAACAGATGACAGAGTGAACCCAGAGTACCAGAAGTTTCAAACAGAAGCCCCTGGGACTCAGCCAGGAGCTCAGTGGGTGAGGAGGGACAGGATCCCTCGGCCTATTTTCTTTGCTCTCTTAGGATAGACCTGGGGATGACTGTTGTTCTACTTTCCTTTCCAATCTGCTCTATGGAAAGTGATAGGACAAGCACTCAGCCTCAATATTGTTAGAGGGACACTAGGGCATGGTGGGGAGCGTGGCAGGCTGGCCAACACAGGCTGCTTTTGAGCTTCAGCTACTGGTTGCCATGTAGGAATGCCAGCCAGCACTGCTGGCTCTTCCAGCCATTCCCAGGAAGCTAGGAACCTGAATTTTGCTATGAGCCTTTCTGGTTTGTGAATTACGGTAGCTAATTTAAATTATTTTGCAACTACCATGCAGTTCAAATTGAACTCACCTTTGGGCTCCAGCTGGCCTGCCCCAGGCTGTAACCCCTAGGGCATGGTGGAGAGGGCTGGCCTCAGGCTGGGAAAAGTCAGGCGAGGCCCCTGAAGGAGCAGAAACTGAGCTCCTCACTGACCTCCGTTGTAGTTGTACCTTCAGTCCCGGGCCCCTCCCGTCTGGCTCAACTCAAAGCGCCTGCCAGGCTGGCATTCCTGAAAAACCTAGAGAGTCACCTTCTCAGGAAGCTAGCCCGACCCTTGCACTGCTTCTGGACCTCATGAGTACGCCCCACCACCCTGTACTAGGGTGGATGCCTGCCCGACAGTGCCGTGGGCCTCCTGGGAGCAGGGCCGTCGTCTCACCGCTGCTCCACTCAGAGTAGAAATGCATGGCTATTGAATGGATGAATGCGTTCCTTCCCCAGGACTGGAGAAGCAGTTGCCTTACCCTTTTTGATGTCCAGACGAGAGACTAAGAGTGTCAGGGCACTCGCACGAGGTCCTGAGCAGGCTAGAGGCGGACTGGGGACCCACCAGGAGAGTCAGGGCTCCTCCCTCCTTGTTGTCCTCCCTCCCTCCTGCCGGTTCCCCGCCCCCCAGCAGCCAGCTGCCCTGTAAACAATGATCTGCGAGGCTCAGGGGATCTGGAGCTAACAGGGTTCATTCCCACCCTGTGCTGCTCAGAGAAGTAACAAAGAGCTTTCTCTGATTCCTATTTTTCAGGTTTTAAAAATACCTAAAGTTAAAATTTAAGAGCAGTTCAAGCCACTGGAATAAGGGAGGGAGTTTCTGTGAGAGTGTCAGCCTCCCGTTCTCCACGGGTGGGCTTTGGCGTGCAGAGGGACTCGCCCGGCCCTGCATGGCCACAGCGCACGCCGGCGTCCGGGGCTGTGCCCTCCTGTGCCCGAGTCCACTGGGTGCTTCCTGGAAGGCGGACCCAGCATCTTCGGGACTGGGCGGTGAAACAGTGCTGGCTACCCAGGCCCCGCCCCTGGAGCTTGGCCCTGGCATTGAATATGTATCTCAGGCCAAGAAAAGCAGCTTTTCTGTGCTGGATTACAAAGGAGATAAGCTTCATTCCTTGTGGCCGAGGCCACCTTCTCCTTTGACCTGCTCTTGGCCTTCTCTGCGCGGAGAGAATAAGAAAGAGGAGCAGGGCATCAGGGTGTCGTTGCGGGTGTGTGGAGGGGCTGCTGGCCGTGGGCCCTCGAGGCTCGAGGCCTCTGCACAGGCAGAGCGGAGTGGGGAGGACCGCGGTCCCTGACGGGCGCCTCAGGGGTCACACGCTCCCACTCATCTGTCGCCAGAATTTTCCGGGGGCAGAAAGCACAAACAGACGCAGCTGCAGGTTGATTTGATTTAATGTTCCCTGGAGGATGCGACTACCGTGTGTCTTAGAGGAGATAAAAGGAGTTTACAGGAAGCGCAGCTCAGCCTGGTTGGCATGACTTGTTAATACAGAGTTTTGTGTTTGGGAATCCAAGGAAAGTTAGAGGTGGGAGCTAATCCACCTGCGGCTTGTTCAGAATGTGGGGGAAGAAGGTGCTAGCAGAGATGCTGGCTTAACCATCAGGCTAGCTCTTCTGGGCACCTTTCCCGTTATTAGGAGATGTGGTGAGTATGGGCCGGCCCAGAGGAGAGGGCTTGAGGGGAAAGCAGGGCGACACGGAGCCTGGGTCCCCGACACGCCAGCACACAGATGTCTGCGTGCCACGGCTGTCCTTTATCCAGTGCTGCGCACGCCAGGCAGGCACATGGCACTCGGAGTGTTAGATGCATAAACAAATAACCGAACAAGTGCCTCATCTCAGTGACCCCCAGCAATTCTGCAAGGTAGATATCGCCAGTCGTCACCATGGAGATGAAGAAACTGGAGCTTACACAGAGATTCCACGGGGCCGAGAAACTTGTGTTTCTTTTGCACGCTCTGCTTAGAAATGGCTGCCTGTCTTAAGAAAGATCTGGAACCTTCCTTCGGCTTCACCAAGGAAGGTGCCTGACTGATTCAGGGTGTCTGCCTTGGGCTCGGGAGGAGGACGTGTTAATAGGTGTGTCAGTGTTTGATACTCCCTGGATTGAACCACTCGCCCAGCTAGTGAGTTGTGAGTGACAGAGCTTGGAAGGGGACTGAGGTCTGTTGGTTTTTCTCTGGTTTTCTCAGCTCTGCTTCCCCTGCAGGGCGCCATCCGTTGGGAGGGAGGAGCCAGTGGTCTCCCTTTTATAGTCAATAATAACCCATTCAAAAAGTGAGCTTCCAGCAGCTCCACACCATCTCCCTGTTTGCCTTCATAACGACGCACTAGTTACCTACCACCCGGTACAACCCGCGATGGAACAGGCACGCCCTCACTACCTTCGCCCACAGCGTCACCCTCCTGATGCCACCCCCAGCCTGGCCACACCGGTGTGGGGGGGCAGGACGGACTCCCATGGACATATTCACATGCGGAAATGCGCTCAACAAGTATAGTTTATGAATGAGCGAATGCACGTTAGATTTTCCTGTGCATATTTCTGCGACACATCCTGATGGTCCAGGCCCGTGCTGCCCGACGGATCTTCCCGTGGTGTTACCAGTGACAGCAGTGCCCTGCCCTGTCCAGCTCAGTAGCCGCCAGCCATGGGTGGCTGTTGAGAACTTAAAATGTGCCTAGTGCAACTGAGAAACTGCACTTAATTTTATTAGGTGTTTTAGCTGAGCTATAACGAACACATACCATTGTGTTAGTTTTAGGTGTATAGTGCATTGATGTGCTACTTGATGTATGGATATATTGAGAAATAGTTAACATAAAAAGTTTAGTTAACATCTATCACCAAACAGTTAAAAGAATTTTTTTTTCATGAGGTGAGAATGTTTAAGATCTACTCTCTCCGCCACTTTCACACGCTGCACGATGCAGCATCACTAACTGTGGTCACCGTGCTGCTCAGGACATCCCGGGACCTGCGTATCTTAGAGCTGGAAGCTTGACCTTGGGCCACCTTCACCCATTTTTCCCCCCTCTCCCATGCCCATGCCTGGCCTCTGGCAACCACCTGAGTTCTCTGTATCTGTGAGTTCAGTTTTTCTTTAGACTCTACGTGTAAGTGAGATCATGTAGTGTTTGTCTTTGTCTGTCTGACTTATTTCACTTAATCCTGATGCCGCCAAGGTCCACCCTGTTCCTTTTTATGGCTGACTAATATTCTATGTTGTGTGTATATGTGTGTGTATGTATATATATTGACACAGATATATACATACATATTATGTATCACATCTTCTTTATCCATGCATCTGTCACTTAGATTGTTACTGTATTTTGCTGTTGTAAATAATGCTGCAGTGAACATGGGGATGCAGATTCCCTTCCTTTCCAAGAAAGTGATTGCATCTTATTTGGTTAAATGCTCAGAAGTAGAATTGCCCCACTGCCCCTGGCCTGCACTTCCTTTTGCTGTCTGCAGCAGCACCTGACTCCCACCCTTGCATCCTCCTCCCTTCCCTTTGCCCCTCACAGCCAGTGCTCTCTAAGTTTATTCATTTCCATCGTCACAGCCTGTCTCCTTTCAAACCCAGCTCCTCCTCCTGCTTCTTCCTGCTGCCCCCGGTGCAGGACTCACCACTGCAGGCAACAGCCCCCTCGGCCTCCTGGCTCCGTTCACTCCTCTGTGCAGTCCCTGCACCTCATCAGCAGAGGCTTATCAATGCCCTGCACTTGGGTGTTGTCCTTGGACCAGGAATCGGACACGTTGGCTGCTGCTCCCTTGAGCTCGCTTGCAGGCAGGAGGGCTGGGGATGTACAGCAAATCACAGTTTAGGAGGCCACATGGTGAGGGTGGGTGAGCTGGGCGCCTCCCAGCTGCAGAGTGCCTCAGGGGCGGCCACCGTCCACTGCCAGCAGGTGCTTCCAGGGCATCCTGGGGAAACTGTGACACAGAGGCTGGGCCCGCCCACCCAGGGAAGCTCACAGATTCTAGCTGCTCACATGTGCTTTCAACATTCTTTAAATAATTGCCAACATTTAAATATTGGGAATCTTTACATGACAATGTGGATTTTTTTACTTTTATTGGGAAGCTGAAAGATCTGGCAGCACCGGGCCATGTCCGCACCTGGAAGCTTCGGTGGACCTGAGCCACAGTGCCGCAGTCCCCCCACTCCTGTCCTCTCCTCAACACAGTGCCGCAGCTGTCCCTGCACCACCTCACCTCCCCCACTCGTGACGTGCGCTGGGCCCTGTGTGCGTGAGCGTCCGTGACTTCTTCTACTCCTGCACCACAGCTCCGGCTCTCGGGCTCTTCTGTCCCCGTGGGCTGATGCAACTTCTATCTCCCGCTGGTCCCCGTGAAACTCGTCATTCTGCTGCTCATTTGCTCCTGCTTTCCCAACCCTGGAGTGCCCAGCTGGCCTTGTCACATACTCGCCCTTGGAAGCGTCAGGGTTCTGCTTAGGTCTCTGCGCACACAAGCTCCTGCCCACCTCTGTCCTGGCCCGGCCCCTTCTGGTAGTCTCCAGTCACACCCTCTCGGCACCAAGTCACATGCCTGTTTCCCAAGACTCCAGTGTCCCAGACTTGGCCCCTTAGTGTGGATTTGCTTTCTTCTTTCGCATCACACACAGGTCGGGACCCAGAAAGGGCCATGCGGTATTTGTTGAGTTGGATGAAATTGTACGAACTGCATGCTGGAGTCTTCGATCAGACCTAGAGGGGTCTTAACCTAGGGCAGCGAGAGTGATTCTAGGCTCCACCTCGGAGCGGATGGGCTTCTCCTATGCCTGCTGCCAGCCTCCCCCAGGACCTGAGGGATCGCTGTACCAGGCCGCAGGGAAGCAGGGGGGCCATGCTGGTCCCGAGTAGCCAGGCGTGGCAGGTGCACACTCCAGTCAATGGATTGGGCGTGACTGTGATGACAGCTCACATGTCTTGGTCACAGATCACGTGCTGGGCGGTGCTCACAGGACTTGGCGTGTATCAGCTCATTCAGCACGCACGGCCATCCTGTGGGATGGGCACTATGATGGGCTCCATCGAGAGATGGAGAAAGTGGCCGGCGCTCCCAGCACCACCAGGCAGTCCGGCACTGGCTAGTAGGCCTGCTGTCTGCACAGAGACTGTGGTCTCTGAGGAGCGAGGCACCGCCTGGGGCAGCTGCCCCACGGCACTTCAGCACCGCCCGTGACACCACATGACCTGGGTATTCAAGGGAGTCCAGAAATGCACACTGTGATGTGAAACCTCCCAATTTTTATATATTATCAACTAGTTCTAAAATTTTTAACTGCTCTTTGGGCCAAACCAGCATATATTCAACTGTCAGGCCATCAGCAACCTGCTGTGTTAGGCCCCACCCACATCTGTTGCCCTCTGAGTCGGAGGTGCTGGAACGGGGGCTGTCGCAGGGGGTGGCCCAGCGCTCAGCACTCCACAGGCTAAATGTAACTCATTAGGCATCACTGTGCCTCACCATCTTTTTCAAGTTCCTGTGTCACAAAGAATGGTGTCCGTTGGTCTTTCTCCCAGGGGACATGCAAAAGGCCATTGAAGTCTTCCCTCCATAAAACAATGTTCAAGTTCAGATGCGCTAGGAAAGAGCAAGTTAGTTCCCAGGGCCAGGCCTCAGTGTGGATAGGAATGGGCCTTCTCCTCATCCTTGAGGGTTTCCGTCCAGGTGCAGGCAGCCTTGGACATGTGGACGCTCACCGGGCAGTCGGTGCCGAGATCCAGGCTGCGAGCCCAAACCCGAGAGCCCAGAGGAGGGCCCTTGACTCAACGTGAGGAAGACCGAGGGGGAGACTGAGAAAGCCAGGGGCTTCCTGGAGGAGTTGGCCCTTCAGCCAGGTCCGGAGGCCTGTGTGGTCGCTGTCTGGGCAGCAGCAGCTCATCCCCCAAAGTCCCCACATCCTGATAAACCTATAGGCCACCTCCCAGTCAGCCCACCTCCTCAGGCCCCTCCTGCTCTGGAGCCAGCACTTCCGGGCAAAGAGAGCAGTGAAGGACAGCAACTCATGTTCTTCCCATGCAGTGGGTGCTCCCAGTCGGTGACGGAGCTGCCAGAATGTGGGGTGCCTGCGGTGTGGCCCCCACAGGCTGTGCATGAGTGAGGTCGAGCCTGCGCACGTGAAGGGTTTGCTTTAATGGATGTTTGCCTGTGTCCGACATTTAGGCCTAGCCAGTGCTTCGGTATGAATGGTTTCTTCGGGATGTGTCCGCTGTGCGTGGGGCAGGTGCTTGTCTCTGGGAAAAGTGCCCTGTGAGTACAGCAGTCCAGGCCTCTGCTGGGTTGCTGTCCCAACGGAACGCGCCCCGCCAACCTTTGCTGAGCAGTCTGTGCGCTCACTGGAAGAGGCAGGTCTTTGGACACTGGGGCTGGGGAGGAAGGTAGCCTAGTTTAGCCTTGACCAGTCGATGAAACTTCTTAGGCAGGAATACTATTAACACTGTTGTACTGAAATTGTCTTACTGTCTCAACGTGGTTGGTCCTGGCCAACTGTAAGGAAGATGAAGTCAGGGTGTGGGCCAGGAAAGATGCTCTCTTTACATCCGTGCCTCTGGGAGTTTGTCCTCAAAGTGTCCTTTTGAAACTCCACTGCAAAAGGACTCGGAAGCATAACAAGAACTCTCATCGAACAAGGAGGAAAATGTCAGCACCAAGGCAACAAGAAGACAGGAACACCAGTTGGGATGACAGCCGGTTACTGGGACGCAGGGAGCGAGCTGGTTCCTTAGGAGCAAGAGAAGTTCCCCCAACTCCATCTCCAAAGACATCCCTCACCCAGAGTTCTACTGTGGGGATGCCAAGGGGTGTGGCCCTGCGGGGTCCTCCCCCTGGGTTCCCCAAGCTGCACAGGTGCATCTCTTTATTCTCACCGCACCTTTGATGAGAGAAGACGGTTACGTCAGCATTTACTAAATCTGTGGGGAGGAGTCGGGAAGCACACGGCATGTGTCCCCACGCAGTGCCCACAGTGATGGCCTCTGGGGGCCCAGGAGGGATCCAGGATGGGAGCGGGAGGCAGCTGGTCCACAGGGAGCTGTTAAAAAGTCTAGGTGGGGCTCCGAATTCCAGTGGGTGCGGGTGACCCTGTCCGTGGCCAGCGAGCCTGGCCCTGGCCGGACCGAGGCAGAGAAGGCTCCAGGGCCAGCTTGACCACAGGGAGGTAACAGTGAGACCTATGTCGTGCCAGCCACAGTGGCTCGCCTCGAACCAGCTGCATGACCTCAGGGAGGGCCGAGCCTCAGTTTCTCCATCTATAAGGTGAGCCCTGGTGCCACCTGTTGAGTTGTTCTGAGGACTGACTATGTGGGACAGTACAGCCTTCTACTGTTATACTTGGCATCCCCAGAGAAGTGCCTCCTATTTGTTCCCCTCCCGGGACCCCACTCTGTCATCCTCAGGCCAAACCCACTCACAGACACAGCTCATTCGGCCCACAGAGTGCTGGAAACCTCACAGAGATGAGCACGGTCAGGCCGGACCCGAGCCTCCCCTCTCCCCGTGCCCCACATCACTCCCTGTGGTCTCCTCCTGGGCCCACTTCCGTCCTCCCTGCCTGGCCGCTACGGGCATCGGAGGCTGCACCCCTGCCCCAGCCTGCTTCCCTCACTCCGTCCCTTCTCAGCCACACCCCTGGAGAGCCAAGCAGCAACAGCTGGAGGTCAGATGGTGCTCCAGACTGTTGATGAGAGGTAGACAAACACATTTTGGAAGCCAGACTCCCCGCTGTGAAAGCCAGGAGGTCCACCTCACATGCTGACTGTGCCAGACTGGAAGGCCTGCCCTCCACCCCACCCCCTCCCCTCTGTAAGTGCACGTGTTTCTGTCCTGCCAGATGTTTCCATGGCAATAATGTTGCAGGACTCGTCATTGAAAGCTGCCCGAGCTGTCCTCCTCAAACAGCTATCTCCTGATGAATTCACGTCATGCACCACTCCATGCCTCTGCTCAACAGAGCACACATCCATGTAAACGTGTAGGAGAGCGCTTGGAGAACTGACTTCTCTGGCGGGCGGCAGCTGGTAGCCTACTGTCCCCTGCGGGCGATGGAAGCCACTCCTGTGCTGTAGCACAGATTCGATGGGTCTCGTTCTAAATCGCCACAGAAACCTCCGTAACAAGGACCTGGTGGGCTAGAAATTTAGGTAGAGCTGCTCACCTAGCTTCAGGAATGGCGGGGGAGTAAGCGCAGATGGACACCTCTGGGGTCTCAGGGCCCATTTCCCGAGTGCAGATCAGAAGCCTGAGTGAGCTGGAAAGTGGCCGGGAGCGAAGCCATCAGGGGAGCATTTTTCTGATGAGGTTGTTCTCAGAACATTGTTAGAGCAGTGCTGCCCTGGGAGAAGAATACCTGTGTTTATTCACTTATGATTCCAAAGTGATTGTGGAACACCTACTATGTGCCAGGTACTCCCTGGGCCCTGGGGCAAGATCGGACAAGGGCCCCTAGTGTCTTGGAGCTTAACTTTGAATAGAGAGACAATAAATAACTTTAAAAGCTGATAAGATCATGTCAGAGACAAGAAAGAAAGAAAACAGGACGGTGGAATAGAGATGGCTGCTCTGGAGAGAGGGCCAAGAAGATCTCTGTGAGGACAGGCAGGAACCAACTTTGCAGGTGTCTGGGAAGAGCGTTCCAGGTGAGCGCTCAGGTCCCAAGGTGGGGCTGAGTTGGCAGGGTCAAGGAACAGCAATCAGACCAGTGTGGGAGCAGAGGGAGGAGGGAAGGGGTGGTAGGGGCTGAGGTCAGAGAGGTCAGCAAGGGCCAGGGTCAGAGAGGTCAGCAGGGGCCAGATCAGTAGGCCTTATTGGCTGCTGAAGGGGGTGGGATTTGTGTGTAGTATGAAATCACTGGAGGGTTTTAAGCAGGGGGCTGCCACGACCTGGTAAGTTTTGTTTGTCTGTTTTAAAAGACCGGCTGCTATGTAGAAAACGCAGCGGGTGTACTTGGGGCAGGGAGGCGGTGGCAGTGCAGAGTGGGCAAAGAAAAGCAGAGGGACCAGGAGGAGGTCATGCTGCTGTCTCTTGGAGGGATGACGGTGGCGGGGCACAGAGCCTGGAGCAGAGGTCAGGTTTGGAAGGGCATTCGAGGTTAGGGCAGCGGGACTTCCAGCAGCTTGGCTACGTGAGTGAGAAGGCGAGAGGAATCAGGCAGGACTCCTGGGTTTCTGGCAACTGACTGAATGGTGCAACCATTTTTAAAAAAGATTTTTATCTACCTATCATCTATCTATCGATCTATCGATCTATATCTATTTATCTATTTTTAGAGAGAAAGAGAGGGAGAGATACATCTATTGGTTGCCTCTCTTGTACACCCCCGGCTGGGGACCTGGCCCACAACCCAGGCATGTGTCCTGACTGGTAATTGAACCTGCACCCTTTTAGTTTGCGGGATGACACCCAACCCCCTAAGCTATACCGTTAAGGACGATGATGCAACCATTTTTAAGATGCAAGAGGACTAAGCTTGGGAAAAGTGAGTCAAGAATTCTGTCTGGGGCATGTTGAAGCGAGATAACTGTTAGATATCAAAGAAGAGAGGTTGTGGTCACTAGGGGCTTAGTGGACAGGTCAGGGTAGGAGATTAAAATAATCAAGAGTCATCAACACGAAGATGATATTTAGGGCTTTTGGCCTGGATGAGACCACGTAGTGAGAGTGAAGGAAGTCTGGAGGCCCAGGACTGGCCCAGCCACTTGAGGCCCCGCTGAGCAGGAGGCCCGGCGGGGGAGCCCGTCCAGCGCAGAGCCTGGGGGCCTGGGGAAGGACGTCTGTCAAGGAGGGGGGGCCGACAGCGCGAACACTGTTGGCGGCTGCCCTGCCCCAGGACAGAATTTCCCTGTGGCCCTGGCAACCTGCTGGACCCTCAGATTGTCCAAACCAGGGCACTTCTGAGAGTGAAAGAGGGTTCCATGAGGGAGTACACCAGGGCTGCAGGAGTGGGTCGGACTGTCCGAGACAAACAGGGAAGGTTCTGCACCCCAGGCACGGTGCCCCTGGCGAGGTGGGTTCCGCAGAGAGGCCGAGGCAAAGGCCTGGCTGCAGCGGGGCCCCGGCGGTGAGAGAAGGAAGGAAAAGTGCCGCTTCACGTGCCTGCGGTAAAGGCCAACACCCGGCGGGGTCGCCCAACCAGGGAGTTCTCCTTAGCAGGAAAGAGTATCGATTCAGGTAGCGTGGGTGAATCTTCAAATAATTACGCTGAGTGAAAGAAGCCGGGCCACAAAGAGCGCATAGTGCACGATTCCCTTTGTTTAAAAAGTCTAGGCATTGCAAGCTGATCTATGGGACAGAAAGCTGGGGGGTGGGTGGTTGCCTGGGGGCGGGGGTGGGAGGGGCAGGCAGGGACTATCCAGGGGTACAAGGCAACTTCGGTGGATGTGTCCATTATCTTGATTGGAGACATGATTTTGTGGGTCTGTGCTTGTATTTAAACTTATCAAGTCACACACTTAAAAAAATGTACTCTGTACTGAATGTGTCGTCCTCGATAAAGCTGCTTTTTAAAAGTGTTTTTATGTAAAGAGGAATGGACAGGGAGTGGGCAGTAGCAGGAGGTGCGGTTCAGTTCAGCACGAACAAAGCAGTGTTGAACACCCACATGGCGTTGGGGAGAAGGAGACAGGGAGGCTGGCCGGGGACCCCTTTGTCGTGTCGTGCTGAGGTGTTCAGAATTCATCCCACTGGCTTGAGGTTCTCCACATTCTGTGTGCAAAGGAGTCATCCGGAGGACCCGTTCAAGTGCGGTGCCGCACCACACCCCGGGGCTTCCCAGCAGGCGGATGGGGCCCTGCCCTCAGTGCTTCCCTGCTGTGGGCTGGCCTCACAGCCGCAGCCCCCGCCGGGGGCAGCCTGCAGCCCACAGGGAAGGGAGTCAGCAGGGAGGTGCCCCAGACTCCCGCCTCTGGAGGGACACCCTGAGGTACATTCTATGGGTTCCTCTGAAAGACGGCCTCAGTGGGAGGGAGCCCCAGTTGCCCACAGCAGTGACCAGCTGGAAAACTTTTGGTGGGGGGTTTCTCTACCCCGTCTGACTCTCTGGCACTTTGGTAAGGGAGCACCTTTCCGAATAAGCTGCCTGCACTCAGGTCCTTGTCCCTGAGTCCTCTGCTTTCAGGACACTGAGAACGTGATACCCATTGAACCAGGGAGCCTGCATTTCATGTGCCTGTTGAGCTTTTCTGATGTGGAGGGCCCAGGAAACATCCTTTAATGAAAGCTCTGTAGGCAGCAGAAAAAACCCTGGATTTCACAAGGGGGAGTGGCGGGGTCAGATCCGCGCTGGTGGAACAGTTACCTCTGATGGCAATGTGAAGTTGAGGTTGAAGCAGCAAGAGGCTGGAAGCAGGGAGACCAATTAACAGGCGATTACAAATGTCCCAGCAGGAGGCAATGGTGACAAAGACCAGTGAGGCCACCTCTTTGTGGAAGTCCTTTGATTTATAGAGTATGCAGGCTTCACGCAGACATGGCACTGAGCCTTATTTAATATTCCCAGCTCTGTGGGTTCCTAAAGCACCCGTTTCCAGCATTCCACATTTCTTTTTTATCTTCTGCTTTTACAATTTGATACATCAGTCTGATGCCACGCATCTTCGTTTTGTTACGTTTTATGTTTTTAGGACCTTGACATTGGTGCCAAGAACGTGAAGCTTTATGTCAACAGAAACCTCATCTTTGATGGCCAGTTGGACAGAGGAGGTGGGGAGGCCCCAGCCGACCAGAGCATACTGGTCAGCCCGGAGAACGAGAGGTCTGAGAGAATGGAGAGCCACCCGAGCGCCCGGTCAGAAGAAAGCAGAGGCGCCCGCAGGACGGCTGGCATGGGCGGGGACCAGGAGCCCGGTGCCGTGCACTTGGAGCCCGCTGGCGCAGCCGTGGGTGCAGGGGTTGCGCCCCCAGGAAATGCACCTGGTGAGAGGGTGAATTCCCCTGGTCACAGGGAAGACGGTGTGTCCGCGTTAGAGGACGACTCCGGTGTGTCAGCAGCCCCAGCCTTGATCGGGGGTGTGCCCAGTGCACCCCGCAGCCAGCCCCTGGACTGCCCTCCTCTTGGCCAGGGGCTCTCACTGATTCAGCAGCTGGAAAACCTCACAGGCAGAAAAGTCTCTGAGCCTCCAGGGAAGACACCGTCCTGGCTACAACCCTCTTCCTCAGGGAAAGGCAGGAAGCCAAAACCCCTCTGGCTGAGTCCTGAGAAGCCCCTGGACTGGAAAGACAGGCTTCTGCCCGAGGACCTCCTTAGTGAGGGGTCTGGAGAGGCCGGGGACAAAGGCCTCAGGCGTGAGCATGGGAGGGCCAGCGGCCGGAATGTCATCTCGGGAGAGAGAGCCCAGAGGGTGGCCCCCAAAGTCTGCAGCGATGACTTCGACATCTTTGACCAGCCCTCCAACAGGGGGCGTCCTGCGAGTGGGAGGAGGGGCCTGAAGAAGGATGCCCTGGGCAGCGGGCGCGGCGATGGCAGAGGTAAGCTCGAGAGGAAGTCTGACTGGCTTCCACTGTCCCTGCAGGGGCTGTGGGCTGGCACCAAGCCTCTTTGCTCCCCGGACCTTGGTTTCCTCATCAGCCAGGGGTTACAGATTTACTGTCTCAGCTGGCAGCAGTGAGTGAAATGGACAAGACATACTTTGCATGTTAAACTCAGATATATTTGTCATTGCCACCAAGATATGTCCCTTTGCTCACTTTTTCTCTCAGTATATGGCTTTTCCAACCTAGACCGGGTTATTCCACCTCTGATAGAGACATTGGTCTCTAATTACTTCATTTTATTCTTAACCGAACTGTTAGAAAAATAACACAAGTATGATGATAGAAGTTGATGCTTGCCTGGGTTTGGAAGTGCTATAGGGAGCAGTGAGGACTGTGGCTAACCGGAGAGCATGAGCCCAACTCCAGGGGGCAGTGCCACTTCACTCAGGCTGCTTTTTGGCATCAGGGATGCAAGGCCAGTGTGCCAGATCTCCCTTTTCCTTTTAATTAAGAGAAATCAGAAATGTAGAATATTCTTATTTTAGCAATGGTGACTCATCAAGATTATATCTTAAAACCAGTGTGTGTGTTAAAAAAGAAAAAACACGTGGCAGGACTTGGCTGCTCTGTGAACTTTGCAGCAGACGCTCTCTAAAGAACCTGAAAGGAAGGGAGCGAAGGCAGGGTTCCTGAATATTTCCACTCAGATTTGTCCACCGGCGATGAGTGTAGCTTAGCAACTGAGAGTCAAAGCATTTGACCCAAACTTTGCTGCTTAGGGAGCCGAGCACTCCCACCTTCTGAGCCTCAGCATCTTTGTCTGTAAAATGGGGACGAACAGCCCTTTGCTGCCCCTCCTTCTCAGTGTTGTGAGGGACGAGGAGAGGATGGCTTCAAAATAGTAACCAGGGACTGGTGCGTGCCAAGTGCCCCACAAGTGCTGACCGCTTTTCAACATTGACGTGTCCATCCTTCACTGTCCACAAAGCACTCGGACCGACCGAGGCAGGGCTCGCCCGTAGATCCTCTGAGTTTAACTCGACCTTGCATTGCACAGGAGCCCGGTGGTCAAACTGCTGGGGCGTGTTTCCTGACCCTCGCTGCCAACCCACACCATGGGTGAGTGAGCCCAAAACCGTTCCGAGCCTCAGTGTCCTTGTCTGTAAAATGCCAGTGATACCCGTGTCAAGGGCGGCGGGAGGACTGGCTGAGGCTGCACACGTGCAGTGCTTGGCACCGTGCCAGGCACACGGGGGCACCCGCACACGTTGGCTGCTGCTGCTTACCGTCACCGACATCGCTGCCCCGCTCGTGACTCCTTGTCGGTGCGCCTGGAGGTGAAACCAGTGTACAGTGGGCCCTTGGACAACTCGGGGTCACGGGTGAGACCCCTCGTGTAGCTGAAAATTCACGCCTAACTTTTGACTCTCCCAAAACGCAACTGATAAGAGCCCACTGTCGGCTGGAGGCTCTACCAATGACAAGCAGTTGATGCACATGTATTTCTATGTGTTGTGTAGGTGTTCTGACAATCAGATAAACTAGAGAAGAGAAAACGTTATTAAAACAATCATAAGGAACAGAAAATACATTTATAATACTGTATGTATTTACTGGAAAAAATCCCATGTAAGTAAACCCAAGCAGTTCCCACTGGTGTAGTTGAAGGGTCAGCTGTACGTGCTTTTCAGCGAGTCACACCAGCGTCCACTCTGTTACTGTTTAGTAGACCAGCCCGAAGGTCTGCACTCAGCCCAAGCCTGCACTCAGAAAGGTGAACAGTTCTAGGTCTCTTCCAGGCCCCTGGTATGTCGCTTAGGACACCAGAGCAAGTCCATAATGCCACAGGTGGGCACAGGTAACCAGGTTCTTGGTGATCGGGACAAAGAATTGAACCGAACACCCAGAGTTTGTAGCAGAGAACATGGGAGCAGGCCAACTCCAAGCAGAGATTGACCTCATGGGCTGGAGGGACTCGACTCTTATAGGGAGGATCCTTCCTGGCTAGTTTTGGTGGGCTTTTACTGAGTAATGTATAAGTAGTTGCATTACTTTAAAGCTACTGCACATGTGGTTTCCCATGATCCTCCCCGATTGGCCACCAGGGAAGAGGGTCCCACAATGCTACCGAATTGACCCCCGTTTCTCCTGGGGTCCCCCTGTACTAGGTTCACCTTTCCCTCTGCCAGAGAATTATAGCTTTCCATGTGAGAGATTGGTGAAAGGAAAGGAGTTATTTATTTAAGTTGTACAGACTAAAAGTAATGACTTAATGTCTTCATCAAAATCCCAACATTCCTTAAAACACCCACAAACACGCACAGTCCTTCCTTCCCCCCTTTGCCCAGTCTGGGGTACCGTATCTCAGGGAAAAAAACAGAAGTCCGTGGCTCAGGCAGCCCCCAGTTCTTCCCAGTAATCCATGCTCAGCTGGCAGGCCTTCCTCGGTTCTTAGCACCATTGGCTGTGTTGCTGGGATCTCCAGCTAAAGCCGCGTGGTGATTCTTCTTATGGCTGCGGGGGTGGGGGTCCTCCTGTGCCAAAAGTGCGTGGTCCTTCTTACATGGCTGCAGGAGTCTCCACTCAGCCAAAACCGCATGGTCCTCCCTTCAATGGCTACCAAGTCTGGGTTTAAATATCCTTCCAGCTGTACTGGGCTCCATCATGAGTCTGCGCAGGAGTGGCCCTATGTCGTGGAGCCAATCATCTTCAAGCTCTCACGCAGGCTCTGTAAGTAGGGGGAGTTGCCTCCCAGTTACATCTTGGGGGGAAGTGCCTTCCATCCCCCGGCTCAAAGCATGGCCACAGCTATTTAACATATCTGTGCAGCCAGTTAAAGGTTATAGATATGTTAAATGACCATGCCAGAGGTTAGCTGCAAAGGTTAGTTGCTATGCAAAACAGCTCTCAATGGCCCTGCTCCATGTGTCCCTTCCTCCAACTCACACCTGTGGTGGAGGGTGAGGACATCCTATATATCTTTCTAATATTTCCTGGATACCTTGAGTTCTGAACCCCATTACAAATCCTTCTTTTGGGGACCCTCTGGCTACACCCTCCTATAGTAAGACCTGAGCGTCTCCCTTGGGTGAGCCACAGGCTTATTTGGGGCAGAGCTGCCCCTACTGGCTCCCCGGCCTCGACGGCCCCACTCTGCCTTAATCCTGTGGCTGGGTGCCGGGCCGGGGAGGGGGGGGAGCACAGAGTGGGTGAGAACTGAGAAGCTCTGTGGGGGCAGACTGTGTCTGGTCTGGGGTGGGACCCCCAAGAGCAGGTGCCTGGCTCTGGGTGGGTCCTCCAAGTGTGGATGGATCGGGGGAGAAGGCCCGCGGTGGCCGGCTCTGGGGCCTGCTGCAGGGGGCTGGCTCTCACCCAGGCACCGCACTCAAACCAGCCTGTTTACTCCTCACACCAGCTCCCTCTGACAGATAAAGAAAATGTGAGGCTTCAGTAGCTTTCTCTGGGTCACACAGCCAGTAAGGGTTGGAGCAGAATTTGAGCCCGGTGATCCTGCTCCAGAATCCATGCTTCACATCACTGCCCCGTGGTGGGCTGTTTCCACGGCTCTTGTCAGCACCCCGAGGGGCATGCAGTCCCAGGCCTTCCTGGCAGACAGACCCACAGGGCCTCTGGGAGTTCTGAGGTGGTGGGCGTTATTCTAACCCGACCAACTTCTTTCCAAGCATTTCACTGCTTGGCTCGATGACACGTTAAGAGCTAAGTCCATAAGATTTAATGCTTGTTAGGCTAATCATGCTGAAAAGGAAAGTTGCTTTGAAATTTTCACATACCCGTTCCGTTGAGCCAAACCCCATAGCTGTGATCTGCAGGAAAGGGGCAGGCCAAGCCCTCCTCGATGCTGTTGGAATGAATGACGGCCGTATTCCTCCCTGGGGCTGAATTGTGTTGCCCCCATAAGACAGGGCCTGGAATTTGTTTTGTCCGACAGAGCATCTCGTTGTAACGACATGTGCATTTTGGAAGTGTCTTTATCAGGAGTTGGTTGGCTACAGATGAATGAAATTTCATCAACCCAGTCTGAGCAGCAAAGGGGTGTTGTCTGGAGAGTGCCTGAGGAGCTCCTAGACCCCCACAGGCAGGTTGGGTGGCCGTTCATCACCTGGGCCTGGAGGGAGGAACCAGAGAGCTGGCCGGCACCGAGGAAGCTTCCCCTGTGTCTCCAGGGCTGCGGGGCCCCGCCTCTGCCTCTCCGCAGGCCCACTTTCCCACGTTCTTCTGCGAGGGATCAGCTTTCTCTGCCTTTGTGCACACAGCGGGAAATGGCCTTGCAGCCCTAGAGTGGCACAATTTTCTGGCTCTGTTGCCTGCAGCCAATTCCGAAGTCTCAGGGGAGAAGCTGATTGGCCAACTCAGGTCAGGTGCCCACTCCTTGTTTAGTCAGCTATGACTGAAGGGCAGTACACTGAAAATAAACATGATTCTGTTACATCTCACAGTGTACTTTTTCACTTCTTGCTTTAGTAGCAATTAGTGTGCACCTCATGGTGGAGCCCTTGATTTTTTTTAAATGTAAAAAAATTATTTATTTTTAGAAAGGAAGGGAAGGAGAAAGAGGAAAGAAACATTAATGTGTGGTTGCTTCCCATGCGCCCCCTACTGGGGACCTGGCCCGAAACCCTGGCATGAGCGCTGAGTAGGAATTGAACCAGCAACCCTTTGGTTTTCAGGCTGGTGCTCAATCCACTGAGCCACACCGGCCAGGGCACCATTGATTTTTATAAACTCAGTGCAGAACTCTATAATTCATACTAGTCTCAACTGAGGAATAGTTTTGCATCTTTAATCTCATATCACTGGTCCCTCCCAGCCTGTGTTGACTGCAGACTGAAGCTGCAGCTTTCTGTTGTCCATTCAGATTTACAGGTAGGAATATTGACAAAGGACAAAGCACTGACCCCAGCAGCTCCCCGACTGCGAGTAGTGTGTCTGCTAGTAGTGGTGGGGGCCAGCGGGGAGTGAGTTCTTCTGCAGATGGCGGGAAATGCAGGCCCCCAGCCTGCTGTCACCTCTGCGAGGCCTCGGAGAAAGTCTATCTCCCTGCTTTTAAAAGCCAGACTGTACATCCTGGAAGAAGAGGTCAGAGAACAATGTGGCATGAAAGCAAAGCCCTGCCTTTCTTTAAACCCAGGCAGAGAAGCGCAGGCTGTGTCCCTGAACGTGACGTTTGGTGCTGTCTCCTCAGTGCTCTTGCAGACTGGCCCGGCCATTCATTTCAGTCTGTGGAAGTCAGATCACAGTAAGCCGGAGTATTGATGGTCCATATGGGAAGTCCCTTCTGCCAGATGTTGAGCCTCACGCCTGGAGGAAAGATGGAAGAAACTCCTGGGGTCTTTTTAATGGCAGAGGAGGAGGGTTGAGGACAGGGGCAGGAGAACTGAGGGGGAGGGGGTGTCCCTCAGCCTCCAATCCTGAACTCGGAGGAGTGATGGCGATGTCAGCTGCCCCTCCTTTTATTGGCGACACTGAGCGCTTCCTTGGGCCGTGTTCTGTGTCAGGCGCTGGGACACAGCAGGGAATGGGGCGGAGCAGGCCTTTCCACAGGGGAAAGGCTTCCTCTACACTGGGGCTGCTGTACGAAGAGCCAGCGCCCTGGAGATGTAAGGAAAGAGCATTTCCTTAGAAATGAGGGCACAGCGAGGGCAGAGGGCACAGCAAGTACAAAGGCTCCGAGACGAGAGAGACCCGGTGCGTCTATGGGACAGAAAGGCCAGCGTGGCTGCAGCAGGATGGCGTGGGGAGGAAGGTGTGGGATGAGGTTGGGTAAGTTAGCAGGGCTGACTCGGGCCCTGGGGTCATGGTGAGGTGTGAGATTTTCTTTGGTTTTCCTTGTTCTCAGCATAGTAGAGATGATGCCACTTAGAGGAGAGGGTGACAACCCCATTTTAGGCACATGGAATTTGAAGTGGACATGTCTGGACCGCCAGGGGCTTGTTGGGACTGGAAGGGGGTGCCGGGGGAGAGCAGGCAGAACTTGAGTTATAACACTGAGTAGAGCCTGCGTGGGAACCAGGAGCTGGGTGAGGGCGTTTGGGATGGCGGTATCAGGGGAGGCGGGACGGAGCTGAAGCCTCAGCATGGAACCGGACTTAGGGTGCGGGGGGAGTGGAGTCCGTGTGACGCAGAGGGAGGAGCTGTTGCGAGGAAGTAGAGAGCCAGGAAGTACAATTTCCCTGAGCTGGAGGAGGAGCTTGGCCTAGGATGCCAAGCCTGAATTGAGAACTGAGCAAAGACTGTGCACTTGGAGTCTGTGAACCTGGGGAAGCCATTTCAATGGAGGGCTGTGGGAATCTGAGCATTCATGGATGAAGGGACAGAAAGCCACTTGGCATGTGTCATCTGACACAGCTCAGATGATGTCTGCAGGAGTCCCTCCGTCTCTCGCCTCCTGTTCTCCAGGTGGGCTTCCGTCCCGGGCAGGCTCCCCCCACGGAGCAGCAACGTGGCCGCAGGCAGCCCCACCGACGCCCCCCCCCCCCCCCCAAGCTCAGCAGCCCCAGTGTAGAGAGAGCCCCTCTCGCCCTTGGTTCCTTTCATGAGCCCAGCTGGGAAGGATGCTGTCAACATTTGCCTAATCTGAACGGCCTGATCCCCAAGAAAATCGGGTGTTGCTCCCAGAAGAAGGGGAAGGGGAGTGTGAGTGGGCAGGACGGTGACTGGACACAGAGGACTCGGGGTGCGGGGGCTGAGGGACGGTGGTGGGGAGAGGACGCAGCCGCTGCAGGGAGAGGGAGAGCCACAAGGTCAGGCCAGCTTCCTCCTCCTTTCAGGTGGGAGAGATTTATGCGTGTCTGCAGGCAGAGGGGAAGGTGCCATTGGGGAAGGAGTGATGGAAGATTCTGGGGAGAAGAGGTAATTGATGGAGCCAGGCTCCCTGGGAGACAGGCAGAAAATGGAGTGCAGGGCCCTGTGTGATAGGAAAGGAGAAAAACCCAAATGTCAGTGTCATCAGCTGCTGCGTTCCCAAGCGACGCCCTGGGATGGCGGGTAGCCGTGGTGCGGCTATGAGGACAGGCCACTGCTCGATGCGTGTGGAGCTTCTGTGTTCTCTGAGGGGGGAGCGGGGCCTGTAGAAGCCCCCTCCCGGGGCTGGGCCCCTGTGCCCCAGGTGCTTGGGGCACAGTGTCAGCTCTGGGAGCCCGCTGGGCCGTGCGTATGTGGAAGTAAGTTCCTTACCTGGTGGCACACCTGGGTGGTTCGCTTTTTTAAAGCATTCTTCTGATTATAAAATTAATACTTGTAGGGAATTTAGAGGATACGGTGACAAAAAAGAAGATAAAAGCCCTTCCTAATTACCACCCAGAAAGATCAAATTAACACGCTGGTCTGTGCTGCCACACTGGGACAGGCCGCATCTGAAATGGCATAGCTGGCTTTTCTCATTGCACCTTCTTTTCTGAGCCTTTCGCCAGTCACCAGGCAGGCTTTGAAACCTCTGTTCAAGTCGAGTGACTGTGGCAGCGTTAGGGGCGGCCCCTGGGCTGCTGACTCCGAGGCCGCAGGCAGCAGCCTCGCTGGGGCTCAAGTCTGAAGCGGGGACGACTTCTGGCAGAGGCTCTGACGAAGCCAAATGGGCCTCCTTGATTTGCATAAGGTTGCATGCTTAGAGCAGTCAGTATACATTGAAAAATACCTTTCTCTTTGCAAAACAACTAGGTTCCAGACCTGGGTGTCTCCCAACAGTTTCTTGCCCGCCTTTTGAGGCTGTGTGGGACCGGAGGCCCAGCTCTGCACCCACACCCGTGCACGGCAGGGCCCTGCCTCCCTCGCCCCACCCGCCAAGTGCTGGCAGGGTCGGCGGGCATTGAGGCAGCCAGGAGCACCCTCACCGGTTTCTAGAATATCCTCCTGAGGGTGACTCCCCCAAGCTGACAGCCACTGAATGAGACGCTCTAAGGGTCCTCACTTCCACACATGTCACTGATGGGGCTTACCCCTCCTGCACCCTTTCTTCCTGCAGACGCCTGGCCCACCGGGACACCACCGCAGCCCCTGTGGCGCAGCGAGCAGGAACACACGCTGCACGAGTCCTGGAACTCCCTTAGCGCCTTCGACCGCTCCCACCGGGGACGCATCTCCAGCGCGGAGTTCCAGGGGGACATCCTGGATGAGTTCCTGCAGCAGCAGAAGAGCAGCCGGCAGGGCAGCCAGCCACCGCCCCGTGAGGAGGAGGAGGAGCCGGGGCCCGGGCCCGGGCAGGACGACTGCCCCCTAGACACAGACCAGGAGAGCGACTTCAAAATCCCCGTCCTGCCTTACGGCCAGCACTTGGTCATTGACATCAAGTCTACGTGGGGGGACAGGCACTACGTCGGCCTGAACGGGATAGAAATATTCAGTTCCAAGGGAGAGCCCGTGCAGATTGCGAGCATCCAAGCAGACCCCCCTGACATCAATATTTTACCAGCTTATGGGAAGGACCCCCGTGTGGTCACCAACCTCATCGACGGGGTGAACAGGACCCAGGACGACATGCACGTCTGGCTGGCCCCCTTCACGCCCGGCAAGTCCCACTTCATCGCCGTCGACTTCACACAGCCTTGCCACGTCGCCCTGATCAGGGTTTGGAATTACAACAAGTCGCGGATCCATTCCTTCCGCGGCGTGAAGGACATCGAGATCCTCTTGGACACACAGTGCATCTTCAAAGGAGAAATTGCCAAGGCCTCTGGAACCCTGTCGGGAGGTACGGTGTGTCTCTGAGAAGGTTCCTGAAGCCCCTACCTGCTAGTTGCCGAGGCTCTGAGGAAAAGCTAAACCCACTGGCTAACTAACCAGTGACAGGTCTCTCCTCTTCCACAGACCTGGCCCACTCCTCGCCTCTGCAGCGTGGGTGTGCAAGAGCTGCCCTCATTTCAGCTGCTCGGCTGGGGGCCCGACCGGGGGATTCTTCTGCAAGGCGCTGACTGAGGGAGCCCTCTCAGGAGAACCCACGGGGGGCGGGGGGGGCCCGGGCTGGGGGGGTGGGGCTGAGCAAGGGTGTATTTTCAGGGGAAGCCGGCCTCAGCCTGACGACCCAGGGGAGCTCTGGAGCACAGCTTGTAGGATCTGTGCTGCCTTGAGGCAGAGTGGCAGGGACCTGGAACCCCACAGCTTCTCGCACAGGGGGCACAAATCTCGTGTCCTTTCAGACAAGACTGCAGCCCCTCCCTGTAGGGATCAGCAGGGACCTGGGTGGGGTTCCAGCAGCAGCTGCCTCCGGGCCCACCCAGGCTTTGCTTCACACCCGTCACAGTGATTCCCATTGGACCAGGTCCCTTCCTTAGACCTCTGTGCTTCTTACGGCATGTGAACTCCATTTGCCAAAATGTGAAGAATAACTCATCTCTACACAAACCGAGAAATGTTGGTGGGTCTATAGCACAGAGGTTGATCTACAAATCACTGGCCTGAGGGGTGGGCTGACCCTTGCTTTCCTGGTAACCCGCCCAGCCCCAGAGCACTTCGGAGACACCATACTGTTCACTACGGACGACGACATCCTCGAGGCCGTGTCCTGTTCGGATGAGACGTTTGACGTGGACGTGGAGAGCCTCTGCAGCCTGCAGTGCGAGGAGGCTCTGAGGAGGCCCAGCACCGCCGACGGTGAGGGCGGGGAGAGGCCCTACACCCAGGCCGGCCTGTGGGCCGAGGGCCAGGTAGGTCCGGGGTGGTGGGGTGAGGTGGAGGGGCAGGGCGGGGTGACCTCGAGAGATTTCTCCCAACTTAGAGCGGAGCGGGGGAATGAAGACGGATGTCCTTTTGCTGCAGGGCAGCTGTTCTGACGTCCGCATTTCCCCCTTTCGGAGTTGGTCCTGTGTGTCGTGCTTCGTTCTCTAGCAATTTTCATTGTATTTATTTATTTATTTTTTTCACCGCAGTGGAGAAAGTGTTCAAATTTTAATCAAAGCTAGGAGAAATCCATTCTATGCTGTCCCTGTAATTTAGAGGTGGCAGTCTTCGAGAGAATTTTGCTTTGGGCTGTGTTTTGATCTCTTGCTGTTGTTTTTGATGGAAGGACTGGACATGGCTTTAATAGGTAGAATTAGAATCAAAACAATGACAGTCCCAGCAATCATTTCATGCTTGCGAACTGTGACCTGCCTTGTGCGTCCCCCCTGACAACCTGGGGAGCGGAGACGGTCAGCAGCCGCCGCCACCGCCCCCCCCCCCCCCCCCCCCCCCCCCCGGCTTCAGGGAACCGAGCTCCAGACAGGCTAAGTGACTTGCCCGAAGGCACCCAGTGGGGGAGTAGCAAGGCGTGAGCTCGAATGCAGGATTCCAAAATCTGTGCTTTTAACTGCTAAACGTTGCTGTTGTTGTTGTTGTTGTTGTTGTTTAATGAAACAGGATCTTCAGGGCTAGAGTCAGTCCAAGTCAAAGAGCAGTAGTGAAGGTGAAGAGACCCCCGGTCTCCCGGACGTTCTTGAGCCCCTGAGGAGACAGGGTGGCAGGCGGAGGGGGATGGCTAGAAGCCAGAGGACAGAGAAGGTTCAGCCTCGGGAAGGTCATGGCCGACGCAGTGTGGCCAAACGGCCTGTTGAAGAGTGTTCACTGGGGTGACGCCCTCCTGCTTCTCAAGAAAGCAGCTGCCATTGCACCCAGACAAGAGCTGCTGGCCCATGTTGACAGTTTTTCTGATTTTTTCAAATGAAGCCAGATAGCTGGATTTTTATGCAAAAATATCCCAATTAAAACTCATTAGCAACTAACTCAAAATGTCTTCAAACCTTCCATGGGCCACTGAACATGTCTGTTGTCTGGATTTGATCTGTGCATCTTCAGCCGGAAGCAGACCATGAGGCTTTCCGAATAGTGTGGTCGCCTCTAAGGGACTCTGACAAGATCCAGCCCCAGGTGGGGCAGGGAGGGACCACTCTCATCTCAGAGGGGAACCTGAGCTCGTGGGGGCAGCAGTGTCAACATCAGGCTCATGCCCTAGAGAGAGGCAGGCTGCACCCCACCCTTCTGGGGGTGCTCACATCCTCGGAGGGTGGGAGGCTCAGGGAGGGCAAGGGAAGTCACGTGGGCACCAAGGCAGCGACATTCCCTGGTGACTTCAGGCTGCCTCATGTCAGGGGCCCTTTTGTCAGGCCACCTCCTCACCCTCTACCCCATAGGGGACAGGGTCCAGAGAGGTTGTTCCCGAGGCCAAGCCATGGACTTCCTCGGCTGTTATTGGACCTAAACCGCCCTCACCAAACTCTGAGACCCCGACTTTACTTCCTTTTGCCCCTGAGCCTTCCTGTCTGTAACTCAGTGACGGCACTTTTACCCCAACTTACGGTGCAGAAATCTAATAGCAGAGTTTACGCATGGGACCCGGGAAGAAGGGGGTGGTGGCCCACTGAGGCTGCCTACAGACCACGGGTTCTTTATCCTGCCACACGTGGGAATAACCTGGGAGCTTTAAAAACGCACACACCTGGGCTCCAGGGTTGAGAACCACTCTCTGTAGCTTTAGTTCCTCCTCCTTTCTTCTTTCCTTCCTATTTTCCTTCCTTCCTTGCTCCCTTCTTCTCGCTGACTAGATGGACATTTATGACATCCTTCCCTGTCCCAGAAAATCTCACCTGAGCTGGTAGTGTCACACTCCTCTACCAGTAAGGGCTCTGTCAAGGACTCGGACACACAAGGGTTTCTCGGCCTGTCCCTATTACTAGTCACAGAGCTTTCGCAAGGACAGAAAACACAAGAAAGGACCCAGGGACCTACCTGGGGCATGAGGTGGGCAGCAGCAGCTGGAGAAATGGCTAGCTAGCTTTGTGGGTATCACTCAGATCACACCCTTTCCTCCGCTTCTCCCCTAACCGGTGTGCAGGTCCCGGAACTAGAGATGCTGCCCAGTACCCCTGTCCCAGAAGCCACCACTCCAGAACCGGGCGTCTACATGGGATCTGTGAGTACCCTGTCCTGGGCGGGGTGTCAGGTGGAAGGAGGACCGTCAAGGGTCGGGGGAAGTCCTGGTCACTCGGGACAGGGTCTCCTTGGACAGTCAGACAGCTTGTCTGCTGCACAGAGACGTAGGCCGAGGGCGAGTGGGACTGAAACCAGCACACGGACAAAGAAAACCTGCGTTCTACCTGACCAGGTGGGGCAGGTGCCAGGTTCTTCTGAGAAGTCGGAAATTGGATTTTTATGTGAAATCTTCAGCTTTTTAAATATTGGTGACTAATTTTATAATATTTTTCAAACACCTCATGAGCCAAACACAAACACATTGTGTATTCAGCCAGCTGGCTGCCGCCTGCATTTCACTGTGTCTGCTCTCTCGTCTTTTCCCATCTGATGTTGCAGGCCCCTCCTCTCTGGCTGCGCGCACAGGCCAGCCCCTCTGCCTGCGTCCTGGGGATCTCCACGCCAGGGCAGCAGCTGACTGTGATCTCCCTCCCGTTCCCTGTTCACACGGCTCTCTGGCTCACTTGCTCCTTGTAGCCTTGTCTCCTGCTCTTTCCTGCCCCTGTAGCTGCCATTCCTCCCAGTTATCTCCTGACAGCAGGAGGCGTGCTGTGCCAGTGCGGTGCCCCCCCCCCCCCCCCCCACCACACTGTCATCTCCAGAAGGAAGCCAGACCATCTCGGTTCAGCCTGTCCTCCTCCCCACGCGCATCTCCTGAGCCCACCTGCCAGCTCTGCCCTTCCTCTCCGCCCTGTCTGTTGAAGGCTGCCCACAGCTTTGGGTTCCCGGGAAGTAGACTCCAAGACTCTGAGGCAGGTTCTGGGGGTGACAGGAAGCAGGACTTGCGCAGAGGGAGAAGGTGGGCCACAGCGCACTCACATCGGGGAGCTCTGGAAACTGTGACAGCACCTTGGAGTGTCCTGAGTTGAGTGGGGGACAAGGCTTTTATACCGCCTAGAACAAACGTGTCACTGGATATGGACTGCCCCTGGGGAAGGGCAAGGGCCACAGGCACTGATAAGTGCAGGGTGGAACTCAGCTGTAAGTTGTCAGCAGTCAGCACTCCCAGCCACTAGAGTCATGAGTGCTTCCATCCCGGGGGTGGGATGTGGACCGTGGAGTGTCCCACAGCGTCCCCCCACCCCCTTCTCAGGACCCTGCTGCAGCCCATGTCGCTGGAGGTCTTCCCGCAGTGCGTCCAGTGAGCAGTCATCTCCTCCCGCCCTCAGCCACAAGGGCCAAGTTACCTCTTAGAAAAGAGGAAGGTGCCTTACTTGAGTCCTCGTGGCCCTTACATTCCAGGACCACTCTGTCTCTCAGTTACCATAGGACAACAGAGTGGTTTAAACAACCAAGTTCATGTAGGCAGGGCCTGGTCTCAGGCTTGGCTCCAAGGCCTTTCTAGCCACTGTGCTCCGCCTTCCCCGCCCTATCTCCTGGACCGCTGACAGCTCTCATTCTCTCCATTTTCTAGATTAGATTAGGAAACTGAGGCTCAGAGAGATCAAGTCAGCTTCCTAGGGTCAATTCATGGGAATTTACTGGCTTTGCGACTACAGAGGTCATGGGTAGCTAGTTCCTGCGCAGCTGGCCCCAGGCATGCAGATGGCGTCCTCCAGACGTGGTACCTCCCTTCACCGCCCCGCCCTGAGCCGCTCCCTCCTGCCCTTCTCGTTTAGACTCTGCTTGACTCTGTCCTCACGGGAGTTCCTACACACTCTGCGTGCACGCTCACCTTCTGTCCGGCAATCACAACAAAAAGAGAACTTCTGTTTCTTCCTAAGTTCAATAATCATCCCAGAATTACAGCTCCTTGGCCTGGCTTGGATCGCATGCCCAAGCGTACTTAAACCAATCACCGTGGCTCACCAGGACTGAGGGAGAGGGAGGTGTTTGATGGGAAATGCACGCTGGCCAGGCCTGGCTTATGCAGCCAGTGGTGAGGTCAGCAACCACACAGCGCTGTAGAGGAGGTCAGGGTGCAGTAAGGAGGAGAAAGAAGGAGGGCCAGCTGGCTGGCCAGAAGCGGCCACTGTCCCCTTCATCTGATGATTTCCCTAAAGATGCTGTGTGTAAATGTCTTTCCCACTGAGCCAGCTTCTGACCTTTCTCAGAAATGTGATTTCAATGCCTTTGGGAGCTCTGCCTGGGAGTAGAGCTCAGAGACTTTTTTGCTGCAAGAAAAGTGTAATTTCACTGCTCTTTACTTGGTAGGGAGGCAGAAGAACCTCTTGGCCAAGCCCCCTCTGCACGTCTGAAGCCTGTGATTTCTGACTCTGTCTTCTCTGATCCTTTGGCTTTTTCCTGGGGCTTTGTCCGATCCTTTGTTGGGCTTGGTGGATACGGCCCAGCTTGTTCGTGTTTTGAAAGGGGGTGTGTGACTTGCTAATCTGCAGATGACACTCATTTTGGACATTTTGCAAATATCAGCAGTGATGAATAGAAAAGGAGCTGAGGAGGGCGGAAACATGGATGGGAAATAACAAAATTAATTTTCATGTATGTAAATACTAATTGATACACCAGAGGAAAATGAATATGGAACACGGACATTAACCAAACAGGAGAGCAGTCGCTTTTGGAGCAGCCCCGGATTGGATGGCCTCGCAGGGCATCTTGCCAGGCAGACAAGGGGATGCAGGCCTGGGAGAGCGGGGTGCCGTGTCTTGTTCCCCAAGGGGAGCTGGCATTTCTCCCTGACACTGATGGCCCCCCCCACCCCACAGTCTGCTCCCCCGCCTCCAGGCCTTCTCCACCTCAGGAACGATGCCCACAGCTGCTCCGTAACTTGGGTCCAAAACATCTCTTTCCCTCACTCTGCACATGCCATTGAGACCTGGCAATGCTGTCTCCAAAACAGACCCTGCATCGGTCCCTCCTCTCCTATTGTCACCACTTCTCTACCCGCGTCCAGGCCATCAGTCTCCCACCAGCCTCCCCCTGGTGTCCCCGGAGAGTCCAGCTGAGCGCAGTTTCTGAGATGCAGACTGAGGCCCTGCTTCAAGCTCACCCTCCCGACGCTCCACTGCAGAGGAGAGAATCCGAACTTCAGACGTGCTCTAGCCCCGCCTGACCTTCTGATCTCACTTCCTCCACCACCATGTCCCTCAGACGCCTGGTTCTGACCACGGGGCAAGTTCAGTTCCCATCCCAGGGCCTGTGCCCCTGCTCTGCAGTCCTCTCAGCTGAGAGCGCCTCCGACAGAAACACTGAAGAATGCCATCCTCGCTCTGCTCACCCAGGTCTCAGCTCGGCTGTCGCACCCTGCAGACCAGCACTCCCTGACCCCCCACTTCTCTTGGGTACTTCCTAGCGTGTTTCTTATTTTTTTCATGGGTAACCATCACTCTGGGGAACAGCCACATTTACTGGTTTGTGTAGGTGTTCACTGTGTGTCTGCGCTGCAGTAGAACCTCCCAGAGAGTCTTTGCTGTGTGTTTCAAAGAAAAAATCTTTATCAACTATCTATTTTTCAGATGCTTTTCTAGGCTTCTGGGGATACAATAGTGAACAAAGTGGACAGACTTCCTGCCCTCAGGGAGCTTCCATCCTAGCAGGGAAGACTGGTAAAGACAAATAAGTAAATACAGAATATATTCTCAGGTGGGAATAAGTACAGCAACAAAAATAAAGCAGGGTTTAGAGAGTGATGGGGCATGGTGCTATTTGAGCTTCAGGTGGGTAGGGGAAGCCTCTCGGAGGAGATGACATTTGGTTTTTTATTTTGTAATTATGTTTTATTGATTATGCTATTAGAGTTGTCCCAATTTTTACTCCTTTGCCCCCTTCCCCCCAGTACCTCCACTCCCTCAGGCCTCCCCACACCATTGTTCATGCCCACGGGTCATGTGTATAAGTTCTTTGGCTACTCCATTTCCTAAACTGTATTTTACACCCCCATGGCTATTCTGTGACTACCTTTCGTACTTAATCCCTCACCTCTGCACCCATCACCCATTCCCCTCTCCTCTGGCAACCATCAAAATGCTCTCTGTATCCATGATTCTGTCTCTGTTCTTCTTGTTGGCTTAGTTTGTTATTTAGATTCAATGGTTCATAGACGCATATTTGCCATTTTATTGTTCATAGTTTTGATCTTTTTGTTAAATAAGTACCATTAACCTTTCATATAAATATGGTTTGATGATGATGAACTCCTTCAGTTTTCTCTTGTCTGGAAATTTCTTTATCTGCCCTTCAATTGTAAATGATAGCTTTGCCAAATGCAGCAGTCTTTGCTGTAGGTCCCTGCTTTTCATGACTTGGAATATTTCTTGCCAAACCCTTCTAGCCTGCAAAGTTTCTTTTGAGAAATCAGCTGACAGTGTCATGGGAACTCCCCTGTAGGTAACTAACTGCTTTTCTCTTGCTGCTTTTAAGATTCCCTCTTTATCTTTAACCTTTGGCATTTTAATTGTGATGTGTCTTGGAGTAGGCCTCTGCATCCATCTTGTTTGGGACTCTCTGTGTTTCCTAGACCATTTCCTTCACCAAAATAAGGAAGTTTTCTTACATTATTTTTTCGAATAGGTTTCCAATTTCTTGCTCTTTCTCTTCTCCCTCTGGCACCTTATGATGCAAGTGTTGAAATGCTTGAAGTTGTCCCATAGGCTATTTATGCTGTCCTCGTTTTTTTTTATTCCTTTTTCTTCTTGTTCTGATTGGTATTTGCTTCCTTATGTTCCAAATCATTGATTTGATTCTTAGCTTCATCCACTTTACTGTTTTCTCACTGTAAATTGTTCTTTATTTCAATTAGCATATCCTTTGTTTCTGACTGGATCTTTTTTATGCTGCTGAGGTCCTCACTAAGTTCCTTGAGCATCCTCATAACCATTGTTTCGAACTCTGCATCTGATAGATTGCTTATCTCCATTTCATTTAGCTCGTTTTCTGGAGTTCTGATCTGTATTTCATTTGGGCCATGTTTCTTTGTCTCCTTATTTTGGCAGCCTCCCTGGATTTGTTTTTATGTATTAGCTGGAGCTGCTTTGACTTTGTGTCTTGGTAGTGTGGCCTAATGTAGTACATGTCCTACAGGGTTCAGGGGCATAGCCTCCCCTATCACTCAAGCTGGGTACTCGAGGTGTACTCTTTGTGTGGGCTGAGTACACCCTCCTCTTGTAGTTCAGCTGTGGTTGCCATTTGCAGATCAATAGGAGGGATTTACTGAGACTATTCAGCTGCATGGACTGGCTGTGACCACTGGCCACCAACCTCTGCCCTCCGTGGAGGATTAGCTGTGCAGGGGACAGGGTGGTGGTGCTCTGGTATGATCTGTAGCTGTCCACTGGGTGCACTGGCCCTGGGGTTTCCTGGGTGGTGCAGGCCAAGGTCAGCCCCCACCTTTGTTCTGCCCAGGGCCACCGTGCCTTATCTATAAAGCAGTCTGAGATGAGTGGTACTTGTGCTGGTTTTGGATGTTCCCAGATGAAGCCAAGCTGTGAATCTAGGCTGGCGGCTCCTAGTGCTGGGCATGCAGCCACTTAGCAAAAGGTACAGGGGCTAGGACCTCACTGAAGCTGGCTGTTCCTTGTTTGAGAGGATTTAAGAAGTTATGAAACATGAGCCAATACCAGCCATGCATTTGGGAAAGTCACTGTTACCGGTTTGGGTGAGCCAGTAAGTTGGGTGGGATGGAGTCTCAGGCAATCTGCAGGACAGCTCAAACAGTATTAGCCAGGTTGATGGAGCCTCAGATACGGCACCCACCCGCCAGCTATGTGGCTCTGTTGGGGGAGGGTTCAGAAAGGGGACAATGGCCTCTGCCCTTCTGTTTTCTGGAAGAAAGCTGTCCCCCTGCTCTCACATCGATGCCAGACACTTCAGTTCCCCCCTTATGCCCTTGGTGCCTCTCAAGCTGCTACCCTGATGCTGGAGCCCAGAGGGAGTGACTCTAAGTGAGTCCGTCTGTGGGTTCTTTAGGAAGAACTGCTTGGGACTCCAGAAGTTTCTTCTGCCAACTAAGTCCCCACTGGCTTTTGCAGCCAGGAGTATGGGGACTTATCCTCTTGGCACAGGAACCCTGGGATGGAGGTCTTGGTTTGGGGTTAGGACTCCTTGCTCCTGAGATACCCCTCCTGAATTTTTATCTACCAGCCTGTTCTACATCTCCACCCCTCCTACCAGTCTAGATGGATGTGGTTTCTTCTGTAGTTGTCAGACTTCAATTCAACTCGATTTCTGATAGTTCTGGGTGGTGGTTGTTCTATAGTTTAGTTGTAATTTTGATGTGGTTGTGCAAGGAGGCGAGCTGTTTGCCTATGCTACCATCTTGACTGGAAGTCTCCCAGAGATGACATTTGAGCACAGATTCATGATGAATAGTGTATCAATTAGCTTTTGCTGAACAAACCAACCCATACTTTAGTGGCTTAAGACAGTCACCATTCGTGATTGGCTCATAATTCAATGGTTTGGCTGGGCAGTTCTCATCTGAGCTGGGTTGCTGGCATCTGCTGGGCCTGTTCGTGGTCTGGTCAGCTGGCAGGTAAGCTGGCAGCTGACTGATCTAGGATGCCTTCATGTCTGGCAGTTGGAAAGCTGTTGGCCAGAGTGATGGGGCCCCAGGGCTCCCCTGTCTCCTTCCTGTGGCAGGGCTGCAAGTGTGAGGAGAGAAGACAAGGCCCAATGCATACACACTTGTAGCCTCTGCTTGCAGTGTCTTTGCGTCTGTCCCATGACCAAAGCAAATCACATGGTCCAGATTCAAGGAAGGGAGGAAGAGACTTCACTTCTGCATGGGACAGTGGCAAAGTCACATTGCAAAAAGACAGGGACAAGGCTGGATGAATTTTTGGCCACTTGGCCTGCTACCAGTGTGGTTAGAAGCCATCATGTGCTTGGTACCATGCTGGTCACATGTCTTTTTTCTTCTGACCCTGAGGTGCTCAGAGTTACCTTGGCCCATGGCGAGCAGGAGGGTCTGAGGCTGAGTTGCACGACGTATGTTGGAAGTGACAGGGGCACAGGACAGGAAGCCGAGCTCCAGGGAGGTGGTGTGGCCTGGCCTCACTTGCCCTCACAAGGACGTCTGGAGACCCCCTGGGCCTCCCCCACCTCAGCTGAGCTCAGATGGGTGGGACCACATGCTAGCCGGTGCTGTTCCTTCCAGTGCTACAGTGCCGGCTGCCTGAGGAACGTGCAGAGAGCATGGATCTTTTGAACACAGCCACTCAAAAGGGAGCTGAGGTGGGCTCCGAGTTCCCCGAGGGCAGAACAGCTCATTGGGCTTTGTCTCGCTCTAATAGGAGACCATTAGTTAAGAAAAGTTCTAGCCAGATATCTGACAGGGCCTGACCAAGGGCTTTGGTTCACTTGGTTTGGGTATTCTGGGCAAGTGGAGGCCTCGGCAGGGCCATTCTGCCCCCGGCCCGCAGCAGACCACTTCTAAGTGATCTTTAGTGGAGTGGGCGGGGGGAGGGTGGAGGCGTCACCTCAGTCACTTCCTCTACCATGAATCCATGGGACTCCTCATAATAGTAGGTAATTTGCATAAAATATCCCTTTCTAGTATTGCAGCTTAATGATATAGCTGCCTCCATTTAGGTATTTGTTTAATCATCCTGTCCATGCTGAGCTCCTATGTGCCAGGCACTGTGGTGGGCTTTGGGGAGTTAACCATCTGGCATTTTTAACCAAATGATCACAAGATAACAGTGGTGACCAGGGCAACAGTGGTGAACAGTGGGAGGACAAGTTCAACAAGACAGCAAACTATGAATGGAGGTTTGATGTAGTCAAAAAAGTTGGGAGGGCTTCCCTGAGGAAGTGTGCTGGGCTCTGAAGGATGAGCACAAGGTCAGCAGGCCATGTGTCAGCAGGGAGGAATGTAAATGAGTGACTGAATGACGGTCTCAGTGGAGCCAGGAACCCCTGGTGCAAGATGAGGTTAGAGAAACAGAAGCCAGACGGGCAAGGCCTGTTGGCCAAGCATCATGGGGACCCACCTTTGGGTGTTAAACGTCAAGTGGGTGACATGATCCATAGGTGGAGACAGGATCCAGGGCTGTGTGCAGGTTTAGACCACACTGGGGCGTTCATCCTGCAAACATTTCCCTAACGTCAGCCATGCCCCAGGCCCGAGGGCCGCCAGAGGAAAGGTGCAGAGGCCGGCCTGAGGGCATTCGTCTGTGTCTGGGGCTTCAAGCTGGGCCGAATGCAGACACTGAAGATCACGCCTCTTCTCGTCCCCATCTCAGGTTCCTCCTGCGGACCCTCAGGTGCTCACGGGCCACTTTTCTCCCTGTTGCAGGCCTTCAGCTGAACTTCACTGCCTCCTGGGGGGACCTGCACTACCTGGGACTCACAGGCCTGGAAGTGGTGGGCAAGGACGGCCAGGCACTGCCTGTCAGCCTGCACCAGATCTCCGCCTGCCCCAGAGACTTGAATGACCTCCCCGAGTACACGGATGACTCCCGGACCCTGGACAAGTAGGTGTCTGTGGAAGCTTGACTCTCATGACAGCAGGGGCTCGGGGAACTGTTCTGCGCCTCAGACATCAGGTCAAACATCAAATAGCAAGCCCCGTTCCACCTACTCCCGACCATCCCATGAGGTCTGTGCACCCCATTTTACAGCCAAGGGAAGCCGAGGCTCAGAAAGGGAGGTGACCCTGCTGAGACCTCGCAGCTGGAAGTGGTAGGCAGGGTTCGAGGCCAGGTGCTCCTCCTTCCAGGCGGAGTTGTGCTGTGTGTGCTCACCGTGCTTGGCTTTGGGCCCTGAGCACAGGGGCTGCTCAGTGATCATTTGCAGGGATGGCTCTGAGTTTAGACACGAGTGGCCTCACCTCTCAAGGACAGAAAGCTCCCTCCTCCTCAGGATTGAAGGTGATTGCTAGGAAGTCTCCACAGTGTCTTCTGCATCTGTCAGATTCCATAAACCCAGGTTAGGCCAAGTCAGTAAGAGGACAAGCCTGAAACGTGGAGTGGAACAGCTCCGCCCCTCAGGGCCGCCGTCCTACCTGGCCCTGTCTGCGCACGTGGGTAAGAGGGGTCTGGGGGAGTCAGAGGATGCAAGTTCAAGTTCTGGCTCTGCCCCTTGACTGCTAGGAAGTTTCTTAACCTCTTCAATAATAATAGTAACTGAAACTATAGTTGCCATTTATTTGAGCAATTGTTAAATCCACATGCTGGACCATGCTAAGCAGGCTACAGATATTCATCCATATAATAAAATGATTGATGGGCGCCCATGTAAACCGAGGTAGACAGAGGATAAAAACTGGCTGACAGTCACTCAGACCAGCTGGCAGCAGAGTCGTGATTAGAATGCACGTCACGGGAGAGCAGCACTGCGCACCTCACCACTGAGTTACACTGTCTCCCCTTGTCAGTAGAATGGGGACAGCAGGTCCCGGGGCCGGAGGGTGGGAGGGGATCCCCATACCTCAGCTGCACCCTGCCTGGCTCAGGGTGTACGTGGGGTCAGTGCTAGACCCATCCCCACTCCTGTGAGGCACCCCTGAACCGTGAGCCTCATGTCCTGTCGTCATGGCCCACCCGGGGCCCCGCTGCTCTGCGTTCCGGCAGGTCTCCCTCCCGAGCACGTAGGTGTGGAGCCTGCGGGCCCAGCGCCCAGCTGCACCCCTGCCCATCCATCCACGCCCACCCGCTCACCGCCCTCCGCCCCGATTGTGTTGCAGCAGATCCCGGGACTGACAGAGGTTTCTCTCTAAGTATTTCAGGATGTATCTCTAAACAGTAAGGACTTGAAGAAGAAAACATAATCTCAGCACTGTTATTACACCTAAAAAATTAACCATCATTCCTTGAATTACTAGATATCCAGCATGTTCCCATTTTCTGAGAATGACCTTAATAGTTTATTTCTTGACTTGGGACCAAGATAAGGTCCATACATTGTGATTGGTTGATATGTCTTTTTCTCATTTTTTTTCTAATAAATTATCTTTTGAAGAAAGTACTTTTTTTCCCCTGTAGAATCTGGATTTTACTGGTTTCATCTCAATGGTATTGTTTAACCCGCTTCTTGGGACCCTGTATTTCTTATAAATTGTTCCTTGGACCTTGAGGCCTGACCAGATCGAGGTTGGATTGTGGGGGCAACGCAGGACCACCGGGGCGTGGGTGTTACTGTTTGTTTCCTCCAGGGGCCGAGGGGCCTTGTGCGATGCTGCCGACCAGAGCTCAGTGGCCCACCCACTGCTCTATTAGGGGCCGCAAACCGGCAGTGCACTATCCTGTCATTCTCTTTTCATCAATACAGAGAGTTTTCCTCCAGCTCTTTGGTTACTCTGAGGTGTAATTTCAATAGGAAAGGCCGTCTCAGTGCTTGATTTCGTGCCCTGGCCAGTGGGGCTCAGTTGGCCAGAACATCGTCAGACTGAAGGTCTGCGGGTTTGGTTCCCGGTCAGCACGCGGGCCTGGGCTGCGGGTCTGGGCCCCCGTGGGGGTAGGTGCGCGCGAGAGGCAGCCGGTGGGTGTGTCTCTCCCTCTGTCTCTTCCTCCCGTCCCTACTCTCTCAAATCAATGAGCATGTCCTCAGGTGAGAATAATAAATACATTAAATTAAATAAATAAAAAGGAGTTAGCTGGACTATATAACCCTGTAAAAAACCCAACTCCTTTATTAAATACATACATACATACATACATAAAACTTGATTTCTTCCCTTTATTTTTCCATTTTCAAAATAACACGTTGTTCCTCTAGCATCCTTTAAAATATTTGGTTATTTCTGACGAGCATAGTCATGGACTTGAGTGTGCTGTGTTTGAAGGTTCAAATCTATTGTACTTTTTATCCTACTGGTGCTCTTAGACCCTGGGAATCCTGACAGAGCAGTCTCTGACAGCTCCCAGCTTTCCGGCATGGCAAGATATTCCGGGCTCATTTTATATTTTTCTTTTTTAAAAATTGTCCCAGATGTGGACTGAGCCATTTCTCCATGAAGCCCTGGTTGGTTCTGGTGGGAAATGGTGTTTAGAGACCATAATCTAGCCACTAGGGATGCTCGTTGTTGTTGGTTGGTCATAGTTTCAAGAAGTGTTCGTGGACCAAGCTAAGAAGTATCATTTGGATGTTCTCGAGGGGCCTCCCTTCACCCATCAGCTATAAACACTTCAGCAGTTCTCTCTCCTCTCCGGACTGGGGAGCAGTTTTGCTATGGAGGCAGCCACGGTGCTGGGAAAAAGAGGTAATTGCTTTTGGAAGGAAATAGATGGCTCTCTAGGAGTAGTCCTCAGTCAGCTAATTCCACAAACACCCGAGTGTTAAATTGCTGAGTTTCCTCAGTTTTCAGATGCCAGCAATTGTGAGACACATCATCCATCAATTTAATAACAGCCTTTTAGAGAAAATAAAAAGAAACGTTACCTCCTTGGATGAACAGTTAGATTGTAAGATTTATTCCAAATCTAAAAATTTAAAATGTAAAAGAAAAAATAAAATCATTTTAAAATACAGGAAACATGGCAGCAGCCCGAGTCTCTTGCAGTGCAGCAGCTTCGGGTCGTCGGGAGAGTGCGGGGGTGGAGGGCACTGCCCAGGAGGCCAGAGCGAGGCCCTGTCCCCAGGCGTGTTGGTGCGATGCCAGACGCATGGGCTGGAGCCGCAGCATGAGGGCCGGGGTGTGCCGGGCAGTCTAGGGGAGTCAGCAGCCGCCGCCTGGGGGACACATGTGGGCAGAGTGGAGGAGGAGGGGCAGGGCGTCCTGAGCGGCAGAAACAGAGCCTGGCCGGGATGGAAGTGCAACACGAGCAAGATGCCAAGTTCGGAAACGTGTCTAGAAGCACCCGAGGGTGCCGGGGCCCCCTGCTCACGTCGCCACTCCCTGAGATACCCAAGCTGTGTGCCTCCAGCGCCCCGAGCCCCCTGGTACTGCTCCACTGCAGGAGGGGCCACGCTCACTCCGCTGCTTTGGAGTCTCTCCCCCAGCACAACAACAAAGGGATGGGATTCTTTCAAAGTGCACCAATAGAGTCAATACAGCATTTTACAGGAAGTCTGGAAAATAGAGAAGATGTCCGCCCCCATCCCCTCTGACACACTATAATTTTTGCTTTTGCAGAATCTGCCCTGGTCCTTGTCCTCACTTGACAGCGCTGAGACGAGGGTGCCTGCCGCCCCGGGGCCTCCCTTTCCCGTGCCGCTGCGCATCCTCGTGGCGGCATTGTAACCCCTGTCCAGGCCGACCGAACCTCTCCCTGCGTGGAGACCTCTTGGGTCATCCTTTTTTCTGAAATAAACAGCAAGACTGTAATGAGTATCTTGGTGCAGTTAGCCTTTGCAACATGTTGACTGGATTCTCCTCGGGGGAAAGTTTCTAGAAATGGGATGACTGGGCTCCAGGGTCCTGAAAAATGACACACCTCCCCCCTTTAAGACCAGAACAGAAACGCAGAGGATTGCCTCATCGCACCTCAGACAGCCTAGACTGTTCCTCTTCTTCCCGTTTGCGTTTGTCTCACTTCACAGCTGGCCCCGTGCTGCTGCTGTCATTAGTCTCACCTCCCTCAACTCCGCCCCCCCCCCCCCCCCCCCCCCCCCCGCCCCTGCACAGTCCAGCGCCTGCTGGGCAGGGGCCGCAGTGGAGACGAGTGGGTGCCGAGCCCTCCCCAGGCGGACTGGACGCCCCTCACCGCTCCTTCCCCACTGTGTGCAGGTTGATCGACGGGGCCAACATCACCACGGAGGATGAGCACATGTGGCTGATTCCCTTCTCGCCGGGGCTGGACCACGTGGTCACGATCCGCTTCGACAGAGCCGAAAGCATCGCAGGCCTGCGCTTCTGGAACTACAATAAATCCCCCGAGGACACCTATCGAGGGGTAAGGGGGGGGACACAGCGGCCATGCTCAGCCCACTGTCAAGGGAATGGGCCCTTGATGAATGGCTGGTGTGGCTGCCAGAGAGGAACATAAATCCTCCAGAATTGTCCACATGGCGCTGGGGTCTACAGCCAAGGGGGAGAGCACTGCTGTCTCCTCCTTCTGCAAACAGCAGACGCGGGCCGGAAAGCCAGGCAGACTGGGGGACCTGCAGCACTCGTCTCTGCTGGGGGTGCTGGGGGTTCTGGGGTCCTCGGCCCTCAACTCGTGGTTGCTGCCCTGTGGCCCTCTGAGTGCTTCGGGGGGCCCGGCCCTGGGCCGAGGGCTTCTCGGGAACTCGTCATGTGATTGGACCATGGTCCAGCCTCTGGGAGGCAGATGTCATTACCCTCATCTTTCAGAGGATGAGAAGGCGAGGTCCACAGAGGCCCAGTCACCCCCAGGGTCAGAGCTGGAGCCCCAGATCGAGCTTGCTGGGCGTGGAGCTGTGCGTCCCGCACTGTGTTTCTGCTGCTGGGTTGGAAGGAGCAGCGGCTTCTGTTGGAACCTGGAAAAAGCAGCAGAAGTGCCCCTTTTCATGGGCTTTTGTGGCCAGGGCGTCTAAGACCCACGAAACATTGCTCTCCCCCCAGTGCACAGAGGAGAGGATGGTGAGGCCCCCTAAAACACGGCATTGTGGTCGGGGCGCCGAAGGCATGGGGCCCTGCATCTGAATCTGCGCCCAGTCCTTGCCAGCCACGTGACCTTTGGCGCGTGGCCTGCTTTCTCTGGCCTCTCAGTTTCCTCGTCTGTAAAATGACGAGTGGGGGATACCTGCCTCAGGAGGGTGGCCATCACCTTTTGCCCCACAAACACTGACAGAGCCAGCAGTTGGCCTCGGGGCCTGTGAGCCCAGGCCTGGGCTCCCCACCACATGCTGTGCGCCCCAGGGTGCTTCTGCGGGACCCGTGGGGCCTTGAGGACTGTGGTGGCTTTCACAGTGGGTGGCAGTCCCCTGCCCGCCAGGCCGGTCCCTCTGGAGCAGCTACCACCCCTCTGCAGGCCGCTCCGTGTGCGTGCGCGCTCTCAGGCTCAGCACGCGGAAAACGTCAGATGTGTGGGCGTAGAAAATCCCGAGAAACCTCGTGCTCCAACTCTTGTCTCTGGACAAGAGTTCTCTTGAGTGAATCCGTCTTTCCAGTTGACTCTCTGTGGCCTGGATTCATGTCCTGGATACATTGGGCCCAGGGTTCCGCCCCACCCCCCCATCTAGCCTTCACCACCGGCCACTGTGGGATGCGAGAGGTGGCCCGTGGGAGCAGGCAGATCCTGGAGCACAGTGTGGGGCAACTGTGCCCCCAAGACAGCAAATCAGATGGCCACCCCCCAAGGCCCTGCTGGGTATCCTGGTTGGGGGCCCTTGGCTTTCGGTTAAAGCCGGCCTCAGACTCACAGAGACGGGGCTTCGGATCCCTCCAGTGTCCTTGGGCAAGTCGAGTAGCCTCCCTGAACTTCAGTTTGCTTGGCTGTTAGATGGAGGTGACGATACAACACCCCGCCCCGCCCCCGAAGGAGTGAACAGTGGCCTGGGGAAGTCAAGGACCCTTCCTGCAGGAGACGATGGCCCCAGAAGGGGGACAGGGCTTCCTGGGCTTCTACTTTGCTCTGTTGCCAGCTTCGTTTTCAGATGGCTTTCCCCGTGGGGCAAACCCAGAAGTCACGCGGGTCATTCTGGCCAAGTTCCATTCGGCTAAACCAACCATGTGACCAAGGGTCAGAGTTCTCAGTCTGGCCAGGCCAGGGCCACAGGTCCAGCCCCAGGTTCAGGGTAGGAGTCAGGTTTGTGGGAAGCAGAGTGGACATATGATGACAGTTTCTGAGTGCCTGGCTCTGGCCACACCTGAAGGCCGTGACCCTACGCTTTCCAGGTTTCTGTGCCCTGGGACTAACCGACCGACCCCAGGGGGGCTCCCTTGATGCAGAAGGAACAAAGGGCACCAGAACACGGGGTCACCCACGAGACCCAGGCCAGGCCCCTTCCTCTCTGCACGGAGGAGCCCCCTGCATCTCCCAGAGGTGAAGTCCACCTCTCTGGTCAGCAGCTGGGCCCAGATTGCTAAGCCTGAAGGTGAGGTGAGGTGCCAAGGAGCCTTGGCTCCAAACTGTGTGGTTGGAGAGAGGGTGCTGGCTTATCAGCACCCCCTCCCCACCCCCCACTCACTGAGAGCTGGGCCACCTCACACGCTGCCGTTAAGGCTTTGAGATTCAGGGCTGGATCCTGGCCCTCTGGCGGGCGAAATCGGCCTAGAACAGGGGGACCTGCTGGCTCAAATGTCATCCATTCAGCAAGTTCTCAGCAAGTTCAGCACCAGTGGTGGGCCAGGCCCTGACGCAGAGACAGGGATGGTCCAGCCAGGGTCTCCGCCACCACAGGGGGCCCACGAGCCGCCGAGGGCACTGCTAGGAAGCCCGTGCCCTGAGGGACGAGCCGAGCTCCACGGAGGGAACGGCAGCGCAGGGGCTGGTGGCGACTGGGAGCCAGGGCTTGAGGGAGGTGCGGTGCGGTGCGTGTGCTGTGCCGTGCGCTGTCTGTTTGGACTCGTTACGCACGCTGACTCATTTTTGAGCCCATTTAACAGCAGATAAGGACACCGAGGCCTGGGTAGGTTAAGTAACTTGCACAACTACAAATAATGGATGTCGGGCACCTGTGTCCGTGCCCTTGACCGTCATGCTGCACCGCCTCAGGCCACCACGGCTAAGTGGACTGGAGAATGTCCGCTGTGGCAGGGGCCTCACCCACCTCATCTCTGCTCTCTGCCCGGCACCCGGCTCAGCACCCTGGAAAGGGGACCTGGGCGGCTGGCTCCCGTCTGGGAGGGAGGCCAGAGGAGCTCGGGCTGGGGCTCCATGGAGGCGCTCTGTCGTGCGTGCCGGCTGCCAGCTGCGCCCGCCACAGGGTGCACACAGCCGTCCTCCACGCCGGCTTCCCCCCTCAGGCCCGTGTTTTCTTCCGATTGCCAGGCCAAGGTCGTCCACGTCTCCCTGGACGGCCTGTGCGTCTCCCCTCCAGAGGGCTTTCTCATCCGGAAGGGGCCGGGCAACTGCCACTTTGATTTCGCTCAGGAAATCCTCTTTGTGGACTACCTGCAGGCTCGAGTGCCGCCCCGGCCGGCCCAGAGGTGAGGCAGCGGCACACGCGCACGTCCCTTCCCGTCCGCGGCTCGGGCCCCTGCCTGCTCTGAAGTGTCCGCCTGGAGCGTTTTTGAAGTGGTGTGATCAAAGGCTTTGCTTTTCAACTTGGCTGTTTCTAAAGCTCAGCCAAGCCTCCATGGAAGCCTGTGGGATGTGCCCACCTTGCCTGGGTGTTAGGGATTCTTACCGTCCAGAGCGCTGGAGATTTTAAATGCCTCCTTACGCCTCCTGCTGGGAAAAGAGGATCCTGGCTGCCTGACTCCAGAAATGCCTGTGGGCTGGTTCAGGGAAGGTTCTACCTCTTCTTGTTTCTGTGTCCCTGATTTAAAAGATTCAAAGAGAAAAAGGGCCCAACATTTCATGGATTCACTGGGGTTTCTTGGCCCCATTCTCAGCGGCATTAAGTTCATAACAATTTGTAAATGTCACATTGAGGTCACTCATTTAAACCCCCTGACGTCCAAATGCCAGGGGCCAAGTTCTCGAAACAAAATGAGTTTCTTTCCACTGTGGCTGGGATCAGTAGATCCCAGTGGATCCCTTGGGCTGGTCACTGGGAACAGTCACTTAATTATAACATTGCCCTTGAAATGGAGGAGAGCAGGCCAGAGCTAGAGGGCCCTGGCTGCAGACCCGGGAAAGCAGCCCGGTGGAGGGGAATGCGGAGGAAGAGAGCTCTCCTTCCAAAGCGCCTGCTGTGTGCCAGACGCTTCATATTCACTCCAGTGGGGATCACTGTGCCCTTTTTACAGTCGTGGGGACTGAGGCCCCAGCTAGCGAAGCCACTGCTCGGGATCAGGAAGCCAGAGCCTTCAGGGTGCTCCCCACCTTCCAGCCTCCTCTTCCTGCCTCCTCCCACCCCGCTGCACCCCACACTCCAGCCCCTCTGGCTGCTTTCCGTGGCAAAGGATCCCCCCACCCCTCTCCCCCTCCCACCCGAGGGCCTTTGTTCCTGTTGCTCCTGTGCTCAGGAGGCTGGGCTCTGGTCTCCCCACAGCCGTTGCCTCCCTAGCTCAGACCCCACCTTCTGGCCCGTGTCCCGCCGCCCTGTGCCCACCGTGTGTCTTGCTCAGCTATCAGCGCAACGTGGACTTTCCTTGTCCGTGAAGGGGCAGGAGAGCAGGCACTTCGGAGAGCCCCGGACCCGGACAGCCTCGGAGCACACCCCAGTGCCACCTCCTGCTGGCAGTGTGGCCCGGAGCCACTGACTCCACTCTCCCTGCCCCACCTGCCTCGCTCACACCTGGGGGTAGAGAGCACCCCCGCTAGGGTAGTTTTGGGGCACAGGGGGGCCCACATGTGAGTCAGGCCCTGTGCTGAGCTGGCCGTGACCGAGCCCCCCCCAGCTGAGTGGGGGCCCCGTGCAAGCAGCAGCTGCAGCTGTCTCCCCAAACTGCCCCCTGGGAGTGCCACACTGCCATGGTCTTCAGTCCATCGCCTGGGGGGTAACTGACCGTCCATTCTGGTACTTGTTTTCTGCTTACTGGTGCTCCTCTGTGTGTTTTTAGGCTCAACACAAAAAGCCTGGAGCGGGCGAGCATGGACTATGAGGCACCGCTGATGCCCTGTGGCTGTATCCTCTCCTGCCTCTTCTGTACACCCTGGGCCCTGGGGCCCAGGGAAAGGGCGAGGCCCTTGTAGGCACCTCGCAGCCTGAGGCGGGGTCTGGGCCTGCGCTGCTGGCCAGGGCTTCAGGCAGGCCTCAGCCCAGGCAGCTGGACCACCATGCAGGGAAACCTAGGAGAGGGTGGGGGGGCTCCGGGTCCTCAAGCACGCTGGGTGCCACTGGGACCAGGCAGTTCGGGACTTCCAGATCCTGTCCCCTAGTGGGCAGGGCTTACAGGAGGCAGCACCAAGGACTCCAGCTGGGAGGGGCTGGAGAAGCTGGAACTGACCCAGGGACCGGAGTGGGGGCTATCCTTCGGACCAGGCAGGGAGGAGCTGGAGACAAAAGGGACAGTAGTAGCCAGGTTTACCGGATCTCTACCATGGGCTGCCGGCATAAACTCACTGCCTTAGCCCCGAGTGGTGGGTACTGCCAGCATTCCCATTTCACAGCTGGGAAGACTGAGGCAAAGGGAGGCTAAGTGACCTGCCCACGGCCACATGGTGGGAAGGGGCAGGGCCGGGTTAGTGAACTCAGGCAGCCTGGCTCTCTCACTGGCCTGTTCTGGAAGGACTGCCTCTGGCTACGATGTCACCTGGGAGCCACCCTGCCACTTCCCAGGTGTCTTGCCCTGCCTGCTCCTGGGGATGCTGGGAGCGAGGGGGCGCATGCTGAGGAAGGGCTTGATGCCTGGTGCCGAGACGGTGGGTCACCCTGCCATGGCCCATCCCTCTCGATGCCATTAAAGCTCCTGTGCCCCTCTGCCCATGGCAGCTGCGCACTCGCAGTGCAGGGAGGAGGGCACAGGCTTTCTGTTCCTGCTGGTTTCCGGTCAGGGACGCTGACGCGTGAGATGGCTGGGGCCTGGTCAACGAGTCTGTGACACAGGCGTGTCCCCATCCTTCCAGCTCCCTGGAGAGCACTGTCCCGTCCCGTCCTCCTGTCTCCTGGGGCCTGCAAAAACCACACACACAGTTTAAATTAAAGAAAATCTGATGCCACATATACTTGGATGGAATTCAGTCTTACTAAGAGAAAAATCACTGTGTTGCTTTCATTCATCTGTATAAACCCCAGAATTGTATCTTATGCTGTCTTCATCATTGTTTCACTTTGTCCTCAGGAAACCAAGCCCATTTTTCCTTAACGACCTGTGCCAGTCATTTTTCAGTTTCGGCTCCTGACCAGCTGGGGCGACCCCTACTACATCGGTCTCACCGGCCTGGAGCTGTACGACGAGCGGGGAGAGAGAATCCCTCTGTCAGAAAACAGTATCCTTTCCAGGCAGGGGGACCCGCCCAGCCTGCAGGAAGCATGAAGGTTGGGGAGGGAGCAGAACTCCTGAATGTAGAGGGGATGTCCCTGTAGGAACCGGACCTGCGATTAAAATGCCAGTGGACTCTGCCTGCAGTCAGATGCTGACCCTTGGGGTTGGGCGAAGCAGCCCCCAGCCACACCTAACAGGGCCGGGCTCCAGAGATGCACAGAACCAGGGGTCCTGTGGTCCGGGGAACTGGGCGAGGCCCCAGCTGCAGCCCCGGGGAGCCACAGGCCCTGTGGCACCCTAACAGCTCAGACCAGGTCTGCAGGGGCGAGCTGTTACAGCGCATTCGCCTCGGTGTGTCCTGAGTTCACGGCCACAGAGCCCTTTGTTTGTGCCCGGGGCTTGCCACGTGGTGCCTCACTTGCCCTCACCACAGTCTTGTGGAGTGAGTGCTGCTGGCATGCCCACGTCACAGACAAGGAGCCGAGACACAGAGGGTTGAGGAACTTGCCCGCGGCCACACGGCCAGTGAGTGGTGGACTCCCGAGCCCAGGCTGTGGACTCTGAGCTGCCATGCCTCTTCAATGCGACCTGCCTGGCCGCTCTGGGTTCTTTTTTTTTTTTTTTTAAGATTTGTTTTACTTTTTTTAGAGAGAGAGGAAGGGAGGGAGAAAGAGCGAGAGAGAGAAACATCAATGTGTGGTTGCCTCTCATGTGCTCCCACTGGGGACCTGGCCCACAACCCAGGCATGTGCCCTGACTGGGAATTAAACAGGTGACCTCTAGATTTGCAGGCTGACACTCAACCCACTGAGCCATAGCAGCCAGGGTGACCCCTCTGGACTCTCAATCTGTGACCCTGACATGCTAGTTAGGGAGCTGCCAGAATAGGTCAACTACCAAAGCCTGCCTTACATCTCTTTGGGGTCCCCGGGTTCCAACTAGAAAACCATTTCCTGGAAACCTTCCCTTGGAGACACCTTGACACCTTGCATCACCTGGAGTAGATGATTCTTGGTGGTTTGGTCATTTTCCTCGGCTGTATATGGCTCTGCGGTTTCACCAAGAGAGCTCACATCCAGGGCCCTTGAGATCTTCCCATCAGTTCTGGGACGCAGGGATTTTTGTGCGCATCTGATAGCCGAGGAGCCAGGCCCAGAGGTGTCCCATGACTTGCCCGTGAGCTCGGGTCAGAACAGCAGAGCCAGAGCTGGGTCGGGTTCTCCGGCCCCGCGTTAACGCCCGTCAGTGGGATGCCTGTAGTTGGGCCAGGCCCCGCCAGTCCTCCCCATCTCGGCAGAGGCAGAGTGCAGCCGTGACCTTGTCCCCTTGCAAAGGAAACCCTTTGCAGAGTTTGCCCTCCGCTCTCTGGAGTAGCAGCAACACGTTTTGTTCCCACCTCTAGGAGTTCCACGACGCCTTTTTCAGCACCTCTCTGTGTGGCTGCCTCCCCTGTCCTTGGAACTGGCCGCCCACCCTCCACTCAGCCTCAGTCCATGCTCTCACTTTCCCCAGAACACGTCCCATTTGGCTGTCACTCCTCAGGCTGCCCAGAGTAGCAACCGGCTGCTCTGCCTGCCCCCCTCCCCCCGCCCCAGTGTCCCCTGGGCCCCCAGTCAGTGTGACGGAGGCTGGAGGCCTCGAGGGTGGCGCACGGTGCCAAGCACACTGCTGAGTTATGACAGCTTAGGTGCCTCCTCAGACATCGCCGCCTTCCCCGACAGCGTGAACGCCCTGGAGGGCGTGTGCGGGGACGTCCGGACCCCTGACAAGCTCATCGACCAAGTGAATGACACCAGTGATGGCAGGCACATGTGGCTGGCTCCCATCCTGCCTGGCCTGGTGGGTTTCCGGAGCACTCCGCCCTGGGGAGGACTGGGAGACTTCCTGTCCCCGGGTTCATGACACAATTTTCTCCCTGGCCAAGTTAACCTGGAACAAGTCAGAATGTGCGGGACCATCAGGACGGCTTAGGCGTTTGCCAGCACACCTAAGGGGTCAGCTTTTCTGGGCCAGCAGTTCTTTGTCTGTGCCTTGGGCCCTGGGCAGCAGGCCTGCGGGCTCGGACACCCACCGCTCCCTGCGGGCAGCATTCGCTGGTTCGTTTTTCTGCCTCTGCTCCCCTCTGCAGCCCACTCTGTCCCCCTCCTGCTGGCTGCGTCCTCTCCGTACTCACTCTTCTGCCTCCTTATGTCACTGGGCACTTGACCCCACTCGTGCCTGCGCTCTGGCACCAGATCTGCCTGGTTCTCTCTCTGACCGATTCAGTCTCACCCATTGCAGACTCTGCATTCGGTCCTCCTTACATTTTTCTTCCAACACCTGATGGAGAGCCTAGGAAGGGGGTGGGCCTCGCCTGCCGGGACCTACCTGATGGTGGTAGGGAGAGAGGAGAGAAGCCCGGAGATGGGATGGGGGCGCTAGCCCTGCCAGCCTCTCAGCACAGGGCCAGAGGCCCGGGCAGCGATATGTAGCCCTGTCTGGGGCATCCGTGTGTCCATGGAAGTGTGCCCTCTTCCACTGCATGGAATTGGGCCGGAAGAGAGGTGGGTACATTTTTCTCTCAAAACACTCACAGGAAGGGGCAGCGTCAGCAGTTCTGTGAGGGAGGTTTTCCCCCAAATTGGCCCCCTAACTGTCAGCTTCCCTTGAGTGGAGGCCAGCCCCTTAGCCCCAGCACACAAAAGGTGGGATACAGATCTGTTGGCTCTTGGACCTGGGGCCGCTGAGTTGTGGCCCCCCAGGCCAGTGCTGCCTGCTGCCATCCAGAGCGTGGCCCGCTGCCTGTGCCACCATCTTTCCCCGGGGCCCTCTGAGCACAGCCACAGGCCGAGAACCAGGGCAAAACGGGGCAGGAACGTCGGCAGCCGGTGGCCAGGGCTGGCTGCTGTTGCTTTATGGCATCTTGCAAGGAGCCCCTAGCATGTGAGAATCTTTGCTGGGGAGGGAGGATGGGAGGCTGCCGGGTCCCACTTCACTAGCTGATTCTGTCCCTGATGTGGATGGCCCCTGCCTCACTCCCCCAGCAGAGATTCAGAGACAAGTACCGAAAATTACCCAGCAGCGCCCTCAGGGCCTGCCTGCTGTGCTTGTCTTTTGTGGTTTGCAGAAAGGACAGGTGGGGGTCAGAGCTGTGCGGATAGCCGCAGCAATGCTCTTCCACTCTGGAGTTGAGGCCCGACCCCACGGCCCACATGGCCCCAGACTGTTTCTGGGGGGGAAGGGAAGGGTGTACCCCGTCCCCGTGGTATTTAAAGGGGGGCCACGCCAGGCCCAAGAAAGCAGGTCCTGCAAGAGCCAGCTCAGAGGCTTGTTGCAAACGCAGCCACACGTGACCTGACTCAAGATGGGCTTCGAGGAGACAAAAGGCGGCGGGAACCCTGTGTACTGAGGCCCAGAGCACCTCAGGCTGGGCCACACGGCAGGGGCCGCCGCCCGGCCCCCACCGGCTCGCCCCCACGCGCCCCTCCCAGCCCGGCACCCCTGCTCACACATGTGCCTGTTTCAGTTCGTGCCCCTCTCTGACAGGTGAACCGGGTCTATGTGATTTTCGATCTGCCTACCACCGTGTCGATGATCAAACTGTGGAACTACGCAAAAACACCCCAACGAGGGGTGAAGGAGTTTGGTGTAAGTACTTATTAGCTGGGTTTTCAGTCAATCATGCTCCACAGGACTCAGGCCCCCGCAGTGCTCGCCCGGGCCATCTGAGCGGCTCCCCTGGGTCGCAGCCTCAGGCGCACATGCCCGGCCGCCCTGCGGGGACGCTGGCCCTCCACCTGGGGGTCCACAGCCTCCTCCGAGTGATTTGAATCATCACCCTGAAAAAACAAAGTGGCTTTTCCTTCACCTTTTCTTCTAAAAAAACTGGTTCAGGGAGTTCATGTGCAGGGGTGGCTCTGGGCTGGGGAGAGTAGGGCCCCCGGGGCTTCCCAGCTCTGCCTCACGGGCTAACAGCATTTCAGCTCAGGAGCCTCGGCCTCCTCGACTGCAACTCGGGGCTGGTGTCGCGCACCTTCCTCCCGATGACCTCAAAGAGCTGAGGCCGCAATGCAGGCCGGGTGCACGGTGGGCGGGGCTCGGGGCAGTGACCTCTGTGCCCAAGGTCACGAGCAGGAAGGAAGAGAGGGCCCCGCCAGCTTGCTCCAGAGCCCCTCCTCTGTGTCTGTTCAGCTCCTGGTAGACGACCTGCTCGTGTATAATGGGGTCCTGGCCATGGTGGGCCACCTGGTTGGGGGCATCCTGCCCACGTGCGAGCCCACGGTGCCCTACCACACCATACTCTTCACGGAGGACCTGGACGTCAGCCACCAGGAGAAGCACGCCGCCCTCAGGTGCGCCCAGCCTCACCCGAGAACGGGCAGCAGGGACCCTGGGGCGGGGCCTGATCGGATCTCCCGCCTTTTCCCTCTGCAGCAGTCAGGTGGAAGACCAGGACGTCCAGATGATGAATGAGAACCAAATCATTGCCAACTCGAAAAGAAAGCAGGGTGCCGTCGACCCAGGTCAGCTTCCGCTCGCTGCTTGGGGCGCCTTCTCCAGCATTTGGGCCGCGTAGAGAAAGGGCAGCAGTACCACACACCCTCTCGGGCCCTGCCCACCCTCGGACCCCTCCTCCGCCCAGGAGCCTGGCTGGGAGCTGAGGAGCGGCTTGCTGCCCACCCCCCACCACTGAGAGCAGGCCCCTTGGGGCACAGCGCTGCCCCCTGGAAGCCAGGCCTCTCTGGCACAGAAGGGAAAGCCAGTCAAGGGCAGGAGTACACCATCTAAGGGGTTGCTCTAGGCCACACCAAACCAGTAGAGGATCCACAGGGAGGATCCACAGGGTGAGGGCTTCTCGGAGGCAGTGGTATTTGAGCCTGCATCCTAAAAGGTGCAGAGTGAGTGGGTCAGGCAGAGGGAACAGCGTGGGCAGAGGCCTGGAGGGCAGTGCAGGAGAGTCTGCTCTGTGAAGGGTGGGGGGACCAGTGTGTGGGAGTGCCAGGCTCAGAGGCTGCCGGGAGCCGCAGGTGGGGCCAGGCCTCCAAGGGCCCGGATGGAAGCCTGGGCAGTCTAGATTTCAGCCTGAGGGTGTGGGGAGCCCCCCAGGGTTGAGGCTGGGTGGTGCTCATCCCTCTGTGCTCTCCATTGACAGCCTTACGCCCCAAAACCTGCATAAGTGAGGACACAGCAAGACGATGGCGATGCTGACCGGCGAAGGAGGGAGAGCTGGTCCTCTCAGCCAGCATGGGGCTCCTTCACTGGCCCCTTCAGCACCCACGTCCCCCCTCAGTCCTCAGGGTCTGCCAGCCAGGACCCAGGGGCCAGAAGAGAACTGTGGTGTGGAGGGAAGCCTTCTGTGGGGAAGGGACTTGAAAGGTGGACGGCCCTGGGAAAGACAGGAACTGTAGGTGGGAGTACAGTGGCCCTCTGTTCTGCCCTGCAGGGAGCCCCAGGTCACCTGGCCTGCTGCCTCTCCCATAAGGTCCAGCAAAACAGCACTGGCATCCACTCAGCCCTGCCCTGGGATCCCAGAGCCAGGTCTGACTCGGGCCGAGACAGGGGGTGGGCTTTGGAGGCCCTCCATCCAGCCCGGGGCATGGCTGAGCAGGGCACAGGGACCAGGCCTCAAACACCAGCACTCGAGGGGTGCGCCCGGGCTGGGGTGCACCTGGGGTGGGGTGCCAACAACTCTCTATCCCCCACGCACATCCCTGTCTCCTTTGGAGGCTAGCAGAGCTGCCTGAGAGGGTGGGACTTTTCCCCAGACCCCCAAATGTCTAGCCAGAACTGCTACAACCCCCTCACTCATCCCCGGTCCCACCGAGGACCAGTTGAAAAGGACAGATCCCCTCAGAGGAACTGGTTCTGCAGGGGTCTCTGTCCTCTTATCAAGGCTAAGGAGGGACTGGCTGAGGGCATGGGCCCTGCAGAGGGCAGAAAGGGGGTGCACCTGCCCCTCCAGAGCTGGGCCCACCCTGGCATGCCGGGCACTCGTCTCTGCTGCCAGGCCCAGGTAGGACCGGCAGGAGGGCGGCTTTGGCCCCCAGAGGGCCAGTGGGGCCCATCTAGAGGCCCTGTGGCCGAAAGGCAGGGAGGCCAAGGACCCGTGCCGCAGCCCTGCTCTCAGTCCTCAGAGCCTGCGCCCCTTCCCCTGGAACTCTGGACAGAGGCGGCCCTCACTGCACGCCCGGCCGTGTGCCTGGAGCCTGGAGGGGGGCTTCTCTTGCTGCTCTCTCCCTTCCTGTCCCCGTCCGTGCCCTTGGAGTCAGGCACCGAGGATCTCGCAGCCCAGGACCCCTCTCCTCCCTCTTCCAGCAGCTTCCCAGCAAGCTGGAAATGTGCCTTGCACCCCCAGCCGAGTGCAGCCCAGAACACATCTATTTCCATCTATGTAACAAGCTCGGATCAGGGACCTAATTGGTTTCCCAGTGGTGGGTAATTTCTCGTTCTCAATATTAATCCGTTGTTTTCCTGGCGCCCAGCCCAGCCGCGTTACTGTACTCCAAGTACGTTCCTATGCAACCGAGGGCCCAGCAAATACTTTATGAGCTTTGCAGCTTCCGCGGGCAGCTATGCAAATGCGCTTCTCATTTGGAGTGGGGGTCGATGTGAAGATAAGGAAATGTTTCTCTCTAAGAAGATCCATCATTTCTGTAGCCTCAGAGCCCCCAGCTTCCTGCTCCTCCCAGATGTGGCGGGGCCTCCACGCTGATGCCGGGCACGTGGGGGGCTGATGGAGCCAGCTCTCAGGGACGAAAACCAGAGCCGTGGCTGGAAAGGGAGCCCAGCTGTCCGTCCCCCAGGCACGGGCACAGGTCGGACTGGCGGAGAGCGCCGCACAAGCACCACACACGCTCGCTCCCGGAGTCTCAGCTGATGTTTGTAACAAGTGTGTGGACCACGCAATTTCGAAGGAAAGAAAGGCTGTACAGGCATTAACTCTAAAACAAATTTCTATTTTTTTCTCTTGCAAAATCAATAAAAGATATTGTTAAGGGTATACTTCGGTACACTGAGTTTGGGATCAAAGGCAGCCCACGCTGCCTCTAGCAACTGAGTCAGAGGCCACTGGAGGCCGGTGGCCGAGTGACATGTGGAAGTCTGCCCTCTGACCTTCATCGTCTCCACCTGTGGACGATCCCAGCACTGGGTGAAAAACAGACAGTGTAAGCCCATATGCTCATAGCGATGGTTTTGCGCCCGGCACTAACTCCTGTAACCCACATAACAACCCTATGGTGCAGGCACTATAATGGTCCTCCTTTTATAGACAGGGAGACTGAAGCACAGAGAGGCTGACTAACTTACCCAAGACGCACAGCTATTAGTCAACGCACAAGTCCCAGGACAACCACCGGAGAGCTGAGGTGGCGGTGAGGTCGCTGGGTCTTTGGCTCCGGGCGTTCCCTTCAAGTGTGTGGATGCTGGGGGCCCACACCCTGATGCCGACTCTTGGCCTCCCACCCGGCTGCCACTCCCTGCTTCCCCCTGGTGGCCTTGGCACCCGGGTAAAGCAGCCTTTGAGTGGAAAGAAGGTTCCGTTGAAACGGGTGGGGACGTCAGCACTGCAGCTCAGGTGCCAGCAATTGCTTTGGCAATGGGCAAGAGGGCCCTTTGGAAACCCACCTCCTGGACACTCCACCAAGGTGAGGGGGAGGCCTTCTGTCTGTCGCCGCCCCCACAGAGGGAAGGTGTGAGGGCCTCTGGCGGCCCTCTCCTGCCCCTGCTTCTCTCCAAGTTCCTAGAAGATGGAGGGGCCTCGCTCTGCCCGGACACCCTGGTGTCGGAGAGCCAGTCTCGTGCCTCCCACCATGGCTGTGCACCTGGGCCAGCCCTGGAGACCCGGGGCGGGGGAGGGGTGAGTGTGGTGTCCCCCACTTCTCAGCCACAATAAGCCTCTCGGCCACCAGCCGGCACCCTTGGCCTGGGCCCCTGTGGTTCAGGGACCAAAGCCGGCCTGGGAGGGCCGGCAGCAGCGCAGCGCCAGTGGCCCAGCAATGCCGGGTCTTTAGTGTCCTTAAGAGAAGCCAGAAATTCGGGTGTTTTGTCTATTTTTAATGTAACTTTTAAATGTTGGCTCAACTTACCCAAGCAAACAAACACCAAGCACCCCAGATAAAACTGGTTCCAAGTCCAGCGGGGGACAGGGCTTCGAGGTCCAGAGTGGGAAGGACTGTACCCAGGGAGCCAGGCCCCAGACTCCTGGGCATGTGGGGGCTCCCCTGGAGCCCGAGACTCAGTCGAGCCTCTGGCACCCAGCCAGGCCCAGGCCCAGGCTGGGGTCTCGACGAGGCAGGTGGGACCTCTGTCCTACGGGGCATGTGCCCCAGTGAGCCGGGGCGCTGTCTGCGTGGCCGGGCAGGATGTCCCTGACCTCCGTGTGACATGCAGCATTCATGACAGCACTTCCAGGCCCCCCAGGCCCGGACGACTATTCCACTCACAGGCCCTGCCGAAGGGACAGCCTTTGGCAGCCTTATTTTGTGGCAGTAACAACAAAAATAATAGCAGCCACTGGTAGTGAGCCCTCCCCCACACTGACGCTCTGAGGGTTTTGTCACTGAGGGCGCACGTCAGTGTTGGACACAGACCTTACTTGGCAGGTGCCCTGTGCCCAGCAAGCTGGCGATGGTGAGCGATAGCCCTGGGGCTGGCCGGCCGGGTTCAAGTCCAGCCTCCACCACCTCCTAGCGGTGCAAACTGGGTGAGGGACTCCACAGCCCGTGCTCCCTTTGGCTTCCCTACCCAGCAGGGTGCCGGCAGTGCCTGCCTCACGAACGTGCCCCCTGGGAGGGGAGACGCACTCCGCATGCTGCACGATCACGCCCAGTTTGCAGGTGTGCGCACTGAGGCTTTAGAGTAAGTGACTGGGGTGAGAGGGGACTCCAGGCCCGGGCTCCTCCCCAGAGCAACATGTCCCTACCTCCCAGGCGACACACGTCGACTTCGGGGACGCCTGCCCAGCTCTGGTGGCTCAGTCTGGGAAGGGCACTAGCCTTTGGGCAGAGGTTGCTGCCCACCCTCCTCTCCCCCCCTCACCCCTGCCCTGTTGTTTCGCTCCTTCCCACACTGCCTCTCCCTGATGCAGCCTAGCTGCATCCCTGCTCACCACCCACACCCTCGTGCGGGAAGTTCCCAGGGAGGGCCAGGAGGTCTGAGGAAGGGAGCCTGGGGCACAGGCTGGCCACCCTGGCCTCCTGCCATGGAGCTTCTCTCGTGCAGAGGCCCCCTCCGTTCTAGAGTCCCGGCCCCTCCTCCCCCAGGTCCTGACCAGTGCCGGTAGCTGCCAGGCTACGGCCAGGCCTCTGGACATCAATTCAGCTACCAGCCTCCCCTAAGGCAGAGGCTCAGACGGGGTCAGTCCAGATGAAATGTGGTCGAAGAAACAATTACGAGGGTGGCAGGGGCTGGACCACACGGGGGCAGGGCTGAGGTCCCATGCCAGCTCTCCCTGTGTCTGCGCAGCAACCCCCGTGCGGAGCAGATTGGTTTTTCCTCATGACTGATGGCGCTCGGCGGGCTGTTTGTCCTCAGGCCCATGTCTGGCTGTCCACTGGCGCGGTGGTGCAGTGTGCTCTCGGCCCCGCAGCCGGGAGTGTGGGCGAGGGGAGTCGAGCCTCAGCCCTCCAAGCTGTGTGCTCCGGGCTGCATCTCTTATGGTTTGGGGACAGGAGCACTTGGGAGGCACCTTTCCCTGATTCCCACCGAGGCCCCGCGTGGCCGTGTCACGGCTGCGTAGTGTCAGAGCCCAGACAGGAGCCTCGGACGGGCGGGGCCCCACCGGTGCCCTCACACCCCTCAGCCCCTTCCCCACCTCCAGGCCACTTCGTGCTTCTCCTCTTCATCCCCCGGGAGTCCTGCCCTCTCAGCCCCGCCCGCTGCAGTCCCCACCAGGGCCCGCCCTGCCTCTGCCCCGCCCCCCATCCCACACCCCTCAGGCCCTCCCCCCACACGACCAGGACAACTTCCCAAAATGCAAATCTGACACATCCACTCCCGAGAGCCCTCCTGTCACCGCTGTCACTGTAGCCCTCGTGCTGGGCCTGCGCTGAGCTGTCATATTCACTTTTCTTTGAGATTCTGTACATTTCTTTCCTTTTTTTTCAGTATTTTTGGTTCAAAATATAATATTGTGACTAAAAAATAAAGCCTTTTTCTCAATGACTCCCTGTGGCCTCTCAGGGGGTGAAGGCCACACTCCTTGTTCTAACCCACAGGGTCCCACCCACGCGGACGCTGGAGGAGCGCCCGGCAGACCGCCACCAGCTCCGACCGACAGTCTGTCCGGTCCTCACCGCGAGGCCGCACAGGCCTCAGTGCTCCTCAACCCCACGCCCTCCGCACAGTGCCGACTCCAACTCCCGCCCACACCCCTCCCGCCTCTCTTCCCACCCTCTGGTCCCTGCTGCGGCTGCCCCTCCGCCGAGATGCCCGCCCTCACCACTCCAGTTCAAGGCAGGTCTTCCCTGGGGTCACCTATGTAGAACTTCCCATGTCCTGAAGTGACATTCTTGTCGTTAGAATTAACTTGGCAGGCCCAGATGCTTTTCTTCGTCCCCACCTCCTCCCGAGCAAGGGGTCATCACGCCCGCAGCGGTGGCCCTTCCCGGGGAGCCACCTCCCGGCATGCCCGTCCCCTGGCCGGGCTGCAGCGGGCAAGTGCCCATGAATCAAGCTGACATTCCATTACTGGAGCCGGGCTGGCTCCGGCGGGGGGGGGGGGGGGGTTGCTGGAGTGACTGCTCATCACAGCCACCAGCCAAGGGGACGACAGCCCAGTGATCGCCTGCGGCCGGGCCTGCCCATCAGCCCTCAGCCAGGGAAAGGACTGTGGCCCTGGGGGCTCTCTGCATCTGGCAGGAGAGGGGGTGACGGGGCAAAGGAGAGGCCGGAGCCTCGTTTCAGGGCAGCGGGTGAGTGCAGGTGTGGGTGCAGGGCCAGATGTGCCCGGGGCCAGCACAGGCGCACGTGAGTGGGTGGGTGTGTCCGCAGGGCGCTCACAGGCATGAGGAGTGTGTCAGTGCGTGCGCACCTGAAGAGCATTATCTCGAGCTTACACAATGTCGGGTTGGTGCGTGCACTCGAGCCCAGGACGTGTAACTACAGGGTCACTCGGTGTGGGTGCCCTGGGCAGAACGTGGCAAGTCCTCTGGGCTGTGGGTCAGGCCGATGCATGGTGGTCAGGATGAAAGGCACATGCAGGCCAGCAGCCAGAACATGTCTGCTCAGCACAGGGGAAGGAGCCAGAAAAGCCATTTGCAGGGCAGGAGGAGGGAGCCTTTGCATTTCCACCCAGGCTTGTCTTTGCTCACCCAGCCACTCCTGCCTGCAGATCAGGTGACTCTCCCTCCTCCCAGGTTCAGGCAGGCAGTGGCACGTGCTCCCCGCACGAAGCCCCTCTCCCAGTGGGGACCCACTGGGATCACTCACCCGGCCTGCCTGGAAGTGCTTCCTTTTATCTAACCAGCAGCCTTCTTGCTGCAGACTCTGGAAGACTGAAAGACAGCTAGTTCTCATACCCTGGCCAGCAGGTGCTCAGGAGGGGACAAAGGGACATGAAGTGTGAGTGGACCTGTGGGCCTCCTGCCTCCCCCACCCCGGCCCGTGCAGGGAGTAAGAATGGCCGCTGCTTGAGCTGTCCACATAGCATAACCACATACACTTGCACAATTATTTATTTAATAGCATTTTTTCTTTAAGCTGACTCTGTCTTTTTACTTGAATGCCTACTGTGAACTCATGGCACTGGTGTGCCCATCACATATTTTTCCTAATACACATTTACATAAACACAACTATTAAAATAGATTAAAATTTTGCCCATATGCCAACTAAAATTATGTCCTGGACTTCTGTGGTCCACTTGCCGACTTCGGAAGGAACTCGGGGTGAGATTGAAGAGCTCCGAGACACCGTGCCCGGGCCAGGCCCCTGTCTGGGTGCCACCGCCCAGCCCTGTCTCTGCGGTGGGTCTTTTCGCCCGGGGCCGGAGCCCGAACTCTCGTCCTGACGGTCGAGGCCTTTGTAACTGGGCCCCAGTCTCTCTCCCAGACCATCTCCCACCTCACATAGTAGGTCCAAAATACTGAACAAATGAAAAATGGATTATGGGAGCACTCCATAAATGAATGAATGAGCGTACACCTCCACCTGGGAGTCCCCCAGGCACCCGAGACTCGAGACATAGTTGACTTTCCCTTCCTCCCACATCAGTCCACCCCAAGCCTGTCGATTTTCCCCTCCTGACCGGCTCCTGCATCTGTGCTCTTTGTCCTGTCCCCAAGGCCACACCCTCTTCTCTCCCCTCAAGTATGGTCGGGAGGAGGAGGGGAGCCTGGCCTTCCCCATCTCTCCTCTGCCCACAGCCGCGGTGGCCTTCCTAGGTGCACAGTCGGGAAGCATCCCCCTCTGCCCGAAGCACCCCGCGGCTGCTGGCCGGAATGAAGGCTAACCTGCCTAAAGCGGCTTCCGGCTCCTCAGCCGGGCTCCTCCACCCTCCTCGCCTGCTTTCTCGCCACCTCGCTGCCCTCCCCTTTCTCCGCACCTGCAATCTAGCCTGTTCTAAATTTTCCACAATGTTCCCTTCTCCACTCTTGCCTGCCTGACATCTAGATGACCTTTATGTCTTGGCTTAAGTGTCGTTTCCCTAAAGGAGCCCCTTCTCACTTCTGCCCTCGACCCAGCAGGCCCTCACCGCAGTGACGGCAAACACCGACAACACACTTATCTGTGCCAGGCTCTGTTCTAAATGCTTCACGTCTCGTGCATTGGCTCATTTAACCCTCAGAACAGCTTTAAGAGGTAGTTATAATGATCATCCTCACGTGTCCATGGGGATGAGGCACAAGAGAGGTCAGGTAATTTGCCCAAGGTCTCAAGTGAAGGGGCTAGAATCTAAATCCGAGCTGCCCGGCCCAGAGCTGGGCACCACAGCACTTCACACACTGCACTATAGTCATCTGTCTAGTTATTTATCCTGCCCATCTGTGAGCTCTGCGAAGACAGACGCCCTCTCTGGGTGGTTCAGTATCTCATCTCAAGTGCCTACCACAGTGCTTGGCCCATAGTAGGGACGCAATGAATTGTATCACTGGATAGATGAATATACAGATGGATGGTGGAATAACGCGGATGGGTGATGCATGAAAGAATGATGGATGGATGTCTGATACAGGGAACAATGACAACTGGTAGGTGGATGATGGATGGGTAATGGATGATGGATAGGTAATGGATGATGGATGGTGATAGATGGTGATTGGTGGATGAATGGATGATAGATAGACGGCTGAACAAATGGATGGATGATGGAAGGATGATGGGTGGATGATGGAAGGATGAATGAATGGATGAATGATGGACAGATGATGGATAGATGATGATGGTTGGGTAATGAATGATGAGTGGATAGATGATGGATGATGGATAAATGGTGAATGGATGGATGAATGAATGAGTGGATGGATGATGGACAGATGCTGGGATTATGGAAGAGTGAAGAACATTCTCTGCTTGGGGGAAAGTTCTATGGGGGAAATCCTCTGGGAAGAGATGAGGCCTCTTGTAGTCAGGAGTCCTAGTTGAAACCCCATCTCTGCCATTTGCTAACTTTGTGATCTTGGGGGCAAGTTTCTTTATCTCTGTGACCCTGAGTTCCTTTGTTTTTGTAATAAGAATCCACTTCCCCAGGCCTCCAAGTCCTAGGATTTGATGTCAGGTGTCTCTAGACATAGGGTAAAGGTCCCCACTGGGGTCAGGTTGGTTTAGGATCTGGGTGTGAGGGCTTCTCTCTTGCCCACCCTGCATTTCCCATCTGCCTGATGCCCCCAGCTTTTCCACCCTCTGGAATCCAAGGCAACCTGCAAGCCTGACCCTACCCGGAAGCCCAGCTCGGCTCTGGGCTTCCCCCATCCCACAGAGCTCAGTGTCTGACCCTGACCACAGCACACTCAGGGCTGCTTCACCTCCAGGCTCCTTGAGGACCTGATAGGATGGAGCCATGAAGGGGCAGCCACAGCCCAGAGAGCAAATGGCCTCCATGCACAGCAAGAAAACAGGTTCAACAAGCATTTATTGAGCCCCTGCTGGTGCCTGCTGTGTGACCCCCTGTGGTGCCAGTGCCCATGCCCCTCCTTTAGGAAGTCCCACCCACGCCCTCCTGAACTTCCTAGCTGGCCCGAGGACCCCAGGCTTCCAACAGCTGATGTCCATGGCTTTCCTGGCATCCCAGCTGCACCCGGCAGGGCTCTGCGTGTCACAAGTTAGAAGTCACTGTCCCAAGGTTGCTCGGTGCAACCCTGAGTATTTCTGCAGTCCACGCTGGCCCCATTGCTGGGGCCCTGGGACCCAGGCAGTGGTGGGCGGGGCAGGCCTGGTGTCTCCCATGCAGGCTGGCTGAGTTCAGAGCACACAGGTCAGGTTTCAGTGGGTGCCAGACCAGTGGTCTTGTGGTGGGGGGCTGGTGCTAACGATGGCCTGAGGTCTGAGGGCCAGGCTGGGTCTTGGTCACACCCAGTGCCCCAGGACCCAGCACTGGCGGTTCAGCTCTGGTGCTTCATGTGCAGAGCTCCGGGGCCAGGAGTCTCCCATGTGTGGCTGGTGTCCTGCCAAGAGACAAGGTGGTCAGTGCCGACAGTTGCCTTCCTGCATCCACACCCCATCTGCTCACTGCCCTGCCAGCTCACCACCTCCATCCATTATCCACCCCCCACTTCCACCTGCCCTCCAGCACTCCTACCCACCCATCTGTCAACCCACATCCAACTCTTCACCCGATGTCCCACTCACCAGCTTGCCCTCCTCCCACCTGCATAACCAGCTCTCCACACCACCCCCTGCCCCCATTACCCACCCATCTACCTACCAGTCCATCGACACACCTGTCAATATCCACAACATCCACCTACCAACCCCCAATATATCCACCACTCCACTCCCACACTTCCTACCCACAACCCACTCAGCCCTAAAACCCACTCATGCACCTCCTGCCTACCAACACATCGGCCCACTCACCATCACACCACCCATCCTGCTACCACCCCGTTAACACACCCAGGGACGCTGCTTCCCACGTACACCTGTCTACAGCCCCAAACAGCCACACATCCACTCACCCACCCACACTCTAGCTCACCCGCCGTCGTGCTTACTTCCCAGCCTGCTGACACTTCCTCTAATTCACCAAGCCCCCAGCCCCCACGCATGCACCCACCAAGCCTCCATCCTCCTGCCCCCAACCCACCAACATACCCATCTGACGATCCACCCCTGCACCCACCACCAACCCTGCACACCCGCCTGCCCTCACATTCACCCAGCCCACACCAAGCCATCCACCCACTCAGGACATCTGCACACCCACTTTCCATCTACCCTTTCACCTGTCCTCACCCTCAGTTAAGCACCAATCCCTTCCCTATCCACCCATCTACCTACCTACCTATCCCAGCCATCCTGCAATCACCTGTCCACCTACCTATCTGCCCACCCCATCGGGTTTCTCTGAGCTCCACTGTGTGCCTTCAAGTGCTAAGGAGCTGTGGGAGGGTTAGAACAAGTGGGGATGCATCCTGGGCCTTGGCCCTTACTTGGCCCCAGGGACAGTGTGTGCATATGAGGGTGCTCTAAGCTGGCTCTGAGCAGCCCTCCGGACCAAGGTAGCAGGCAGAGGCTCCACCACCCTCCACCACTGCCCACTGTTCTTGATGGTTGGGCAAGCAGGAGGGCAGGGAGGCTTGTCTTGATCCAACAGTGAGTACTCCTGTTTTCCTTGATTCTCAGAAGCTTGCTCCTTACCTTCACCCAAGTGCCTCCTTGGCATCTTTCTAACATGCCAGAACCATTTCTATCTCCACATTGTGACCCAAAAGCCTAAAGTGTCCTTGTACCTACTGTGAATCAAACCCTCAAAGAACAGGTCAAGTCTCCCTTCCCAAAGAAATCCCACAATATCCTTCTCCCAGTTCTCACGGGTTCCCTTTATCTTGGAACACCCACCCTGAGTGAGTTCATCTCCATTAGACTGGAAGCCCAGCAGAGCTATGGCTCAACCCAGGGAGGGTGCTCCACAGGGGATCGGTGGAGGTGGAGCCAGAGCGAGGAAGCAAGGGGAGGGCTGCACTGGAGGGCAAGGGAGGAACTGACAGTGACCGAACACTACGGTCAATACATCCACCTAAATCCTAGTCTCAAGCCTGAGAGGCAGGTGAATTCTACCACACATTCAAAGAAGAACTAACTCCTATTCTTCTCAAAGTATTCCAGAAAATTCAAGAAGAGGGAAGAATCCCAAACTCTTTTTATAAGGTGAATATTACCCTAATTCAAAACCATGTAAAGACAACAAAGAGAGAAAGTTACAGGCCAATACGCCTGACAAACACAGATGCTAAAATCCTCAAAAAAATATTGGCAATCCAGGTCCAACAACACATTAAAAGACCATACACCATGGTCAGGTGGGATTCATCCCAGGGATGCAAGGATGGTCCAGTGTTTGCAAATCGGTAAACATAATACATCACATAAACAAAATGAAGAACAAAAATCACATGATTGTATCAATAGATGCTGGAAAAGCATTTGATAAAACCCAGCACTGATTTATGATAAAAACACTCAGCAAAGTGGGAATAGAGGGAGCACACCTAAACAATAAAGACCATATACGAGAGACCTACAGCCAACATCATTCTCAATGGGCAAAAACTAAAAGCTTTCCCACTAAGATCAGGAAGAAGACAAGAATGTCCACTTTCACCTCTTCTATTCAATATAGCACTAGATGTTCAAGCCACAGCAATCAGACAAGAAAAAGAAATAAAAGGAAGAAGTAAAACTGTCATTGTTTGCAGGCAACATGATAGTGGACATAGAAAGCCCAATAATCTCCACCAAAAACTACTCGACCTGATAAGTAAGTGGGGCAAAGTAGGGGGATTCAAAGTCAACATTCAGAAGTCAATAACATTTTTGTACACCAACAATGAACTATCAGAAACAGAAATTGGGGGGAGGGGAATCCCATTTACTATAGAAATAAAAAAAAATAAAGTACCTAGGAATAAATTTAACCAAGGAAGTAAAAGACCTATACTTGGAAAACAATAGAACTGAACAAATAAGTTGAGGAAGACACATATAAGTGGAAGCATACGCCATGTTCATGGTTTTGACGAAATAACATCATTAAAATGTTCATACTACCCATAGCAATTTATATGTTCAATGCAATCCTTATTAAAACACCAAGGCATATTTCACTGATCTAGAACAAATGCTCAAGAAAATTTGCATGGGACCAAAAAAGACCCTAAATAACCTCAGCAATCTTGAGAAAGAAGAAAAAAGTTAGAGGGGTCACAATATCTGATATCAAACTATATCACAAATCCACTGTAAGCAAAACAGCCTGGTACTGGCATAAGAACAGACACATAGATCAATGGGACAGAACAGAGAGCCCAGAAATAAACCCAAGTCTCTATGGTCAATTAATATTTGACAAAGGGGACAAAAACATCAAATGGAGTAAAAATAGCCTCTTCAACAAATGGTGTTGGTAGAATTGGGCAGATACATGCAAAACAAAAAAATGAAACTTGACCACCAACTTACACCATACACAAAAATAAACTCAAGGTGGATAAAAGAAATATAAGTTGTGATATCATAAAAGTCCTCATGGAAAACACAGGCAGTAAAATTTCAGGTATCCCATGGAGCAATATTTTTGCTGATTTATCTCCTAGGGCAAGGGAAATAAAGGAAAACATGAGCAAATGGAAATACATCAAATTAAAAATCTTCTGCATGGCTAAAGAAGCCATCATCAAAATGAAAAGGGAACTGACCATATAGGAGAACATATTTGCCAATGATACATTGGACAAGGGTTTAATCTCCAAATATATAAAGAACTCACATGACTCCACTCCAGGAAGACAAACAATCCAAATAAAAGATGGGAAAAGCTGGCTGGTGTGGCTCAGTGGCCTGAGCACCAGCCTGTGAACCAAAGGGTGAACGGTTTGATTCCCAGTCAGGGCACATGCCTGGGGTGCAGGCCAGGCCTCCAGTAGCAGGTACGTGAGAGACAACCACACATAGATATTTCTCTCCCTCTCTTTCTCCCTCCCTCTTCTAAAAATAAATAAATAAAATGTTTAAAATTAAAAAAATGGAAAAAGGACCTGAACAGACATTTCTTTAAAGAAGACATACAGAGGGCCCATAGACGTATGAAAAGGTGCTCAACATCACTAGCCATCAGAGCCACCCAAATTAAAGCCATAAGATATGACCTCACACCACTCAGAATGGTTATCAGTAATAAATCAACAAACAACAAGTGCTGGTGAGACCGTGGAGAAAAGGGAACCCTGGTGCACTGTTGGTGGGGATGCAGACTGGTGCAGCCACTGTGGAAAGCAGTATGGAACTTCCTCAAAAAATAAAAATGGAACTTCCTTTGGCCCAGCAATTCCACTGCTGGAGTTATACCTTAAGAATCTTAAAACACCAATTCAAGAGAACCTATGCACCCCAATGTTCATAGCAGCACAATTCACAATATCCAAGTGCTGGAAGCAACCTAGGTGCCCATCAGTAAATTAATGGATCAAACAACTATGGTACATTTACAGGATGAAATACTACCCAGCAGAAATAAAGGAGCTCCTACCTTTTGTGACAGCATGAATGGAGCTGAAGAATATTATGCTAAGTGAAATAAGTCAGGCGGTGAAAGACAAATACCATATGATCTTATTTATAAGAGGATTCTAGTGAACAAAATAAACTGATGAGCAAAACAGGACCAGAGACATGGAAACATGGAACAGACTGGCAGCAAACAGAGGGGACACAGAGGGAATGTTGGAAATAAGGGGAAGGGACTAGTCAAAAAACATGGATGAATGACCCATGGACATGGACAACTGTGTGGGGATTGAAGATGGGAGTGGGGGGTGGGGGCGGGTTGGGTGGAGGAGGACAAAGGGGGAAAAATTGGGACAACTGTAATAGCATAACAATTTTTTTTAAAAAAGCCTAGGAGGCAGCCACCACCATTTCACAAATGAGGGAACTGAGACTCAGCCAAGATGAACGGCCACCTTAGCATTCACAGCTATAGTGGAGACAGATCGAATCAATTTCTTCCTGATTCCAAACTTCCACATTAAAAGAAATTTGTTCCATGTATTTTTTTCCTACCCTGAGCTCCAAAGGATGCTCAGACATTCTTGCCATCCTTTAGGGTCAGACGGACTCTTTATAGCAAGACCCATGAGGGGGAAATTCCTGCTGAAGCCAAGCTCCTGCTTGCACACCTCCAAGGACAGACTTCTCATTGCTCTTCCTCCACCCCTAAAGCAGCTCTGAGTGTTGGAAAATTCCTCCTAGTAACAAAGGCTGAAGGCAACAGGCAAAAATAAAGATGTTTACGCCAATGATGGGTGCATGTATTTCCCCTTTCTGGCTTTTTTTCTGTTTTTAATATTTTTTTAATGTTGGTTGGTGCTTTGCTAATTTTGCTATATTTTTAAAGGGGTAGGAAACAGTTGGCAAACATTCTGGAATTGTTTGGCCTCAGGAAAAACGTTTGTTTTGGCTCCAGTCACTGAAACAGTTGCATTCCTTGGAAGTGTTTGCTGCCAAGGTATAAGAGTTTGAGATTTTATTTAATTGAGAAGCAAATATTTAGTGCAAAGGAAGGTTTTATTATTTTTCAAAATAAGTATTTAAAAGTGATTGTAGTCATTCTTACCTTTGCTAAGAGGCAGAACCTTGGAGAGTTCATTAGAATGGAGAAAAGCAATCATGTATTTTTAAGGAAAAGAAAGGCCATAATCCCCTATTACTTGAGTTAAATTCAGGTTCCTTGTCCCCTGGATCCAGAAGCCAAGTCACTAAGGACTGGGGTCCTCTTCCCCTCTCCAGCCTCCCTGGAAGTGCATGGGGCCCCAGGCCAGCTGGATGGGATGGGGCGTCCGTCCTCGCTGTGCTGAGAAGCACCCCACCAGCCCACCAGGACTCCCCACTCACTTCCCTCCTCCTAGATCCCTCTACTGTTACAAAACAAAATTAGAAAACAACAAAACCAACAACCAACCAAAGGACCTTACACTGTAGAATGAGGAATCCTACCTCAGAACATCTACCGGACCAGGCGATGGGTGGACGGGCCAGAGCAGCCCTTCCTCAGCTCTGGACAACGGTTGCTACAAGGACTATGGGCTAAGATCTCCCAAAGCATTCAAATATACTGAGCTGGAACTTCAAAATAGAATCTCCTGGCTTTTAACTAACAACTAAATTTGATAAAAATCTAAATCATCTGTGGGTGAAGTAGACTCTCTCAGGCTGGACTCAGCCTGTGGGAGGCCACTTCTGACCTCCGGCCGCTTCCCTGCCCGGGTCTTTGTTCCACGAGTCTGTTCCCACGGCTTTGCATTCTGGCCTCTTGGCTGTGGCGACCTTTCCTGCTGGTCTCTGGCTATTGCTTCTCCCACACGTCTTCGAAGTGCTCCCTCTTCTCTGTCCCATAATATGTGGCACATGCCTCTCTCCCTGTGCTTGTCACTTTGTGTGGCAGGTGTCTCCCCAGCTAACCTGGGGATTCAGTGCAGGCATAGCAGGTCAGCTTCTCCCTGGAGCCCTCAGCCCCTAGCATCTGGCCAGGCACAGAGCAGGTCCTGAGTTGGCTTTGTAACAAATGCAGAGACGTGCCGGAGGAGGATGGGCTGGTCTCTGAGCTGGAGGGATGGGCTTCCCCGGCCCTTCTTAAACTGAGATTCTGTACACTATGACAGGCTCTTTGCTCAGCTCTCCTCCTTTGGGGGCAGTAGAGGAGGAACAACCATACTTGGAATCTTGTGGTCAAAGGTTCAAATCCGGGCTCTACCACTTATAAGCTTTGTGATTTTTTTTAAGTTGTGTGACTTTTGACAAGTAACTTCACCTCTCTGAGGCAGCAAATCGATGTGAATTAGAAAGGAGTCAGTAGGATCCCTGCATAGAAACCTATCATTATACAACTTCAGATAAATGAGAAAATAAAATATCAGAACTAGAAGGCGATGGGTTCAACCATCTCTCTTCAAAGATGGGGAAGACAAGGCCCATCGGTGGGAAGAGATGCATCCAAGGTCGCCCTCAGAGGGGTGGTAGCAAATACTGTTTTAAATTCCCTTGAAATTTTCCAGGCTTGGTGGAGTATTTGGCACATAGGATGTTCTCAGATGTCATTTCTCTTCCCTTTTTCAAATCCAAATATCAAAACATGAACATGTTTAACATTGGTCTCTTCCGGTCTTAATTTTCCAATCCTTCAGTGGAAAAATCACTGTATTGAACTCTCCCCAAGGCACCGAGATCTGGAGGGTCACCTCTTAGCTCTGCTGAATTCAATGAAATCACATCTAAGATGGATTTATTGTGTTGGGAGGACCCTTCAACACCAAGGATGCCAATGCCTCCACAATGTGCAGATGGGGAAACAGGGGCTCTTAGAGGGGAAGTCACTTGTCCAAGGTGCTCTGAAGCTGGTAGGGAAATCCGTGGGGGTGGGCAGGAGGAGGCTGGCAGTGGAGCTCCTGACCCCATGGCAGCCCAGCCTGGCGCGGAGGAGCCAGGTCCCTTGACAAGGGAATGCCTCTTGGAGACGACCCGCTGTCCGAGGTGCTGAAAACCTCTCTAGGACTTTGGCCCATCCAGAGCCTGGAGTTGGCTGCTTAACCTTGAACCCTGGCTTCTAAAAGGAGATAAAATGTGGGGAGTGATGGAGAAATGAATCAAGGTGAGCACCAAGATGTCTAGTTTTGGAGACCTTTCAGCTAGTGACACCATTATCCTTCCTCCATCACCTAAAATGTCACAGCCTTGGCAAGGGACACCCCTGACTGCCTCTCCAAGTTGGCCCTGCTCTGTAAGTCTGTACCCTGAGGGGGCTCAGAGACTCCATCATGTCTGGGAATATCATTTGCCTTTCTCCTCCTGGTTCCCATTCCAGGCTGTATGTGCACAAGGGCGCAGACCAGCTCTGCTCTCCTTCATCATCGTGTCCCCGGCACCGAGAGGAGCCCCAAGAGCAGCACTGATAGTGCAGATCTGTTCAGTGAGTGGGTCATGGAGGGCTGGGGAAGAAGACTAGGATTGTGTGGGACCAACGTGGAGGGAAAGGCTGGGTTTTCTGGTCTACCTTAAGGACAGCTTGTCTTAGGAGATTGTCTGGGATCCCCTGCAACTTCTCTCCACTGGAGTCCATCTTCCAGGACCCCGTGTTTCTGGGCTAAAATGTTCTCTTTGTCTCTTTTTCACACTGGAAGTCAGGCTGAGTCTGGTTAGCGTGCCACTTCTTCCTAGAGCCACTGATTCTTTCGTCTCCTTATTTAACATTTGTTGAGCTCCTACTGTGCGTCAGCCTCCACACTGGGTGCCGGGTCTACAGACATGAGTGAGACGGACCTGCTCTCCGGGTGTTTGCAGTCTAGGGAGGGAGACAGACACATGTATGGAGAGGTGATAGGAGCAAACGTGCCTTCAGCTCTTGCTGTGTTTCAGGAGACATTCACCACATGTCATCGGCTCGCTGAATCCTAGCAAATATGAGTTAGCTGTCTTTACTAGGCCCATTTTACGGATGAGAAAACTGAAGCCCAAGTAAGTTAAGTCATTCGTTGAAGGTCTCACTGCTAGATTTTGAGCCCCAGCGGCCCCACTCCGGAGCCGGGCCATGCCATTCTGCCTCCGATGGAGTGCCTGGCCGGGAAAATGCGGAGATGAATGGGGCCACCTCTGCCGGGGTGGGGGGCACTGGTGCCATTCCCACACACTTCAGCTGGACTTCAAAGGCACTGGCCAAGCTCACAGTTCCAATGGTGGGGTCTGTTTATTTTGTTGTTGTTTCTTTATTAGTTTTTGCTAAGTGGAGAAAGAAGCGGGTGGCTTCAGGCAGAAGGAACAGGGTGTGAAATAGGTGCTGGCAGGTAAATGAGGTTTTCAGGAGGTGTGAAAAACCTGGCAGCGCTGGCAGATGGGGGAAAGTGAGAAGGTCTGGAAAGCAGGACACAGGGGCTGGCTGGCAGACGGCGGGGCGGTGGGGAGTGGAGGGGTGCAGGTGTGAAAGGCTCAGAAGGTTCCCTCCGGGTACAGGTTCATCCTGTATGCAGGCTCCTGGCCTGTGCCGAACCAAAGCACTGACGTCTCCAGGGAAACCCACGTTTTAGCCACAGCCCCCAAGTGTGTCCTGGGGTCAGGAGGGATTGGAGGGGTGCTGCCTCGGGCAGAAGTGGGCACCAGGAGAACATGGCATGGGTCAGTGTGGAGCCACCCCGACTGGTGACCCAGGACAGACGGCTGTGTTTCTGGGCGCCCGAGGACTGCCGCCTGTGATGTGCGAATGCTCCTCAGAGCGGGCACTGGATGAGGGCCAAGTGAGCTGAGAACTCGGCTGGTCCCCAGTGCCAGGGGCTGGCACTGCCAATGAATGTGGCAAAGAGGTCCCTGTCCTCATGACGTTTCCATGTCAGTGGGAGGGAGTCCGCAAAGATGGACTCTGAGTGATGAGAGACTGAGAGAAAAGTGAGGCCGGGATGGGCTGGGGAGCGATGGTCTCTGCAGCGAAGTACGAGAGGCTGGCCGGGCGCCCGACACCCACCAGGGGCCCCGCCACAGGAGGTGGTGGAGCTGGCAGAGGTGAGGGGCACACGGTCCAGTTTGTGTCTCAGGGGGAGGGACTGGTGGGGAATTGGCTTAAGCAGAGGCCATTTCCAACCAGAGGCTGTTGGACAGCCCAGGCAGGGGCCAAACGCAGACACACTGCTGACAGCAGCCCCAGAGGGGCCGGCGCCAGCCCAGGCCGACACCACTCAGAAGCCGGTCTGCGGAGCAGCAGACGCAGCTGCACGGGGGACTTGTCAGAAATGCAGAGTCCCAGGCCCTGCCCAACCCTCCCCAGTATGCATTTTAAGGAGCCCCCAAGGTGACCCTGATTCGGTATTGGCTTGGGTCTCTCCACCCCAGTGCCAGGTGTCTCCAGGCTTCAAGCCCGCCTGTGTGCCCAAGTTAGCATCGATAATTATTTCAGAAATATTGTCTGTTTCCATTTTAATAAAGGAGCAGACTCAAGCAGGACTATATTGGATTTGATTTTGATCTAATAAAAATGCCAAGTTGCTCTGGGTCCAGAAAACTCTTCCTTGCAATCCCCTCTGCTATTTTGAGGGCAGCGGTGGCAGAGATTCGTCTAGACAGAGCTCCCAGAAGCCACCTCTGGACCCGGCGAGTGACAGCCTCTCACCCAGCGCAGCCTTACAGACACACCTGGCGAAATCAAAGGCTTGTCTTGGGCATTGAACTTGACAACTGCAATCAGCTGCAAACCCCAGTTGCCCCTGAAAGGAAGATGCAGACACCTGGACCATGAGGCAGCATCCTCTCCTTAAATGTCACATCTGATGTGCTTCTGAGCTAGCTGGCGGCACTGCAGGGCCCCAGAGCGGTTTTCAAAAGCAAACTCTTTCCTCAGGAAAAAAAAAATTATGGCAGAATCCGTATCACAGTAGCACAAGAAAAAAAAAACAGCAAATTTGGAGCAGTTAAGAAAACTGGAAGTTCGTGTCACTGTTTATGTAAAAGCAGCTGCTCAGGTGGGAAAGGGTGGAGAAAATTGGAGGTTTGGAGCCAGTGATTGAGCACCTACTGTGTGCCATGCATTGCTCTAGGCTGTCAGGATACAGATGAGAACACAGCAAGACAGGGTATCTGTTCTCATGCAGCCTGGTGGGGAGAGACAGCAAAGCAAAAACCAAGTGTGTAAATACAAAAGGCAGTTTCAGGGCAGAACAGACACGATAGCAAACAGAAAGGAAGGCGACGTGAGGGCAGCCGGGGAAGCTGGTGCAGCTCAAGGAAGCTTCTCCGAGGAAGCAGCCTCTTGGCTGAAACAAAGACAAGGCAAAGCCAGCCACTAGAGGGAGCTTCAGAGCGAGAGCATTCCAAGCAGCGAGAACAGCAAGTGCAAAGGCCCTGAGGAGGCAATGTTTTATATGTTCAAGAAAGAAACATACACAACGTGGCTGGAGCAGCAGGAGAGGGTAGAGAGTGAGAGGAGAGGAGGCCCAGGGTTCAGGGCCAGCGCAGGAACGGTCTTGGGCCAGGGGCGAGGGAAAAGACAGGTCTGCACGCCGGGGGAGTCCTAGCTCCAAGGGACAGAAGTTCTCTGCAAAGCCAGCCTGCCTTTCAGCTCCTTGGGTTTTCCCACTCACACAGGAATACTCTGCCTTCCTTCCCAGGGCTGTGACAGCCATCCAGGGAGACGGAGACGGCTGGGAAGTGTGTAGCAGAGACCTGCGCAGGGGACGTGTTTAACAACACAGGCTCCCTGGCAGTCCTCCTCCCCAGTCCCTCGTGCCCGGAAGTCAGCCCACCACAGAACAGAGCAGCTGCCTGGTGCAGAAATATTGCAAAACTGGTCCAGGCATTTCCAAAATATTTTTTTGGCCAAAACCCACTCACAGCTAAGAGACTGCATTCTGGAGATGGCGTCGTCTCCCCGGACAGTCCAATCAAGCTGCTTATCCAGCCTGGGAGCTCTGCGAGGCCCAAGGCCAAGGGGGCTGGGCCCTGTGTCCCCGTAGCTGCCCAGGCCCGGCAGGTGGGGTGTGCCCAGGGTTTGGCCTCTGGAGCCAGACAGGCTGGGTGTAAACCCCGGCCCTGCCACTTCCTGGCACAGCTGTGACTTCCCTGGGCCTCACTTTCCCCATCTGTAAAATGGGGCTGTATTCAGGATGAAAGGAGTGGATCAATGTGAAGTCCTCAGAACACACATGAGGCTGAGATATTATCATCAGACCTGGTGGGACTTAATTCTTCTCGGCGGTTATTATCGAGGTCAGGTGTCACCAGTACAGGTGCAGAATTCTACCAGATTGGATCACCCCTGGCTATGTCCCACGCCTCCCTCTCCTGCACCCCACCCTCACCGGGAGCCTACGTGGCGCCTCCCCGGACCCCTGTGTAGCTCTGGCCACACCAATAGCGGTGGCTGGGCAGCTGCACAGCCCTGGGTCACGCCTGTTTCTCTCCATGCTCCAGCATGGGGCCCTGCCCAGGGAAGCATCTTTAGTAAAGGCTGGTGAATAAGTGAATGGATAAAAGACTTTCACCAGCCACAGGTGCAGCCATCTTGGGATAATGGACATGACTAGAGCTCTCACGCTGGCATTGCAGCCCACTTTTGGGCGGTTCCTCCCTCAGGTCTGACAGCAGATGGGGTCTCTTTCTCCCTAGTTCTTTTAACTGAGTCCCCAGTGCCACCTCTGCTCTCTGGGAAGGTCAGCCATCCCTGCCAGCCCGCACCTCACCCAGTCTCCCTGAAGGGTCTCAGCAGTCCCTCGGTTTCAACCCTCTCCGTTCCCTGCCACCCCTCACGCTCACGCCAAGTGCCATCGCGCCCCACAAACCCGCCCCCCACAAACCTGTCCCCCCTACAAACCTGTCCCCCCCACAGCACCTGAGGTGGGCATGCTGCTCGCCTCCAACTGCACCTGGGCTTCCCCACCCACCCCAAGAAATTCACGCACCCGTCCCACACAGCAGCCTCACACTCCGCCCGGGCACAGCCCCGCCACGTCTGGGGGTGACTCAGCCACGCGTGCTCGGCACTAACTGCTCGAGCCCCTCGCGGGACTGGTGCTAACCAGCTGGACAACGTGCCTTTTGCTGCCACCCACCTTTCCGGGCTCAGTCCCCCTGGCCTGCTCCTACTTGGGTTTTCTGAGGTCACCCAAATAAGCTACTTGCTGCCGAACCCTTATCTCAGGACCTGCCTCTGGGGGAACCCAGACCGAGACACTGACAATCCTTCCGGCAGAGCGTTCTGCAGTCCGGCCACCGTCGCCCTCCCGGAATGACGGCAACTCTGTTCAAGCTGCTCTGCCGGCCTTGTCTTGCTCCCCAGGCCTCCCCCATGTTGCAGATGGAGGGAGGGATGTGGACGTGGAGGTGGGCGAATGTGTCAGTGACTACGAAGGGGTGGGCAAAAGTCGGTGCACAACTGTGAGTACACGAAACAGAGTACAGACACAGGCATGCAGACATCAATGTGGGTACGAGTACAGACAAATAATCCAGACAGTCTCTTCCCTGCTCAGAGTGCCCTGAGCTCCTCCATGCCCAGCCTCCTCTTCCCAAGGCTGCTCCTGCTCCCTGCACCCCCACCCCCATGCTGGCTTCCAGTCCGGGCTGCTCCTGCTTCCGGACTTTGCCCCTGCGGGCCCCTCCGCCTGAAGGCTGTTTGTTGGGCTGGCTCCTCTCATCATCTAGGTCCCAGCCCCTCAGAGAGGTGGCCCTGAAGGAGCCTCCCCCTTCCTCTCTATCACCACACATTCCCTCCTGAGCACCCGAGAGGGTCTTGTTTGTTCCTGGGTTCACGCCTGGCTTGGTTCTCTCTCCCCTAGACTGCCCGCCCCACGGGGCTGGGGGTCTGATCTGCTCTTGCTCACAGTGGTACAGCCAGCATGGAGTGGACACTCAGTGGGTGTTTGTCGAAGGATACAAGAAGGGATTTTGCACCGGCTGTTGACCTGGCAAACACAGCTGATGCCTGTTTTGTGTTCAGGAGATGAAACAGGCACCAGGTTGGGGTGGGGCTGTGGGAACTGGGCTGTGGGGACCCGGGCTGGGGGTGGAGGGCTTCCGCAGCCCCTGACCCTGCGTCTCCTTGTTCTTAATTCCAGGGCTTGCAGTCGGGGCCAGAACGGCTTCCCCGTCTCTCATCCTCAGGCCTCAAGGAGTTGGCCTTTCCTCCTCCGGCTTCCCAGCTGCCCCCAGACAAGCCCCGGCCTCTTTCCACCCAGGGTGAACTGCCTGCCCTGCAGGCGGCCGGAGGAGGCTTCACCCAAGCGGGGGAGACGGCAGCACGCACAGTGTGCCAGGGGCCTTTGCTCCTACTGTGTGCTTCCTGAGCCCCCCGGTGGATTTCTATTCCCTTCTGTTGTCCCTGAGGTGGGTACTCCCCAGCTGCCTCCCTACCCTGGTTCTCAACCCCTTCCTCCAGGAAGCCCTCCACCCTAGCCCATACACCAGTCATGAAACCATACTGTGTGAGCCCAGTGTCTACTGAGGTGTCACCTCTTGTTTGAAGGGCAGATCACCTTCCTGTCAGGTGCCTCCTGCAGGAGAGAAGACGGGACTCTCTCCTCTCTCCTCTCCTCCTCCCACGCTCCTCACCCACCTCCATCTTCTCCCTCCAGGTACAGCCATTTCCCACTCAGGTTCTAGGGTCACAGGATTTGGAGTCAGACAGACTGGGTTTAAATGTTCACTGTCATAGCTTGGGTCTCCCCAGAAGTAGACTCTGAGGTAGGGATTCAAGAACGGGGGAGATCTTAAGGAGAGGCAGGGCCTCTGGGCGGAGAGAAGGGAAGAGGCACGGGGGAGAAGGCGGCCGACCCGGCGAGCTGCTAACCCTGTGGACAGCTGACCAATCCCACAGGGCCCTGGGGGTGATCCGCTGTGGGGGCCAGGGAGCTCAGCCACCTTCTGTGGTGTGGGTAGGGGAGGCCCCGGCACAGAGATGTGGACGTGGGCAGCAGGAAGACCCCAGAGCTTCCCAGAGGAGCTGAGGGGTGCGGGCAGGGCGCTGACAGCGCCTGCTCTAACTGCTCTGCCCCCGGCTCACTGAGCTGTGTGACCTTAGGCAAGTCACTCCACCTCCCTGAGCCTGAACTTCCTCACCTGCAAATGCTGGGTTGTAATTTCTGTGGGGGTGGGGGCCAGCAGGAATATGAGATCAGGCATGAAAAGCCCTTCGTGTGGGGTCGGGGGGTGGGCAGGGAGCACGCGGTGGCCACTCAGGAGGCTCAGCTGAGGTTCTGCCACTCTAACTGTAACCTCACAGTGCCTTTCCTTTTCTGTCTGTGGTGAGGCCCTTCTCCCCTCCTACCTCCCCTCTGCCTTCTGGCCCAGGGATTTGTTTGCTGATGGGTGTCCCCCCAGCAAGACACACGAAGTCAGTGCATTCTAAGCTGCCAGGAGCATCCGAGGCTCAGACAAATCTTGCCCACTGTCACCTCCCTGGCGTGGTCAGGGCGACACAGCTGCGGTTCCCCCTTTAGGCCCACAGCTGGCCCGGGCCTGGACTTCAGCCTCGGGTCACCTGCCCACCTTTAAGCACTCCCGTCTCCCTCCTGCTTGTTTAGCAACACACCCCCTCTGCAGGCTGCCGCATGCAGAGGGCTTGCTACACTAAGACACCAGCCTCAGTTTCCCCATCTGTAGAGTGCATTTGTGGGAGAAAGCAGGGGTCCAGGGGGAGGTTCGCCTGCTCATCGCCAGGCTCCTCCTCTGCAGACGGCCTGGGGTCTGTGCGCAGGCTCCTGTCGGCGAGGCCACTTACGGGCTGCGTGTCTCTCGTGGCGGCAGTCTAAGCGAAGGTCCTCCTCCTCATTCCCATCCCCCTTCTCGATTCTGGGAAGAAAAGAACCCAAAGGCTGTGTAAGAGAGAGCAGGCCAAGCTGGCAGAGGCCCAGGACTAGGATGTGTGGACCCTCCCCCAGAGGACGGTTTGCAAAGCAGCTTGGCCCCGCTGCCCATGAGGCCCTCACCGCCGCCCTGTGAGCTGGACGCCATTATTTCCACTTTGTGGATGAAGAAATGGAGGCATTGGGAGGTGACGTGACCAGTAAGGTGCCACGTAGCTAATGCATTGGAGGCAGAACCCGGATGCAAACCCACCTGCTGTGACAAAAAGATGTTCCATTATGTGCAAATGGCAGGTTACAAAAGAATGTGTACAGTGTGATTTGTTTAAACAATGATGCACTGGTGTGCACAAGAAGCTATTTGGCTGAGTGTACGCCAGAAGCCTCGCAGTGACTAACCCGGGATAACGAGAATACAGGCGTTAGATCTGGAGCCTTTTTTGCAACTTACCTCTGTTTTCTGATTTGGAGCAATGGACTTGCATTAGCTGTGGCAGTTTGCTTAACTAATTAAAACACTTCCTAAAGCCAGTTCTACACACAAATGGAGCGCTGGGCTTCTCCCTTCCAGCAAGTGCTATTTCCTAGCAGCAACTGTGAGCGTTTCTCCCATATGGCTTCTTCCTCCTCTGGCGTCTCAAGATCACCGCAGTTCCAGAGGGGCTGCCTCCTCTGGTGTGGCCAGGGTCAAGGAGCCCCAAGCACAGGCCAACAGGGTCAGGGGGAGGTGCTGCAGACTCTCAGACGTGGCCCCAGACCAAGACCCTCAAGCCCACCCTGCCAATGACGATGATGGGGCCTGAGGGGGCGGGGGCATGTGGCCACCATGCACTCACCTTCTGTGGCCCAGGCCGATGTGCACCGCCCTTAGAGAAACACAGTGTGTCCCCTGCGGTAGGAACCGTGGTGACCCTTGTATCTCCTGAGAGCACCGAGAGCACCCTCAGCTCTGCCTCTGCGGCCGTGCCCTGGCCTCTTCCCCCTTCCTCTCTGCCTTCTGCTTGCCTTGCAGCTGCCGGAGACCTCCCTCCTCACGTCTCACCTCCGGTGCTTCCCCAGACTCTCCAGTGCCCTCAGGGAGGCCTTCCCTTCCTCCTCCCTGCTCTACTGCCACCCTCTCTGCTCCCTCTCATGTGAGGGAGCCTCAGTCCTCTCCAGGCAAACGCCCACCCCATTGTCTGGGTCTTCCCAGCACTGCTTGTTCCTGGAGGCTGGGGGACATGGGGGGTTGGTGCGTGACAGGCGAGCAATGACAGAAATGGCCTTAGTAGGCGGGGGAGAGACTCGTGAGTGCTGGTTGCCTCAGATCGCTCACTCATCCACCCAGCAGGAGTTTCCTGAGTCCTACTCTGTGTGGACAGCAATGTCCTCTTCGTGGTCCCAGTTCTCAGAGAGCTTCCCGTCTAGTAGAAAGACACGCTTGTACTCTCGTTACAACATGACAGGCGCTGACCAAAGGCCACCTGAGGATTGCCCATACCGTCCTCACCAGGGGCTGGGCCTGGGCTGCCCGGGGAGCAAACCCTGGATGCCAGTCTCGTTTACAGATGCCTCCGTGCCCGGGCAGCCCCTCCGGCAGGACGACCACCTCAGTGTTGGTGCCGTGGGAAGGTCCCGTGGGAGGGGAGATGTCTCTTTTTGTGTCTCTTAGTGGAAACGTCTTCGCTATTTTCCTGATAGCACAGGTTTGTGAAAAAAAGTCCACCCCATAAAGAGAGCAGAAGCCCCCCCAGAATTACACCTCCGTGGAGCAGTACGACCCCTGTGAGTAGTTCTGTGTCCATGTTTTCAGAACTAAGGCTTGTACCAATAGCCTCAAATTAAATACACTGTTCTCGTAACCTGTTTTTTTTAAGTTGCCCATAAATTTCCACATGTTTCTATACCAGTACACATAAACCTCACTCACCTTTCTTCCTGATAGTGGTTTGTGAAGAAAATAACCAATATTCAATACCCTGTTGACAGACGTTTAGGTGTTTTGACAGTTTTTTCCCTGTTCTAAGTGACGCCGTGTGCACGTCTAGCAAGGCGTTGAGCCCCCGTCCACAGGGGTGCCCAAGGCTGGGGTGTCCCCATTCACGAAGCCACAGCTGGATTCAAACAGCTGGGCCAGGGGACAGAGCCCATCCTCAGCCCTGAGCGCCACCTGCTGGGTCACGTCATATTCAGTGCCGCCAAGTCCGCCAATACCACGTCCACCTGCACTCCGAAGCCGGACCCTTCAACCCATTCCCTGGTTGTCCCGGGCTCTGGGCTTCCTCCAGGCCTCACGCTGGGCACCTCCTGGGCCTCTGCTGAGAGCCTCAGCCTGGGGGAAGGGCCAGCGAGCAAAGGAGTTGATGTTGAAGGCAAGAGCCAGCCCTGCCTGGCACGGCTGCTCCTCTTCCTGGTCACCCAAACCTTGCTTGGTTCAACAGCTAACATATCAAGGGTCACCTGCCCATGAGTGGGTGTCCGCTCTGGGCCAGGCCTTGTGCTGCTGTTGGGGGCTGCAGGGACCACGACACAGAGAGGTCTCTGCCCTTGAGAAGCTCATGCCTGCTGCTCAGGTTAAGGCTGGAAGTTATTCAGAAGGTTGAATAAGGGTGGACTGTCTGATCCAGCAGGCTTTTTCTATAAAGGTGTAGATGGCAAGTATGTGAGGCTTTGTGGACTATATGGTCTCTGTCACAGCTACTCAGCTACTATTAGCCTCATAGTTCCAAGCAGCCACAGACAATATGCAAATAAATGGGCGTGGTCCCCTCACAGCAGGTGGTGGCTGGATCAGCTTGTGGGAGATGGTGGATTAACCTCTGGTCCAGTCTGTGGTTCTCAACTCAGAGACCCACTGAAGGCCGCGGGGGGAGTCTTCCATTGCCCAGTGATGGGATGTGTGGCCAGGGCTGGGAGCCACTGGTGTCCCTCAGGACGAGCAGGGGCTCCATGGGGGAGGGGAACCGGAGCAGCACGAAAGCCGGGTGACACGCTCACTCCCTGAGAGGCTGGCCTGCCTTCTGAGGCCCGTGCTGCCATTCTGGAAAGAGTGGGCTCCTCGCGCAGGCACGGCCCTCACAACCAGCTTTGCTAGTGGAAGCGGCAGACCTGCAGGGCTGGCGGCCATCCAGTGAGTGGCAACTGTGCCAGCGGTGGTGGCGAGGACTGATGGCCCTCCAGGGAGGTTGCTGGGGGTCCCCAGGGTGCTGAGCTTTGTGTAGAAAGAAAAGGAACAACTGCAAATGTCACCAGGTGACAATTGCCTTTGATTTGAACTGTAATTTCCTACAGAGCATGTTATGTGCTTTCTGAAGATAGGCCTTTTTTTTTCTTTGAACACAATGATGTGGGAAATTAGCCACACATTTAAATAAGGGCCTTGAATGGAGTGGTTGGGGTAAACAGGGCTCAGGAGGGGCAGTGGGCGGGACCCCTGGCACCTGTCCTGCTGGGCCGCTCCTATCTGGGGTGCGGGCGTCTCCTCTGTGAGCTATTTGAGTCTGGCCACATCCTGTCATCTCCAGCCTTGATTTTCTCATTTGACAAATGGGCACAATAATGTACCTGTCTCTTAGGGCGGTTGTAAGACTAAGAGAGTTACAAAATGCTTTAGTGCCTCTGTTTACAGCTCTTAGAGCCCCGCTTGGCACTCACCACCGTCCTCAGCGTCATCACAGAGGTTGTCGCCACCTCCCTCATCTCTGGGCCTTTGCAGTCTGGCCCTCTGTGACTCCACCTCCCAGTTCCTGATGAGGAAGGAGATCATCCTATCGTATCAACCAGTGCTGCCCCAAGCCCCACACGCCCCTTCCTCTGCCCACCATTTAGACCCGAGCCACTTGTTGCCTGAGGGAAAAAGATGCTTTGGAAGAAACAGAAAAGGCTTCGAGTAGCAAACACTCCTGGATTCCAGGCAGAGGGAGCCCGGGGGCCACAGCCCAGCCCGCTGCCCCAGAGAGGGGGTCTCCCGCTGCGGGACCGAGAGAGTCAGAGCAGAGGCTCAAGTGAGATGACGCTGTGGGACCAGGGAGCAGCATGGGCCCCAGGGAGAGGTGGCAATGCTGAGGCACCATCTCACAAGTGAGAGACAAATAAACCGGTGAACTGTTTATGCCCTCGTCATTGTGGGTCTGTTCACACCCACTCAGCCTGTGTTCTGACCAGAGTCATCGCCATTGTCCCCGCATCGCAGAGGTGAAATGGAAGCTGAGAGCAGCTGCCACCTGCCGCATTTACTGGCGTGCTGGCAGGGTGCACGGCCCGCTCTGCAGTGCGGGGAGAGCCCTGTGGGTGGAGTTCGTGGCCTTCTTCGGGCGGCGGCTCCGGGCATGGCTGCTGTGGAGCTGCTGACTTGCAGCTGGCCGTGGCGGGGCAGTGACTTGGACTCGGGCGTATCGGTCCCTGTGTCCCACAGACCCCCGGCTGGCAGGGGATCTCAGTCAGACGCCCGGGGTTGCCTGCGCAGTGGGGTCCTGGTGGGCAGAGGGCCGCAGATGCGCCAGCAGCTGTTCGGGGCATGACTGCACTGCCCCCAGCATTTCCCCAGTGACCCACAACATCTGGAGTCAGATGGAGGCCGGGTATTTGCTCTTTTTGAGAGAAGAAAAGGATGCAGGCGAGTGATAGAAGCAGGGGCTCCGAGGGGTTCGAGGGTTCGAGGGTTCGAGGGTTCGAGGGCAGGCCGGAGCCAGTGACTCGTCTCCCCAGGACCTGCACCCCTAATTCCAGGGCCGGTTGGCTACTGCAGCCGGGGCCCACCTCTGCCAGCATGCTCGCTAGCCCCGGGGTCCGTCTGTGTCCCCCCTTAAGCCAGCGCTCTCCCTGGCCCCGGGCCAGCCGCCGGCCACCAGTGTCCAGCCCCTTCCTGGTGTGAGCTGACTGTCCACATGCCGTGCTTCTCCGATCCTGTGACAAGGGACTAGGACCTCCTCCTTCTTTTCAATCTACCTTGGACCAGTTTTTAAATAAAATACAATAAAAACGAGTTACTAGAAAATGAAATTTAAAAAAATAACGTACAGAAGGCAAGCTTGGGTGTCCCAGCAATACTAACTTGCTGTGAGAGTCTGCCAGCACTCACCTCCTTTTCTGCCCTTATGTCACTCTGGACGTTTGCACATGGACACTGCTCCGGGGACCACACCTGGAGCAGCCCTGGTCTGCAGCGCTCTGTACCCACCAGCCTCTGCTGCCATGCCCACCTCCTGGGGCCTGGCAGGGCTGCCCCTGCTCTGTCCTCCAGCCCGAAGGTTCAGTTTGCAAACTCAGCGGTGCCCATAGGCCATCTGAGCAGTGGGTTAAGTGCGGTTCCGATTGGGCGGGTCTGGGGTGGGTGGGGCCTGAGGTCTTTCATGTGTAAGAGGCTCCCAGGTGAGGCCCATACAGTTGGAGCCCGGGCTACATTTGAGGAACCAGGCCCCGCAGCCTAGCTCTGGGTGTGTGGGGGCCTCGCTAGGCTGAGGCCCAGGTGTCCTCCTCCAGCTCGAGGCTACTGCCCAGCAGACTCAGGTCTGCAGCGTGCTCCCCGCAGTCCCAGACACAGATGGGCATCACCGAGGAGCCAGCAGTAGTGACAGTGTGGACGAGGCCACCTGGAGCCCTCCCAGCCAACATCCTCCCGCCTGCCAGCCCCCACAGCTGGCTGATATTCAGGGGAGACGGGGAGTGGCTGTCCTTCCCCACATCCTCCCAGTCCCTTTGACCAGTCCCCACCTGGAGGACTGTTCGGTGCTCTTTGCTCTCCCTTCACAACTAACGGGGTAACCCTGGGAGCTGGGTAGGGCCCTGCATCTCCGTGCGCCAGCCCTGAGTTCCGGACATGCTCCTCTGGGGGGAGGCGGCGGTTTCCACAGACCCAGGAGGGAGTGCTGAGGCATGAGCATTGCCGAGAAGTACGTTCAGGCAGTGAGAGTGTAGAGGGATGGGTGTGAGGGAGCTGCTATGGGGTGAGTCTCGGGCGGAATACCTCGGCACAGCCGCGGGGACAAAGAACAGGGGGATATTGCAGCGATCCATTCACAGTGGGGGAAAGGCGGGGTTCAAGAGGACGTAGGCAACCAGACGGCCACGGCAGGAGACTGAGGCTCCACGCCTCGCACTGCCATCACAAGATGGGGGAAATAAATAGATTTTTAGAAAGGTCCTTTCTTCCTTTTCCCATTTTATGAGTAATATCATCATAATATAAACATCTGGGGAATGCAGAGAAGATAAAGCTACCCACAGTGTGAGCACCCGCCCCCCCCACCCCCGTCTTTGTGTAGCTGGCAGTTTTGTCTCCCGTTTCTCCATACTGGGTTTTAAAAAGAAATGTCTAGATGTTATCACCTTGAGATTATTTCAGAACCGCATGGGTCAGAGATTATTACTTAGAAAAACATTCACTAGCGTTAGTGGAGCCCCACCCTCAACAGCCTCCAGGGGGTCCCAAGGGCCCCAGCACAACATGGAAGCCTCCAGCCCTGGTTTCTTTCAAAAGCTCCTTCCACAGCCCACTTGTGGCTACAAGGAGAGCGAACAGCGAGCGAAGTGGCAGGGATGGGCATGCTTAGGCGTGGTCATGCTCACGTGGCTGGGGAAAAGGCTGTGCCAGCCAGGCCGCTGGCAGCCACCAGGTGGCAAAGGTCACCTTGGCTTGATTGGCCAGAGAGATGGCCCAGAATCCAAACTTGGACTCCATATTTGAGGTAAGACCTGAAGGCCCAGCATCGAGGCAGGGAGTGGGGGCACTCCAGGCAGAGAGGGTGGTAGGCCAGAAGCAACGTGGGGCAGGGGAATGACCTGTCTGTGGAACTGCAGAGGTGCAGAGGGGCGTGGTGTACGGCAGGAACTGGGGTCCACCGTGCGGCTAGGCAGTGGCAGTGCCTTGAGAGTGATGTCAAGGAGCTGGACCTTTGTCCTGGAGCTGTGGGAAGTCACCGCATTGATGTAAGCAGAAAGAGGGGGTACAGGTGCCTGATCACATTAGCAGAAAGAAGCTATAGCATTCTGGCTGCTGGGGGAGGACAGGTGAGGGGGCCAAAGTCGGGCGTGGGATTGATCACACTGGGCGCCCAGCAGGATAAAGGGAGTGGAGACCAAGAGAAGTGAACGGACTGTGGAAGTTCGCTGGGTTTGGGGTGAGCTGGACATGGGGGTGTGAGGACCTGCGGATGGTTGGCTGGCGCAAGCAGGACCACCGTGGAGACACAGAAATAAGACTGGGTTTGGGGACACTGTCATGACTGGGTCCTGGCCATGCTGATTCTTGTTGCCTTTGAGAATACAAAGTGGAAACGCCAGAGAGGCAGCTGGATTTTGAGTCAGTCATCTGGAGCGGAGTAAGAATGTGGGAATCCTGGCACAGCTGTGGCCACCAAGGCTAAGGTCAAACGAGGAGAAAAGAGAGCCCAGAACTGACCCTGGGATCTCGTTCCTGTGGCACAGCAGAGGATCTGGCGGGAGAGGCGCAGGGAGGAGGGAGAGGGTGGGGGTGGGGCTGCTGGGAGCTCCGTCCAGGGCCCAGGGCCCAGGGCGCGGGGGTGGTGGGCGGACCGCATAGGGTCCTGCCATGAGTGGCAGAGGAAGTGGAGACTAGCCCGCCCCCTTCTGAAAGTTTCCTTACAACCCACAGGGGAGCAGAGCTGGTGAGGACGGGGGTCTCTGCACCCTTTCCACACCAGCCTCAGCTGGTGAGGGCTGGCGCCCAGGACAGGGTTGGAGCGGGTACCTACTCCACCTACTCATATCCCAGCTGCTACCAGCCCCCACCCCAAAGCACTGGGCGGATGAGAGAGATGAGAGGCCCAGGCCCAATTCCCAGCGCTCCTCTAGCCTTAAATCACACCAAACCACTTCGGTTTTCCTCAGTGCACTTGTTTACTTGCCCTTGGGGCCTTCGCTCACACGATGGCCTGTGCCTGAGAACGCCTTCTCACACACATTGCCCACCTGGCTGGTGAGCTCTGTGCATGTCTTTAAAGACTGGGCTCGAGGGTGTCATCTATGAAAGCATTTCTATGCTCTAACCCCCAGGGTGGGCCTCAGCCCTCTCCCCGGAGTCTCCTCCAGTAGATGCACCACAAACACAGGGCCCTTTGCTGCACCTACCAGCCCCAGAGCCAGCACTCCCACGCCATCCCCACCCCACCTGCCCCAAACCTGTCAGTCTCTGAGGGAGGGAGGTACTCCCTCTCAGCCTCTGGTCACCCTGCAGGAACTGAGGCCCAGTGTGGCCACACCTTCTGCTTTCTCATCACCAGCCAAACATCTTAATTGTTTTAACAAGCAATCTCCTGATATTTAAAACTCAGACAAAATTTGAGATTTTAAGGACTTCCAGTCAAGATAGTGGTGCAGGCAGACATAGCACACCTTTTTGCACACCCACATCAAAACTGCAACTAAAATATAGAACAACCATCACTCAGAACCATCAGAAATTGAGTTGAATGGAAGTCTTGACAACTATGAAGTTGATTGAATGGGAGTCTGACAACTACGGAATTAAAGAAACCACAACCATCCAGACTGGTAGGAGGGGTGCAGATGCAGAAGGGGCTGGTCCCATACCCACGTGTGGTGGATATAAATTCAGGAGGGATGTCTCGGGAGCGAGGAGTCCCAGACCCACACCAGGCCCCCGAGCCCAGGGTTCCAGTGCCAGGAAGGTAAGTCCCCATAACTTCTGGCTGCAAAAACCAGTGGAGATTGAGTGGGTGGAAGAAACTTCTGAAGCCCCAAGCAGTTTCCCTTAAAGAACCCACACATAGACTCACCTACTCAGACTCACTCCCTCTGAGCTCTGGCACTGGGGTAGCAGCTTGAAAGGCACCAGTAGCATAAAGGAAGAAACCGAAGTGTCTGGCATCAAGGTGAGCAGAGGCCATTGTCCCTTTCTTAAACCCTCCCCAACAGAGCCAGTAAGCTGGAACCATATCTGAGACTCTACCAACCCGGCTAACACTGCTTGACCCACTTTGGAGATCCCCAGAGACTTTGGCGCATCCGAATTATGGGCCTGTCCAAGCTGCTTTTCCATATGAATCGCTGGTGTTGGCTCCTAAATCCTATCAAAAAAGCACCAGCTAGCTTCAGTGAACTCCAGGTCCAGCACTAGCAGCAGCCAGCTTAGATTCACAGCTTGGCTTTGCCTGGGAATCTCCAAACCCAGCACAAGTAGCAGCCATCTCAGACTGTTTTATAACTTAGGCAGGGTGGCCTCAGGGCAAAACACAGGTGGAGGCTGACTTTGGCCTGTACCATCTGGGAAACCCAGGGATCAGTGTAGCCAGTGAACAGCTACCAATCATGTTGGAGCACCACCACCCTGTCCCTGCACAGCTGACCCTTCATGGAGGGCAGAGGTGGGTGGTCAGTGGTCACAGCCAGTCTTTGCAGCTCACTGACCTGGGTAAATCCCTCCCATTGATCTGCCAACAGCAACCAAGTCTCAACTACAAGAGGAGGGTGTACTCAGCCCACATGAAGGACGCACCTTGAGTCCCAGCTTGGGTGATAGGGGAGGCTGTGCAACTGGACCCTACAGGACACCTACTACATTAGGCCACACTACCAAGACAGGGAGTCAAAGCAGCTCTACCTAATACATAGAAACACAAGAGGCTGGCAAAAGGAGGAGACAAAGAAACATGGCCCAAATTAAAGCATAGATCAAATCTCCAGAAAAAGAGCTAAACAAAATAAAGATAAGCAATCTATCAGATGCAGAGTTCAAAAGACTATTTATAAGGATGCTCAAGGAATTTAGTGAGGACCTCAGCAGCATAAAAAAGATCCAGTCAGAAATGAAGGATACACTAATTGAAATAAAGAACAATTTACAGGAAACTACAGTAGAGTGGGTGAAGCTGAGAATCAACTCAATGATTTGGAACCTAAGGAACCAAAAACAACCAATCAGAACAACAAGAAGAAGGAAGAATTAAAAAATGAGGAAATATAAGCAGCCTCTGGGACAACTTCAAGATGTCCAACATTCGTATCATAGAGGTTCCAGAAGGAGAAGAGAAAGGGCAAGAAATTAGAACTTTATTTGAAAAAAACAATGAAAGAAAACTTCCTTAATTTGGTGAAGGAAATAGACATGCAAGTCCAGGAAGCACAGAGAGTCCCAGGCAAGATGGATGCCAAGAGGCCCACTCCAAGACACATCATAATCAAAATGCCAAAGATTAAAGATAAAGAGAGAATCTTAAAAGCAGCAAGAGAAAAGCAGTTAGTTACCTACAAGGGAGTTCCCATGACAGTCGTCAGCTGATTTGTCAAAGGAAACTTTGCAGGCTAGAAGGGATTGGCAAGAAATATTCAAAGTCATGAAAAGCAGCAACCTACAGCCAAGATTGCTCTATCTAGCAGAGCTATCATTTAGAACCAAAGGGCAGATAAAGAGCTTCCCAGACAAGAAAAAACTAAGGGAGATCATCATCACCAAACCATTATTATGTGAAATGTTAAAGAGACTCATTTAAGAAAAAGAAGATCAAAACTATAAACAATAAAATGGCAAAAAATACGTGGCTATCAACAATTAAATCTAAAAAACAAACTAAGCAAACAAGAAGGACGGAGACAGAGTCACAGATACAGAGAGCATTTTGATGGCTGCTAGATGGGAGGGGGTTGTGGGGAACGAGTGAAAAGGTGAGGGAATTAAGAAGTAAAACTAGATAATCACCAAATAGCCATGGGGATGCACAGTACAGTATAGGAAATGGAGTAGCCAAAGGACTTACATGCATGAACCATGGACGTGAATAAAGGTGGGGGGACTGCCTGAAGGAGTGGGGTCTGCTGGGTAGAGAGGGGCAAAGGGGGAAAATCAGGACAACTATAATAGCATAATCAATAAAGTATAACAAAAATTAAAAAGGAATCTTAAAAGCACCATGGGGTACAGACAAAGCACATCTCCAGGCAGACTTCTCCGAGGGCCCCAATGTGCACACGCACTGTGCCCTTCACTGGGCGGGCAGTGGTCCTCCCGGCACAGAGGGCGGTTTCCAGCTGGGATGGGGAGGGGGTGAGGACGCCGGCTTTGTGCACGAAACTTAATTGTATCATCTCACGTAATCCTTACAACAAAGCTTTGAGAAAAAACACCGGCCTTTATAACTTAGGGCCGTTTTCCTGACAGGAAAACTGAGGTCCGGAGCGGGGAAGCGACTCACTGGGGCACTCACAACCAGGGAACCACGGCAACCCCAGCCCTAGTCTGTGTCTTCACGGCTCCCACACGGAGTGGGCGCAGACAGGTAAGGCCCGGAGCAGTGCTGGCCACAGAAGGCACTGTACAGTCTGCAGTACCACTAGTAACACCATCATTAAGAATAACTTATTGAGCCCTGGGGTTCCAGGGACCGGGGACCGAGTGGAAACTGCAAAGGGCAAGCTCTCAAGGCTTGCACATGGGAGGAGGCAGATGCAAACAAGAAAGCAAATGAATTAACGAGGAAGTTCAGAGAAGTGCATGCTGCACAGCAAGTGAGGTGACCGGAGCGACCTGAGGGAGCAGGAGCTGCCCTCCTGCCCAGCCTTTTGCTCCGCACCCCCACTCCCTGCAGCCTTCCCTTGGGAGGCGGGGTGTGTGTTCAGTGGGGCTGAATCCCCCGCCACTGGGAGTCCAGCCCAACAGGCCTCCTTTCCTTCCCCACGTTGTTAAAGCAGGTCTGTTGTCAGCCTTCCTGAAAGCCCGATCCGCAAATCCTTACCTTTCTTTCATTCAACGTCTCCCACTCTTGCCCTCCTAGTCCTCCCCTCCCAACCCTCCCCTTCTGAGGCACCATTAAGATGCCCTCCTTGGGGACAACACACAGCGTTTAATTCCAGAAGTTTCTTCTAGCAAGTGAGGTGGCTCATCAGGAGGTGTAGGCTCCTTCCACCCCAACCCCACGTGTGTGCACACTAGCCCCACACACGTGCACACATGCACCTTTCTTCTACATACCGCCACATCCCAGAGCCCCTGGAAACCTCTCAGAGTCTGCCCACCTGCTCTTCAGACCTGCAATGGGCTCGCTCCTGCACAGAAAACTCAAACAGGACCCGGGTGGGGTGGGGCAGCGGTACTTCACCTGCCCTGGTGCTGAGAGCCCCAGCAGACCCCCCTCGGCGCTGGGCAGGGACTGCCGATCAGTCCTGGGCAGCCACACATCACGGTGACTGACCTGGTTCGAATCCCAGCTCTTGCACTTACCAGCTGTGTGACCTTGGGCAAGTCCCTTCACCTTTCTGTGCCTTGATTTTGCAACTATAAAATGGGATACAATAATACCTGCTGCCTCACAGAGCTGCTGTAGAATTAACATCCAAAGCATTTAGAGGAGTGGCCGGCACAGGGCGAGCACCGCAGAAGTGTCAGCTGTGGTTATTAATGTGACTATTCAAACCCTAATAACTAAAAGACCGTCTCCACCTCGTCCTGGACTAACCATTCCCGAGCTTTACACTTCACACCAGTAGCAGAAGGGACAGGAATTCACACACACAAAACCCTCTCCGTGTGCCTGGTACCACCCAGCACATCACCTGCCTCATCATGTTTGAGCCTTCGCAGCAGCCAAGAGCTCTGGCTCTCCCACCGTGGGTCAGAGGAAACCAGCCCCAAGGGGCTTCATGCCTGCCCTGAGTCACGTAGCAACAAAGCCACAGAACTGGAAAACTCACTGAGGTGGGGGGCCTCCAAACCCCTGCTCTTTCTATAGCACCCCTGTCCCCCAAGGGCAGGAAAGATGGGCAGGTGAGACCAGGGGTCTCCTCCCTGTGTCCCTGGCTGTGGCTGGGGGATGCTGGCCCCTGTGGGACCCCAGCCCTGCTTCTGGGTCACCTGCACACCTGTGCAGAGATCAGTCTGTATGCTCTGAGCGCTTTGTAGGGAAGGCACACACACACATACACACACACACACAACAGAGGAAGAGGGAAAGAAAAAATTAGAGCAGCCCAGTTAAGCCAAAATGCTCTCCTCGGAGAAGAAGGGAAGTAATTTGATGAAACTCTGCACAATGTTCAAGTTGTGAATGTGCACACTGATATCCGGGACTGCGTGCTGGGGGGCCCTCTCTCCCGCATCCCGGGGACCGTTAGAACTGGGGCACCGGCACACAGCAGCTTCTTCGCATGAAGCTGTCTTGTTTTCTGCCTCGGCAAAATGAGGCTGCCCACGGATGTCCCACGATCTCCACAGCCAAGGGGAAAACTGGTGCAGTGTTATTGGGATGGTTTCAGACATCGGGCTGTTTATGTGGCTTCTGTAAACATTTCCTGAGTGACTGCCATGGGCCCCCTGCTATGCCTGTCATCACCTCCTTCCCACTGAACATGCTGTGGCCACAGCTGTGGGCGAGGCAGGCCCATATGCCAGGGTAGCCTGGCTGCCCTGGCCGCAGCTGACTGGCCTGGGTCTGAACCTGACCTGGGACTTTGGCGTGGGAGTGTGGGGATGCTGAATTCAGATGCTGAATCTGCCTGGCAATGGTGGGAGTTGAGCTGAAAGGGCATGAGCTAGTCAGGGCTGAGGTCTCCAAAGAGAAGAATTCAGCTGATCACATAGGGAAAATTCAGTGAGCATCTATTAGGAACCTGGCCCAGGTCTAGGTGCTTAGAATACAGTGACCACACAGCAAAGCCCTTCTATCATGGAGCTCACAGTCCATGAACTATCAAACAGATAAATATATAGAATAATGTCAGATTATATCAGTGCTATGAAAAAAATAGCAATGGGTTAAAGAGTGACGAGGCCAGGGTGTGTGGGGGTGTGCAAATTTAGACCAACTGATTTAGGAAGACCTCACTGAGCAGAGACCTGAGTGAGCCAGCCAGGTGAGTATTCAGCAGGGGTACAGCAGGTGCAAAGGGCCTGAGGTGGGTCTGAGCTTGCAGTGTTCCAGAAACAGAAAGGAGGCCTGTGTGGCAGAGGAGAGACCCTGGCATCAGAGAGGGGCCCCTGTGTGGCCCCCACCACGGGACTCCTGGGACCGAAACCCTCCCACGCGGGAGGGTTCCTCCCACGGACAGTCCAGCTCCCCAACACTGCCCAGCCTCACAGCCTCCTCTCCCCTCTCCTCCTCAGACTCCGTCTGAGGACCTTGCACTTTTCTGTCACTGAAGGACATTACTGCAAGTCTAATTACTCCCCCAGAAGCCGATTGTGCGATAAGAATTTGGGCAAGGTAGTATATTTGGGAGGTGGTCCCAGGAAATATGCTAACCACCTGCCTGTCTGCCCTCCCGCCCACCCATCACCCATCCAGTCAGGTGTCTGTGCGTCTGCCATCCATCTACGCACTCATGCTTCCCTCCTTCCACGTGCCCGATGGCCCATCCATCCATCCACCGTCTGTGGTCGCTTCCTCTGTTCCCAGCTGGACTCCGAGACTCAGGGGGCAGATTTGGTCCCTGACCTGGAGGAGCCCTCCTCTAGCAGCCATCACCAGTCCCACAGCCGGGTCTTCTTGTCAGTCAGTGCCGTGACAGAGCCCGAGATGGAAACCTTGGTTCAGCCTTTGTATATCCCTGCTTTGGTTCGAAGAAGACAGGGGTCAAACAGCAAACACTCCACCTTGATTCCCTTCCTGGTTTCTCAGGCTCTGATTACCTAAGCTCAAGTCAGCCACAGGCCCCATAAAACATTAAAATGTCCCAGATATTCCAACATAGTGGAGTCCAAACCCTGCCTCACCCAACCTGCCCCTTCCACCCCACATCCCCCGCCCCCGCAGAACACTTCTATGGGCAGCCAGAGGTGACCCCACGTGCACTGACCTGTCCCGGAAGTACTTGATGGCCTCAGGGTCCATGAAGGTCGGCTCCTCGCGGTAGCCCTGCTCGAAGACCTTGCGCTTGTGCCGGAACTCAATGACCGTCTTGGTGTAGGAGTTGAGCGTGGTGACTGAGGCTGCCATGCAGCAGGTGAAGGAGCCCCAGGCCAGGCTGCCGGAAGACCAGGAGAGAGGTGCCAGTGAGGGTGGGGACAGGGAGCTCCACCCACCACACATCCCTGCACCCTCCTTGGCGGCCTCTTCTGGGCCAGACCTAAGCAGGTGCTGCTGTACAGAAGAATCAGACTTGGTCCCTGCGCCCCTCAGGTCCAGTGTGGGAGACAGCATCATCTGTACATTGTGGTGCAGATATGCCGGAGTTTGTTATCAGGAGGCAGAAAGAGAGCGGCTCGTTCCATCCAAGGGGGCTGACTACAGCGAGGGCTGCCGCCCTGCAACCGTGCTTGCGCGGGTCTGGGAGGCTGACGGAGGGTTGGCCCGGGGGAAGGGCCTCCCAGGGAGAGGGCAGAGCGTGTGCAAAGGCATGAGGCATAGGGAGCACTCCACAAACTGCAGGAGATTTGGGGTGCTGGAGTAAGGGAATGTGAGGAGATTAGTGGATGCTGGTGGTGAGAAAAGATGGGAACCAGAGCCCTAAAAGCTGATTTTCTGTGGAAGTTAAGGTATCTTTGTTCCTGTGTGACCTTGGACAAGAGGCCTAACCTCTCTGCCTCATACTCCTGACATCCATTTTAATGGGAGGAACGACAGCTCCACCTCACAGGGTTGTTTCCCGGATTAAAGGAGGTGAACAGGGCCTGGTACCTAGCCGGTGTTCCAGAAAGGTTTGCTGTCATTACTATCACCACAGCCATCAACATTTTTACTCCTCGCTTCTATCTGACTCGGTTTCCAAGGTCTCCCTCCAAGAGATTAAATTATAACGACCTTCGTGGCTCCACACTTCCTCCTGGCCCAGCTGGGGGCTGCTGGCTGCACTCGCCTGAAGTGCGTGCTGAGCAGCCCGAGCCCGAGAGCCGCTCCTACTCACATCAGGGAGGAAGGGAAGGTGGAGTGGGGCTGGAGCCTGAGCTGGCCGGGGCCCGCTCTAGAAAGGGCCTCCCGCCCGATTCTTCTGAGCAGGACCGTGCAGTACCATTCATAACCAGGGGCACTGTACCTGCCTTGCCCTGCTCACACCTGGTCTGGTTGCTGGGTTCCTGTTTCCCAGCCTCTGCCTTAATGACTGGTTTCCTCCAAATGAAAGGCTTGGTTTTGTTGTTGGCAACCCTGCACCGCTCCTGAGCCCCCAGCCTCCCCCTCCACCAACCCATAGGGTCTCTCAGCACCGCTGCCCCTGCACTCCTGGGAGTGAGTGCAGCGCACCCCACCCCGCTGGGGCTCTGCTTGGTCAGCCTCAGGCCCCTGGAGCACAGCATGGGGAAGTCTGAGGACCAGCCTTCCTCCCAGGCATCCCCAGTCGTCATCCATCGCTTACTGCCCAGCCCATTAAAAGAGTTCCCTGTTCTTTCACGATAAGGAGCTAATTCCCCTAGATCTTCCGGAGGCTCTGACTATCTGCAGTAGACAGCTGCGGGGCATCAGCCTGGCCCCTCTAAGAACCGCCCTGTCCACCAAAGGGTCTGGTCCGGTAGGTGACTCCACCTGCTGTTCTTAGATGATTGGATAAGGGCTGAACATCTGACCAAAGCTAGTTTAATCGGATTATCCTTCTTCTGAGCAATGAAGTTCAAGATTCTAGTTCAGTCTGGGATGTCTGTTTGAGCTAGAGTGATGGAATTGAGAACCTGAGGGCAGAGAATGGAAAAGCAGACTTTTTTTCTGGGATTCCCCGAGTAGTTGGTTTTGTCAGACCCGCATCCCCTCCATTAACAGATCATTCCTCCCCTCCTCTCTGGCCTCATCGCTTGTGTGGGGCTGACCTCACCCCCAGCCTCAGGGAGTGAGCACACAGCCTAGGCCTGGCCAATGGGAGTGTCTCTTCTCTTTGGCCACAGTGATTGGGTCAGGATGGGCATGTGACACCGAAGTTAAGCTAATGAGACTCAACCCCAAGACTTTTGCAAAAGTTATCAGGAAACAGGGCTCTCTTTTCATCCCCAGTGGGAGCCAGGAGACTCTGGGGACTGTGTTACCACCAGCTCAGCTGAGAGAGAAGCCGACTCAAGAGAAAGGAGCTAGACCCCTGAGCTGAAGCCATTACCCTTGGGCTTTTCCGTTGTGAGAACCCAGCTTCCTTTTTTGGATTTTTTTCCTTAAGCCCGTTTGAACTGGGTTTCTGTCATTGGCAATCAAAGTTCTTATACAATTACTTTCTATAAATTTTCTCTTTTTGCATAAGTTACTTCTACAGTGAATTTCTAGTCTCTACGACCAGGGATCTTACCTGTGACAGGTCCAACTCCAACTCTGATGGCCCAGCCACAGGGCAAGCATCACGCCCCACCGCCTTTCCCCACGGCCCTCATCGCTCCTTGGGATTCTCTTACATGCTATTCCTTATTTTTAAATCAGACTTTTCATATCGAGATAATTACAGATGCAAACGTTGTTGTCAGAAATGATATAGAGAGGCCCTGTACCTGTACCCAGTTTCCCCCAACGGTGGCATCCGGCAAATGACCACAACCGGGACCCTGACCTGGGTGCGGTCCAGACACAGAACATTTCCATCCGTCACTGTCACCGCAGCGACCCCTCTAGCCGCCATTTTACAGCCACACCCACTCTCCTCCCAACCTTTGGCAACCACTTTTGTGATTTTGTCATTTCAAGAATATTCTAGAACTGGAATCACACAGCATGCATGTTTGGGATTGGCTTTTTCACTCAAAATAATTCTCTGGAGAGTTACCCAAGTTGCGTGCACTAACAGCACATTCCTTATACTGCTGGGTTGGGTTCCTGCCAGCAATGTACGTGTTCCTCCATGTCCTCGCCAGCATTTGGCATTGTCGTTATTTTTTAATTTTAGCTATTCTGAGAGACTTGTAGTGATACCTTGTTGTGGCTTTCCCTGCATGTCCCTAATGGCTAACGGTGTTGAGCATCTTTTCATTGGCTTCTGTGCCATGTGCTGTCTCGGACCACGTGTCTGCTCACGCTGTTTGGCTGCTCTGCGGCTGCTGGTGTTTGCTGTTGAGTTCTAAGTGTCTCTATATACCCTAGATAGTAGTCCTTTGTCAGACATATGGTTAACAAATACTTTATTTCAGTCTGCAGCTTGTCTATTCACAGAGCAAAAGCGTTTAATTTTGATTAGATCCAATTTATCAAGTTTTATGATGCTTTTGATATCAAGTCCAAGAACTCTGTGTAGGCCTAGATCCCAAAGATTTTCTCCTATTGTTTAAACATTTTTTACAAGTTTACATTGTATATTTAGGACCATGATTCATCTTGAGTTAAATTTTATGTAGGGTATGAAATTCAGATCAAGATTGATTTTTTTTTTTTTTGCCTCTGAATGTCTAATAGCTCTAGCACCATTTGTTGAAAAGGATCAACAAATGGTCTTTCCTGGCTCTGCTGGATGGATTTGCATTTTTGTCAAAAACCAGTTGATCCTTGGTTGGTATGGTTCAGTTGGTTCGAGCTCCATCCTGTAACTGAAAAGTCGTGGGTTCAATTCCCAGTCAGGGCACCCAAACCCAGTCTAAGCTGTGGGTTTGATCGCCGGTCAGGGTGGGTACTGAAGGCAACCAATCAGTATTTCTCTCACATCAATGTTTCTCTTTCTGTCTTTCCCTTCCTCTCTCTCTAAAAGCAATGAAAAATGTCCTCAAGTGAGGATAAAAATAATAATACATTTTTAAAAACCAGTTGGGCATATTTGTGTGGGTCTATTTCTTGGTTCTTTATCCTGGTCCATTGATCTGGGTGGCCGCACCTCCACCAGCATCGCGTGGTCTGAGCACTGTAGCTGCACAATAAGTCTTGAAATCGAGAACATTGATTTCTTCCACTTTATTCTTCTTTTTCAAAATTGTTTTTAGCTATTTCAGTTCCTTTGCCACTCCTGATAAGTTTTATAATAGTCTTGTCTGTATTTGTAAGAAATTACCCTGGCATTTAATAGGAACCGCATTGAACCCGTACACCAGCTTGAGGAGAACCGACACCTTCCCCGCCAACACGGCACACTGCGTGGGGGTTCACGCAGCCCTTGGTTTCTCTCACTGGCACTTTGTGGCTTGCAGCCTGCACATCCCGGAGATGTTTGGCTAGATTTATGACTAAGTATTTTGCTTTTTTCAGTGTAAATGGTATTGCATTTTTACTTTCGTCCCACTGTTTGTTGCTAGTTATAGAAATAAAATTGATTTCTGTGTTTTTATCTTGTGTCCTGAGACCGTACTGAATTCGTTTATCAGGTCTAGGCATTTTTTTATGTGTAGGTTTCCTGGAGTTTTCTGCATAGTCAACCATGTTACCTACAAATAGGCATAGTTGACCTCTTCCTTTCTAATCTCTATGCCTTTTATTTACTTCTCGTGCCTCACGGCACCAGCAAGAGCCTGCAACACCAACTCTGTGGAGTGCGGGTGCTGCCCCAGCACTAGAGAGAAGACAATCTTTTACCCATCGAGTCTGATGTTAGTTGTACATGTTGAGGTAGGTGCTCTTTATCAAATCTAAAAAGGTCCCATCTATTTTTAGTTTTCAGACAGTTGTATTTAATCATGGATGGATGTTGAATTTTGTCAAATATTTTTTCAGCATTGATTGATATGATCATGTGATTTTCCCTTATGTCCCTTTGTACTCCCTCATTAATAATAGTACTGCCCTAGGTATTTCCTCTGTGTTCCCTTAGAACCGCACCAGACTGCGTTACAATCTGTGTTTCGGGCATCAAGGACAATTTAGAAAATGCAAGGGAAAAGTAACATTTTCTTTCTTCTTTCCTGCTGTTCCAAGATTGTTTCTTTTTAAAAGGTTTTTTTTTTTTTTCTGTTTAGAGGCTTTCCTTTAACCCTTCTTTTAGGGTGAGTCTGCCGGCAACACATTTTTTAAAGTTTTCCTTCATCTGAGAATGTCTAGATTTCCCCTTGCCTTTCTTGGAGGATATTTTTGCCAGAAACAGAATGCCGAATTGAGAGTTTTTTCTCTCGGCACCTGAGACGTGCCATGCCCCTTCCTCTAGCCCCCCTTGTTTCCGATGCAAAATCTATTGTCATTCAAGTTGGTTACTCCATTGTGAAGGTATTGTTTCTCTCTTACTGATTTCAATGTTTTCCCTTTCACTTTAGTCTCTAAAAGTTAGACCAAGATGTGTCTGATATGGATTTCTTCAGGTTTATACTGTTTGAAGATTCACTCTGCTTCTTAATTCTGTAGCTTTATGTCTTTTAGCAAATTTGGGAAGTTTTCGGCCATTATTCATTTGAGTGTTTTCTTGTTCTCTCCTTCTGGAACGCCACTGTTACATCTTTTGTTGTAGCCCCAGAGGCCCTGAGGTTCTTTTCATGCACCCAGGTGGATGGGTTTTTGACTACCGCTGGGGAGGGTGGGAGTTCTGGACCCCGTGGGCCTCTGTAGACACCACCCTGGACAGAAGGGGCAGGAGGGCTTTGCCGGTGCTCTCCCAGTTGCCTCTAAGGGTCCCACAGGGAGCGATATGGCCTCCTCACCACTGGGCAGTGGTGGGAATCCTAAGTTTCCACTACCCTTCTGACACCACCCAAATAGGGAGGGGGAGGGGCACCCGTGCAAGGCGTGGTTTGCAGACCTTGGGGCCAGAACACCTGCTGGTGTTTGCAGCTTGCACTTTGGAGCTGGTGCAGTGGGGGACGTGGGTGGTGGGCCTGGTTTTTGGAGCCAAGAGCAGAGCAGACCCTGCTGGGAGGAAAGGGGAGGGTTGCAAGGGCGGGTGTGTGGCTGCCGACCACTGTCTATCCTCTCTGCAGGGCAGGGGGCGCTGGGTGAGCAGATTCAGAGACACATGGAAGCCACCCTGAAATCTACCCCAGGGCCTGAAATCTAGCTCAGCGGGAAGACTAACTGGTCACTGAGGGTGCCGGCCCTAGTTCACCTGTGAGCCAGGCCAGCATGGAATCACTGGGCAGAATACCAGAAATGGCCAGGCCACCCTTAGTGCCCAAAGGCTGACGGGACCGGGAGCTGATGACAGCAGATTCTGGGACCCAGTTCGTCCCTCCATGGCTGGCAGGGCACCCTTGGGCAGCCACGTCTCTCCTTCCCTGCCTTGGTCCTAGAGAAAAGGAGGCCGAGAACCACCGGCCTCAGGGGAGATGAGAAAGAGCCAGAGCTTCCTGCTGACCACATAGCTGCTTAGTGGTGACACAAGCAAGTACACCCTTCCCTGTGGTTCTTTGGAGCCAATGATCTCCTAAGGTCACATCAGCAAACACCCTCCTACCACCCTCCTCCTCCAAGGATCAATGTGCTGAAATGCTGGCTAAACCTTGAGAGAGGGCAGGGTAGCCTGGGGTCCCCAGAGAGGGAAGGAGGGCAGGGTAGCCTGAGGTCCCCAGAGAGGGAAGGGGTGGGCCTGCTGTTTTCACAAGGTTGTGGAGACTGGAAACTGGGGGAGGGGGAAGGGAGAGGGTAGCAGTGGAGCCACCGCACTCCACAAGGATGGCGCTTCGAGAGCAGCAGAGAGGCACCACTGTCCTGGACCGGGCCCAACTCGCTACTCTGATGCTGTGTGGCCTGTGCCAAATTGTTTCAGCTCTCTGGGCTTCTCTGACATACCGCCACTTCACAATGGCCCACTACCCTGTGTGTGCAGAGTGAGAGCTCAGGGTTCACTGTGTGTGCAGTGGTAAGAGGGGCCCTTTGCCATCTCCGTTCTGATCACATGCAAAACAAAAGTACAGAGCGACTAGTTTCCACTCTCTGTCATCACCAGGAAAACTGACACACTGACATTCCAAGCAGGGGTCACGGACTCAGATTTCTGCACGGTGACTGAGTAAGGAAAGTACGAGTAAGCATAAGGCAATAGGGAGTGGTGGGGACTGGGGTGAACTGGAGAGCATACACCCCATCTGAATGGGCAACCGCTACTCAGCTATCCCCTCCTAAACTCAGCTGTCCCTGCCTGCTGCCAGGTGGTAATGCCAGTTAGGTAGGGATGTATTTTCTAAAGGTCAAGAGAAGCCAGAGACCTGAATTTATATTTTTAAATATATTTTATTTATTTATTTTTTAGAGAGAAGGCAAGGGAAGGAGGAAAAGAGAGAGAAACATTAGTGTGTGGTTGCCTCTCGAGTGACCCCTACTGGGGACCTGGCCTGCAACCCAAGCCTGTGCCCTGATTGTGAATCGAACTGGTGACACTTTGGTTTACAAGCTGGCACTCAATTCACTGAGCCACACCAGTCAGAGCAGAGACCTGAATCTTTGTGCAAAATGTTTACCTTTTTAGATGTTAAAAACAAATGTGAACTTTTAAATAACACTATGGCAGGCCAAGCAAAACATCTGCAGACTGGGTTCAGCCCTGGGCTGCTTGCAATTTGCAGCCTGAGGCTAATTGTGTGACCTGGGCCTTCGCCCTTTCTGAGGCTGTGCGCTCCTCCCACCGGTGGGAGTGGTGACTCCTGGGGGGTCAGTGGCAGAACTGTACACTTTGTAAAGGCCCTCCCACTGGGCCTGGCACAAAGTAGGTGGCACAGACCTTAGTTTTACCCCTCACCCCACCCGGGGGCTTGCCTTGGCATGGTCACAAGCAGACCTGGAGAGAGCTGCGTCACAGCTGGAAAAAGGTCAGCAGGAGGGCTGGAGGGCCTGGGACTGGGGCGAGGGTGGGGTCCCAAAGCTCAGGCGGGGCCAAAGGAGGGGTGGGGGAGCGAGGGGAGGCTGCAGCCAGGGCTGGAGCCTAACAAAACACTAACGTTCTGGGAACAAGCGCGAGCAGCAAGGTGAGGCTGGGGGGGGGGGGGGGGGGGCGGGGGCAGCGGCGACGACGCTGGGTGTCATCCTCTTGGACATCTGGGTCGTGCGCCTCTCAGCAAGCAAGAGTGGCATTACTGAAAGCCCCAGGTCATTATCGCCATTTATCATCACTGCCACTTGTCGAGCACTTACTGTGCACAAGCACGTTAGGAGCTCGGTCCCACACAGTCCTGCCATAGCCCCACTAACCCTGCACTATTGTGATCCCTGCTGTAGACGTGAGGAAGCTGAGGCCCAAAGAGGCGGGGCTGCTTGCCCTGAATGGCAACCCTCACGGAGCAGACCCTCCGCTCTGGGCACTGCAGGCGCTACTTCCCGTGGCCTTCATGGCAGCCGGCCTCTGAAGGCCCGGTGAGCCACTGCTGCTGGGGCTGACGTTGTTCGTGCAGCCGCTTCTCCTCGAATCTGCCCCATCACTTGCTCTGGAGCGAGAGAAGACAGCAGAAGTGACGCTGTGTGACTTCTGAGGCAAGGATATAAAATAGACTTGCAGCTTCTTCATGGGTCTCTGGGGAGGCTTGCTCCCACAGGGACCCTGGCACCATGCTGGAGAAGCCGCTCCCGCCGAGAGCCCCAGCTGGGCCCCCGTGCCAGCCGCACTGCCAGGGGCCGTCTGGACGCCCCGCCCGGCTGACACTGGCATCTGACTCAGGCGTCGTGGAAGGCCCCAAGCCAGGACCACCAGCTGCGTGCAGTCAACCCACTGAACTGTAAGAGATAATCGTAAGTTTTTATTTCACACCACTAAATTTTGGAGTGATGTGTTACACACCAGCAGAGAACTGGATCACCACCCACAAGTGTGGTGGAAACTCAGGCTGTCCTCCCATTGCAGCCCGGGGCACTGAGGCACAGGGAGGGTGAGCGACCTGACCCAACTGGGTTGGGTCGGACTCCCAGCCAGGGAACGGCCACCTTCCTGAGCAGCTGTCCCTCCGGGAAGCTGGTGCCCCGCCTCCTGAGCTCCTGCAGCCTGTTCTTCCTGCTGGGAGACAGAGGCTGGTGCTGTCTTGCCTTGGAGCTGGCCTCCTCTCTGGGGCCTGGGGCTCTGGGGCCAGAATTTTGACAAATGGCCTCACACATATTAAACAAGAGAGATGACACTGCTCAACCCTGGCGAGGCCCCAGATGCGAGGGATGAAAAATGGGGCTGATCTATCTTGCGCGCCTCGGTGACAAGGAGAAATGGATCAGCCCTAACAGGGGCTACACATTGGGCCTCGGTCTTAAATAAGTCAAATGGGAATTCGCTGCCCCTTGGGAGGCCAGCCCCGAGGGAGCAGAGGGGCAAAGGCGGCAGACTCGGCTTCCGGGGAGAGGAGGCCGCCGTGGCTGATGCCGGCAGGCTCGGCTCTAGGCGCCGAGTGCCAGGGCGGAAAGAGATAGAGGCCTGCGGGAGGACAGGGTCCAGGATCCCTGGCCAGTGACCTAATCCTTCTGACACTCAGCTTCCACATACGCAACACGGGGTCGCGGCCCGGGTCTCATTTCATGCCGCTGGCGGCACTGTTAGAAGAGCTGGTGTTGCCCGAGCACCTGCACGTGTCCGACCGTGTGCCAAGCACACATGGCCGGTCTCACTATTTCCCGTCACCTCCCAAAGTGGAGTGTGGAGGCTGAAAGCTCGGGCTCTGGAGCCAGACTGCCCCGGTTCAACTCCCAGCTCTGCCACTCCCGGCTGGGTTACCTGGACACATTATGTGAGCTCTCTGCCTCAGTTACCCCCCGCCAAGGTGCCCACCTCACCGCACAGCTGTGATAAGCACAGGCCAGCGCTGAATACGTGTAAGAAATGAACACACACGGTCAACACTCAGAAATGCTTATTTCCTTCCTTCCTCTCCTCCTCTCGCTCTCAGGGCCACTACCTTCCAAGGTCGAGATCTCGGGAAGCACCGCTGGTGGGGAGAGAAGGGATGGGTAAAGGGAGTCAGAGCCTTAGCTGGTTTCCCCGCAACGGTTCTCCTTAAAGGGAACCAGGGATGGCGTTGATGGGCCAGGGTCCCTTTAAGGCGCATGCCGTGAAGGGGCAGAGCCGTGCAGGAGGTGGAGAATGTGGAATGTGTCAGGAGTCCCCACTGGTCTGCTCTGGGGTCTTTCTCAGTCACAGCTCTTCCTGGCCCGTTCTGACCACCTCTCCCCAAAGATGCTCCCTGACCACCAAGTCTCTCCCTCCGCTGCTTCCCTCCAGCACACTGTCCCCTTCCTCCCCTGCCGGGTGCCCTGACCGGATGCTTCCCTGAAACCCTCCCTGCCAGAGCTGAGACAGCAGCCCCTTCTCTGGGTTCCCACGGCCGTGTGTGGTGGCTCCTCACCGCCACACACACGTCACGGCACGGAGCACGGTCCCAATCTCTCCGTCCCGTTGCAGCACCGCCTAGACAGGGGAGCGCTGTAACCCCTCCCCCCATGTCTCTCTCTCTCTCTCTCTCTCTCACACACACACGCACACACACACACACACACACTAGGAGAGCGGCTGGCCCCAGCAAGTGCTCAGCAGCTGTGTTAACAGGCTGAGCAGATAAATGGCCCGGACCACCGGCAGCAGACGGGTATTCCCTGTGTAAGGGGCAGCTGTGGTCGTTTTCTTTCCAGCACACATTTCTTCTTCCGGTAACAGCCCGCTCGGCTCCCAACCAACCCCCCAGTTTTCCACCAGGGGAGCCCCCCTCCTCCTCTCTCTGTCCAAGGGCTTGGGTGGGACCAATATTAGAGCAGTCCAGCCTCCTCAGGGTCTAACTCATTGGTTGAAGGATGGCCACGTGACTGAAGCTAAGCCAGTGAAAGTCATAACTGGGGTTTTGACTGGAAGTACTGGAAAGAAATGCCATCTCTGTGCTGGGGTTGCTACATTTGTGTGAGGCCCAGAGCTGAGAATGGTGGCCATCTCTGCTCTCGCTTCGGGGAAAGCGCTTGTGCGTGAAACCGACACACAGGCACCAGAGACAGAAAATGGGGGAGCACTGCTGAGTTCCTGACCAGCCGCCTGGACTCAGCTTGCCCAGCGTCCGTCCCCCACCCACCACCTGAGAGCCTTTCACTCATTCCTGGCTCCAGAGAGGCACCTGGCCAAGTCGAGCCAGTAAACTCAGGCCACCCCTTCAGTCACGGTGACTGGTCAAGAGAGAGAAAGTGACCAAAGCCGGGCTCTTCAGAGGGAGGCTGGGGATTCCAGGTAATGCCGGGGCAACTGTAGCCCTGTCTCTGCCTGTGTGTGCGGGAAGACGCAGCAGCCTTGGGAGGGAAGCCTGAGTGGGGCAGGGTTACGATGTGAGGGGCAATGCTCTGGTGACCACGGACGAGGAGAACCCAGCCCTTACGACGTCAGCACCCCTGGATCAAACATGCCCTGAAGTCCCTACTGCAGCTGCACTTTCCACTTTCAGGAACCTGTGCATTTCCACTTGCTCAGACTAGTGTGTCTGGGCATTTTTCCTGTCACAACCCATGCCCCCTTGCTGATTCCCCTGGACTCTTCGGTTAAGTAAACAGATACAGACCCTTGTTAAGTTGGGATTCTGTCACTCACACGCACAAGAGTCCTGCCTGAGTCTGCCCTTTGCACACCGTGCTCTGCGGGCAACTCCTGTACCCCATGTTCAGGGCCCCTCAGGGGGTCCTCCTAACCCGTCGGACCACCCAGCACCCTCCGCGGCTCGCCCACCTTCGGATCTTGCCAGCTTCCATCTCCACCTTCACAGAGGCCTAGAAGACAGGGGTTGGCAAACCTTCTCTGTAAAGGGCCAGGCAGTAAACATTTTAGGCTCTGTGAGCCGCTCAGCCTCGGTCCCACTGCTCACCTCGGCCGCTGTAGCGTGAAAGCAGCCGTAGACAATACATAAATAATGAGCGTGGCTGTGTCCTAATAAAACTTTATTTATGGACACTGAATTTGAATTTCACATATTTCACAGAGTATTCTTCTTTTGATTTATAACCTAGAATTAGAAAATGTAAAATTCATTCTTAGCCCGAGGGCTGATGAAAACGGGTGGTGGTCTGGGTTTGGACCTCATGAGATAGTTTGCCCGCCCTGGGCTACCCCCACCTTCCTCTGGGCCCCAGGGAGGCTAAGTCACTGCAGTCCCAGCCCACCTCAGGAAACTCATGTCTGAAGAACAAAAGCCACTCACCAGAAGGACCACCCGTAGTCCCAGGAGTGGGGCCTCCAGTCTTCAGGGCCGAGGCTCACGGTGACCTGGAACACCTGTGTGTACATCATGTGGGCCACCATGCCCAGGAGGCCTGTGGGGGCAGAGAAGGCATCAGGAGGCACGGTGGGGCTTTGTGCACCCCCACGGGCCTGTTGGTGCTGGGGGAGAGCTCGGACCCCCCGGGAAGAATGGTTGGCAGGACCAGAGCACAGGAAGCCAGAGGGAGGCTGTTTTTTGAGCCAGCCAAAGAGCTTGAGTCTGACCAAGAGGGCAAAGGGCAGCCCTGGGAAAGTGTACACAGTGGAGGCAGAGTTAGCTCTGTGTGTGGATGGTTAGATTTTTCTGTTAAGAACCAGGCAAGTGACCGTTTTAGGCTCTGTGGGCCACTGGGTCCTGGTGCAACTGTCGCACCCACTTCTGCAGCACAGGGCAGCCGTGCGTGGCACGTAGGCGCCAGCACGGGGCCGGGTGAGCCCGTGAGCCACCGTGTGCCGATACACACATGGGAAGGTCGTTTGGGGGAGGGAGCCTAGAGAGCGTTTTCCAGTCGTCAGGTCTTAACTCACAAGACGAGTGGATCAGGAAAGCAGCTTCCTGGATTGCAACCAGCACTACAGAAATAAGAACTGAACAGAATAGAAACACCCACCGCCATCGAATGCAGCAGGAGTAAGTACTGTTTTGTGCGTGAGTGTTGATTGCAATATGAACCATTTCTCTGCGGTCCACGGTCAAACATCTCTGAGCCCACTGGCAGGGAGAACTTCGCTCCCAAGGGGTCTGGGCGAGAGCCCTCCTCCTGTACTTCTCACCCTGGAGCCCTGGCAGGCACTTCACCCCCTGAGCCTCACGCCCCCAACCCTGAGATGAGGGTTACGACAGCTAAGGGGGAGGGTGGATGAGATGGTAGCCTCAGCGTCTGACGCCCACTGGACATGCCATCATAACAGTGACCACGGTCATTATGAGCCTAGGACACTCCTCTGCTGTGACTGTGGTCTCTGGAGCTCTTGTTGGTACCTCAGTGTGTGGGTAACTGGTATGGACTGAACTTGCAGATGGAGTGATAGCCTAGCTGGTGTGGCTCAGTGGATTGAGCCCTGGCCTGTGAGCCAAAAGATCCTCAGTTTGATTCCTGGTATGGGCACATGCCTGGGTTTTGGGCCAGGTCCCTGGTTGGGGGAGACCGAGAGGCAGCAACTGATCAACATTTCTCTTGCACGCTGATGTTTCTCTCCCTCTCTTTCTCCCTCACTTCCCCTCTCTTTGAAAATAAATAAATAAAATCTTTTAAAAAACAAAGATGGAGAGATAATAGTATTGATGAGGAGGGAAAGGTTAGGTGACCAAAGGAAAGAAACCAGTAACGCTTATGTGCCTACTGTGCGCTGAGCACTCTGACAGACTGGGACCTCCATCATTCTCCCTTTTAATCTTCATACCCACGCCTGCAAGCTCATGGCCCTGATCACCGAGCTCACTCCAGAGGCTCCAGCACACGACCCCAGGCCTGATGGAGACAGAGGACTCAAGAGCGACACAGAGGTGGCTGTCTGTGTCTCTGGGCCAGGGACAGCCTCTCGTGGATGCCTCCCACTGCTCTCTGACCTCAGGTGAGGGCTACTTTCTAGGGCTGTGAGAAGCACTTCAGTCAGGAAGGCCAGGCAGAGGGCGACCTCCAGAGCCCCGTAAAGGCTCGGCACCCCCCAGGCTGTCTCTGCTGGGCTCTGAGACAGCCAAGCCCCCATCCTGGGTGGGCTGGCAGGTGTGCCGGAAGCCTCTCTGGTCCCCTCTGCCCCGGCTCTGCTGGAGGGAGGAGACGAGGGCGTGAGCCACACAGACAGCTTATTTTTAGGTGCTTGGCACAATTTTTGGTGAACTTGCCAACAAATATACCTTATTCTTTGGAACTTTTGCATGGGATCTTTGATAATGATGTCCCATGCTTTATTTACTGCATCAGTTGGTGGCCTTGAAGTTACTTCAGTTTCTTGCTCTACAGGCAGTGCTGCCCTGAGCACCTTCGACGGGTCTCGCGCTCGTCCTCGCCGGTGCCCGGGCCGCAAACTCTGGTAACTTCATCCACCGTGCGGGAATGCACGAGGCCTCGGCGTTGTGTCAAGCTCCGTATTTTCCTTACTATCAGTGAGCTTGGGCATTTTCACAGGCTTATTAATCATTTCTATTTTTTCTTCTATAAATATGTGTGTCTGTATCCTTTGTCAACTTTCTTATTTTTTTAGTCTTTTTTATTATCAATGGTAGGAGTGCTTTCTGCATCTTTCAGTCTTTTCCATGGTCCTGTCTGTTGCATGGACCACAAGCAGTTTTTGCTGCTTGTCTTTCCCCACGTACAGAACACCTCCTTCTAAACAATTAGCAGAGCTGATTTTTTGGAGCAGTTTTAAGTTCACAGAGACATTGAGCAGAAAGTGCAGAGAGCCCCCATCACCCCTCCCCGCCCCCACCGGACCCCTGGCCACCACCGATCTCCTCACTGTCTCCAGCTTTTCCTCTTTCAGAGGCCACATGGTTGGACTCATTCAGCTCGCAGCTTCTCAGATGGGCTCCTTTCACCTGGGAGTGTGCACTCAGGTCTCCTCCATGCTTTTCGTGCCTTAAGAGCTCACTTCTTTTTACTGCTGAACAGCATTCTACTGCTGGGAGGGACCGAGGGTCGCTCATCCATCACCTATTGCAGGACAGCTTTGTCGCTTCCAATTTTTGGTAATTATGAATAAAGCTGCTTTTGTCACACATTTTGATATTTGATACCATCAAACCTATCAGTCTTTTCTTTTTTGGTTTGCACTTCCTATGTCTATTTTAAGAAAACCAACACCATAAACAGACTCTCCTGTATTTTTCTAACACATATATACACGTTTGTTTAATTCCTCTGGAATTTATCTCAGTGACTGGTGTGAGGTAAAGATCTAACTTATTGTTCTTGAATGCACAGCAGATCACTTTGAACCCTTATAAAATAGACCAGTCTTCCCCCACTGATTCTAAGTGACACGTTCCTCCTACCCCAAGCCCCACACGTGCACGGGTCCACGGGCCGCTCTCTGTCCCCGTGTCGCTGAACAGTGTGTTCAGTCAGCAGAACGAGTCTGCCTGGAAGGACGCGTCTCTCCTCCTCCCTGCCCAGGGCTCGCACCCTCTGCAGGTGCCGCCCTACCCAGGAGCTTCGCCCTGCGGTGGACCCGACCCCTCCCTCCGCCCCACAGATCCTCCCGAGGGTGGGGTCTCGCTCTCCAGACCTCAGTCGTTGCCGCGTCTTTGGTCTCCTCCTCGCCCTGCCAGTCCAGAGGCTCCCTGAGTCCTCTGGCCCCTCAGTTTCCTCGTCTACGAGACTGCGGTGGGGCCACCGCAGCCACGGGCAGCTGCAGGGAGCACCCACCGAGGAAGGAAAACGTCCAGGAGGACGACCACTCCTCACGTCGGGACAATGGGGACCGAGCGGTGTTTTAATACGAGAACTCTCAGCTGGGCCCAGCAGCTAGCCCCGGCCTGTTTGGCAGAATAATTAATTTTCTGAATTGTTGGTTTAGAAAAGCATTGATTTCTCAACTGAATTCCATTTATTCCCAAATCTGAAAGGCCATGCTTTAAGAAAATTCAATAAATAAAAATTGCAACCGGTGAGATACTCGAGTTGCATTGTTAAGATTCTGCTCCAGACACCTGCCCCTTGCCCGCGTCTCTGGAGCGTGTTCGTTCGAGTGTTCGTTCGCGTGTTTGTTCTGCCCAGTGAGGTCCCGGACCAGGGACGCCTGCCGGACACACCCTCAGCAGAAGGTGTTGTTTTCAACTCGTCTGAATTGTAAAACATGACTTTCCGGTGACTTACGGAACCCCCTAAACTAGGGGAGACTGGACGAACAAGGCTTCCCTGCCCAAAAGGCTTCCCCGTGTGGGCCCACCCTGACAGCCACCGCCGTGCTCTCTCCTCCCGTGGTTTCCGGAAGCTTCCCACTCCCAACGCCGCAAATGGACTTGCCGGCCTGCAGGGTGAGGGGTGAGTGACTTGCACTTGTAGAACACTCAGAACAGGGCTTGACACAAATGTGTCCCACGAGTGAGCGAACGAGTGCACGAGTGGGTGCGTGCCCGGGGCGCGCTGTGCAGGCCTGCCAGGCTGGGTCTGCTTCGCTTTCCACAGAGTGAGTCCCCGCTCCTGGCCCAGGGCCTGCACGCTGTGGACATTCAGTGTGTGCTCGTTCAATGACTGGGCCACTGCTGACTGCGAGGTGCTTGGGGCTGTCAGGCTGGCTGGTGTGCGGGGTCTGGGGGCTGGCGTATGGGGCTGAGTGAGGACAGGGCCGGGTCTGAAGACTTTGGAGAGCAAGCTGTGGAAGTGAGCAAATGTCAGAAGGACCGTTCGTTCACTTACTCACGCTCCGGACACCACTCCGGGGGGTCGGCGGGAGAGGCTGGAACGGGTACACAGGCACCCCTGCCCTCAAGGGTCTCAGCTGCCAGTGGGGAGACGCAGACAATGAGCATTTAACCTCACAAGAAAAGTTCAGGCAGGGAACAGGGCTGGGGTCGATAACATAGGACAAAGCACCAGAGAGCTCCAGGGGCCGCTCCAGACCGGGTGGTCAGAAAGGGCCTTTCTGAGGAGGCGGCACTAAAGCAGAGGCTTGAACGGGGAGCTGGAGGCAGCGGCGTGGACGTCTGGGGAAGAGTGTGCCAGATGAGCCTCCGAGGGCTCCTGTCAGGAGGAGGGAGCGGCCCATTAGGTCAAACCTGAAGGCAGAGAAACCACTGTTGGATTTGGCAACATGGAGGCCACTGGGGACAGACGCCTGCCTGGGACAGGCTGACAGGAAGAGGAGATGCAACAGCCACTATTACAGAGGAGGCTTCCGAGTGTGTTGCTGGTGGAGAGGCAGAAACAGGGGTCAGTGCCGAGAGGGCCTGGGCTTCGGGGAAGAACCCTGAGGAGGGGAGGCAGAGAATGCAGGCAGAGGCCCCGGGTGCAGAGGGGTCAGAGGAAACTGTAGGAGCAAGGGAGAAAGGAGGCCAGGAGGGCGTGGGGGTTCCAGAAAGACAAAGGGGCTGGCTTTGACGGGAGCTGGAACTGCTCTCAAGGGAACAGGGAAAGGCAGTTTTCGATGCAGAGCGGGCGCTGGGGCAGCTCTGCTTCCCGGCCCCCCCCATGGAGGCTGGCCACCTGCTGGGAGCCAGACCTGGGTGTGGCGGAGAGGGGTTGGAGGAGGGGGAGAAGGTGGGAAATAGTCTTTGCGGAGAGTGGGAAAGCACAGACAAACTGCAAAGGTGTATGCGGCCCTGGGACAGTGCTGCACACGCGGGAGCCCTGTGCACTCGGATTAAAAGTGCGCCCAGGCAGCATGGCAGTGGGGTTCCACTGGCGGGAGAGGAGTCAGCCTGGGGATGCACCCCCAGGCCTCCTGAGACTGAAGGTCACACGGGAGTGTCGACAACCTGGTGCCTCCCCGCACAGGGGCTGGCTGGCGCCTGGCCCAGGGGACCCCTTCTAAGAAATACGCCACTGTGGCGGGACGTGGAGCAAAGGCGCACCACCGGATGCAGGACTCCTCTTGCATCTGGCCCGCCTCTCTTTCGCAGGGTTTGGCCGCATTATGCTAACGCACGCTCCATTTAATTGAGATATGAGGGAGGCAGCTGATTAATTAATTTATAATAGAGTTTATTTTTAAACATGCTGTCTAAGCTGTTACTCAGAACACTCCGAGAGCACTCATGTCTAAACAAATGTTCTTCTGCACGTGGGCACGGTCTGGATTTGCCAGCGTCCCAGGCGCATCGTGCCCGGGACACAAGACACGGGGGCGGGGGAGGGGGCGCACCGGTCAGGGCCTGGAGGAGGCTGAGCGGAGGAGAGGGAGCAGGACAGCAGCAAAGGGAAACCACCCCCGCCGGGGTGGAACGGGAGAGACACACACTGGGACTTCTGTGTGGCGGGCAGCCGCAAGGGAAGCCCAGGGGCCGTGGGAAGCCTAGCTGGGCCTCTGGGCCGGGCTCAGGTGGGAGGTCAGGGAAGGTGCCTAGAGGAGGTGGCATCCGAAGTGAGAGCCGGAGGGTCAGAGGGAGCAGGAGGGTGACCTGGCTGTGGAACCCGCTTCCGCAGAGGCACAGGCGGAGCGGTTTGGCGGGGCTGTTGGGCAGGACACGTGGGTGGGAAGAGCTTGCTGCACAAGAAGTTCTGGGGTCTCCGCAGGGAGTTCGGGCTCTCCCTGAGGGCACTGGGCAGGAGCTGCAAAATTGCAGGCGAGGGGACGAAGACCTCTGGCTGCAGGTGGAGAACGAGAAAGGTAGGAGCGGGGAGGCCGGGAGGGGCCGAGGGTGCTGAGGTTAGGGGGCCGGCGGGCAGGTGGGGGGCGCAGAACGCCCGGTGCTGCTGAGACGGGAGCCGGACACGAGCCCGTGGGCACTGGGAAGCCCTGAGTCAGGAGCAGGGAAGGCGGGGGCCTCGGTGGGACTGACCCAGTTAACATTGGCCCTGAAATCTCCTCCCACCGAAGGAAAACTTTGAGATCCCGAAGGCTGGCATTTCAGGACACCAATCAGCTGGGGCAGAAGGAAAAATGAACCCCTTTATCTACGCGTATCTGAAATCCCCCGATGTTTGCCCAGCAGAGACCAAAGGCTGGCCATCCCCTGTGCCCTCCGGCCGAGGAAGGACCCCACGCGGCCAGGTCCGCCTGCACTTAAAACCATCCCCAAGAAGCTGAGCTGATGCCAGGTTTAAAGCTTGCCCAGATCTATTTTTAAAGAACAGGCTATTTTTAGACACTCTCCCGAGATCCCACAGCCTCTCTGGGTAGCATATTTCAGGGTTTAAAAAGTCCCTCCTTACACATAACCTAAATCTTTCCAGCTCCAATTTAAGCTAATTTCTTGCTCTGCCCTCCGAGGACAAGGGGGTGAGCGGTTGGCATCTTCTCAAGAGGAACATTTCGGGAGCTCAGCAATTACCGAGTTGCCCCCCAACCCTGCCTTCCTGGCACCAGATTGTCCCAATTACTCCCCTTTCTCCAAAGGTCTCATTTTAGACCACTTGAGTCATTAGCATCACTCTTGTTTGGCTTCTGCTTGTTTCTCAGAGTGTCTTTTAAAGCAAAGTGGCCCAAATCGGAGGTGGTATTTAATGGCAGACCTTCCCACTTCAGGTGCAGGTCAACTCAGTCTCCCCCCACTGCCAGCCTCGGCTATTCCAGTCACCCCCATCCAGCCCCGAGGCAGTGGGTGGGCTCAGACCCCCCACCCCCGCCACCAAGGTGGGGTCTAGAATGTGTCAGGAGGCCAGGACGCAGCTCCTGGTGACCGGTGGGGTAGCCCAGGGCAACCGGTGGTGCAATAATTGTTGATATTAATAGGTATGCCCGCCCTCAGCATTCCCTGTTCCCTAGAACCCTCCTGCATTTGGGTAACTAGATATGAGACCTTCACGGCCTCAGGGCACAGCTGTCAGGAAGACTGAGACAACAAGAGCCCAAGTCCTCAGGGATTTCAGAAGCCTACCTACAGGTGCTCGATGAAAAGGTGTGGAAGGACGTATGATCAAGCAGAGCTGGTTTCTCTCCCCCTCAACCTGGAAGCCAGGTGCAGCTGTCTACACAGGGCCTAAGTGTGAGGGGGGGAGAAGGAGGAGAAGGTGGGGTGTCAGGACAGACTGAGTCCAGCTACGGAGACATCAGCACAGCAGCCTCCGAAGGGCCCCCGGCCTCCACTGCAGGCCCCTTCTGGTGCATCCCCGGGAGCACAGCGGGGTGGAGCCAGCCCCACGAAGTCTCCTTGCCCAACCCGAGCGGACAGCAGACCTCCTGGGAGCCGGGCTCACGGACACAGCCAGCGCGGCCTCTGTGCAGAAAGAGGACATCCACTTCAGTCCCGTTCCTTGACTCCCATACGACTCTTCTCAGGACCAGCCCCACAGCCTTGGATGCTCACAAACACCCCAGATGAAGGTGGGCCCCCTCACTTCGAGGGTGATGGTGGGGAAAAGAGAGGAAAGCAAGCTGGTAGTCTCACCCAGCAATGCAGGACAGAGGGGGAAGGCCCCCCAGGCATGGGCACACCCCCCAAGTCGCAGGCCTGCCTCTCTCCCTCTGCCTTCTCCCACCTCTCCACCCTGGAAACTCATGCAGCATTGGCATGCCACCTCAACATTCTGCCCTCACCTTGGACTTGGTCTGCCTCTGGGGGACCACCCTTGACCCTGGGCACGATTAGGCTCTGTCTGCCCTGTGGTGCCTTACCAGCAGGTCCCAGACAGCCCCACCCCTGGCCTCTAGGTGCTGCTGCTGCGTGGAGATCCCTGAGCTTAGTGAGAGTGGGGCCCGGGGGAAGATGGGGCAACAGACAGATTGCAGGGCAGGGGAGGCACCAGTGCCAACGGCTCTTTGAAGCCACAACTACCAGCTCGGCTCTCCACGTCCCTCACTGGACACCAAGGCCCGAGGGTGAGAAGACCGTATCATTTATCACTCAAGCCAGGACACTTCTGAGAGTGAAAGGAGCACACTAAAAACCACTCCGGAACGACAAGAACACAGCCTCTCGATAATGACGGCAGGCCAAATGAATGAGGGAATGAGCCCCAGTCTCTCCAGGGACCCCTCCACGCCTCCCAGGGACTTTGACACCTGCTGTGGACTTAATGTGCGCAGGAGTCCTGCCAGTGTGCCCAGTGCGCAGGTGGGAGGAGAGGGCAAGCGCCTGACACATGCTGGCGAACCCAGGAGCGGCATTCACCTCTTTCCTGCTCAACGTTCATCCATTCATTCGACAGGTAACTGTTGAGCTCTGCTGAGAGCCAAGCACCACGCTACAGGCTGGAGAAGGAGCCGAACGAGGCCCAGGTGGCCCTTGCCTGCTGGAAGCCTGTGCTCCAGTGGGGGAGACAGAAGGAAGGGCCAGAGAGTTAGAAAACAGGATCAGGGAAGGCACCCAAAGGGCAGCGCATTTCAGCTGAGCCCGAAGGAGGAGGAGTCACCCACCAGGTCAGAGCTTCCCAGGGCTGGGGCACGCCCCTCTGAGAGCCCAAGCTTCACTTAGACCGGGGTTCTAAATGTCAGCACTGCTGACGCCTGTGGGGGCACCCTGCACATTGCAGGGTGGTTAGAAGCATGCCTGGCCACCACTGGTTAGATGCCAGGGACATCCACCTCCCCTCCCCAAGTCCTGAAAACCTAGGTGTCTCCAGATGTCCCCAAATGCCCCCGGGCAGGGTGGGGGCCGAGAGGGCAAAACTGCCCCTGTTGAAACTCTCAGATGCCCCATAAATATTTTTACAATGGAAATGTTTTTATTTTTACATCTCCCTTCTCTCTATTGCAAGTGACACTGGCATTTCAGTTCCGGTAGTGACCTGAAGCTTCCTTTCTGAATAAATTTAAGTTCCAAAAAAATTGAGTGATTTAGAGGAAAATGCTAATGCAGGTGATTGAAGTGTGGGAAATTCTGACTCAGGGAGGAGTGGAGGGCTGAGGTGCCCAGGGGCACAGAGGATGTGGCTGTCCCAGGGCAGGTGCAAGCAGGCTCTTAAAGTGCCCCGCAACGCATGTGGCCTGCTTGGGAACCCCTCAGGGGCACCATCTTGCAGAGCACCCCCTTTCCCTCTCAAGATTAAGGCCAGCTTTGTTCCGGCCAGGCCGTGTGGCCTCTCTCGGGTTGGGCACCGGCGGAAGAAATTGGCTAAATTTCTGGGGCCCCCGCGGCAGAAAAAGCAAGGCTCTTTAACGACAGGGGCACCTGGCGCTATTGCCCTTCGCCTTACGGTGCTTTGCGGATATTGCACTTTTTACAGATTAAAAGTTTCAAGCCTTTCAGCACCATTCTTCCAACAGGCTCAGATGATGGTTAGCATTTTTCAACAATAAATTTTTTAAATAAAGTATTTTAAAATTAGACTGTGTACATTGTTTTTAGACATAACGCTAGTGTACACTTAATAGACCGAAGATGGTGTAAACACGACACTTATGCGCACTGGGGAACTGAAAAGCTGCCGGGTGGCTCACTTCATCGTGACACCCGCGTTAGGGCGGCGGTGTGGAGCCCAGCCCCTGCCCCGATCCTCCGCACCGCGCCTGTGGGAGCGCGCTCTCTGCGTTACCAAATCAGCGGGGCGGGGGCAGCTCGCTGGACAGCCCCGCCCCATCAGGCCGTCCTGGGCGTGTGCTCATGGGGGCCGCCCAGACCCCTCCTTGTGGCTTTTTTCTCTGTTTCTGTGTTTCTCTTTCTGTTTCCATCTCTCACTGCCTTTGACTCTTACGCTCCCCGTCTAGCCCTCCACCCTCCACCCCCGACGCCTTCTCCCAGGAACGGAGAGTTAAATGTGCCCAAGTTACAGGCACTGTATTCAGGTCTCAAGCAGTGGGCCCCCCATCACCTCCCATTCGGCCCACGAGGGACTTTGTCCTGCACAGAGAAACCCGTGATGGGCTCTGGCTGAAGCTTCAGGCCCCCAGCTCACCCCCTGCCAGCTCGCTCAGCTCAGAGCCGAGTCCTTCCTGTGCAGCCTTGAGAACATTCCTCCCAGAGCTACCCTTCCAGCCCTCCCCTCGCATTAGTGGAAATGCAAATCCTACTCCACTGGCCATTTAGGTTTTAAGTGCTCTGAGCTTCCACACTTCCCTGAAGCAATGCTGTGATACATCCAATTAGTTTCACTGCCCAGAAAGCTGCCTGCACGCTAGGAAAATGAGTGGCACCTTGCTGCAAAAGCTCCAGAGAGCAACACCTCCCCGGGCGCTTCACAGTTTGTAAAGCACTTGACAATCCCGCGTCTCAAGTCATCCTTGCCTTCTCCAGGAAGGCCAGGTTTGGTTACACACTATTTGATACATGAGTAAGTGAAGCTCAGAGAGGTAAAGCAATCCACCCAGGGCAACAACAGCATGGAAAAAAGAGTGTGTTTAAGTCCAGGTCTGCCCAACTGCAAGTCCACATGTTTTACTACTCCATCATGCCTCTTCCACTCATTCACTCATTCAACACATACTTATTAAGCACTTAGTATATGCCAGGCTCCCTTTGTGGTTCAGGAAATAAAGGAGCATATGAGATAAACAAGCTCCCTGCCCTCACAGAGATGATCTTATGAAAGAAGATAGAAAATAAAAAAACAAATCCAAAATTCAGAGTTTAATGAACTCTATGAAGGAAAAGCGGGAGGTGAGGAAAAAAGTGATTGGGTAGTTAGTCTGGCTAAGGAAGCTGGGACAGTTCTCTCTGGGAGGTGGCACCTGAGCTGAGACCTGAAATTCTGTTTGCAAGAGGCTGGGGAGCAAAGGCGAGTGAGGGGCGGCTATAGGCAGGCCCAAGGGGCAGGCTGCTGCTGAAGATCTCCCCAGGTTGGCTCTGCCTGCCCCGGCAAGGCTCGGCCGTGTGGGCACAGGCTTGGCTACCCTGCTCCTGTGCCAGGCGTCCCGGGGTGGGGAGGGTGGGTTTCAGCGTGAGCCTCCCTTCCTTACACCTGCTCTGGGAGAGGCCCTGTGCACCCCACCACCATAGCCCAAGCTGACAAAGGCCTTCCCCAACCAAACTGCCAAGGTCCCCTCCCAGCTCTGCTAGTCCCCTGAGGCCCTGTCGCCCCACCTCCCCAACCCAGACTAGCATCTCTCCCACCCCATTTGCTTGCGGGGCCTCTTCCCCAGCCAGCAGCCCTCTCAGGTGCCATCACAGGAGGTAGGACAGTGTGAACCCAGGAGTCAGACAGCCAGGGTCCAAGTCCTGCCTCTGATACTTACTGACCCTGTGACCTGGGCAGTTCTGTTAAATGCTCTCATGCCTCAGTTTCCCCATCTAGTTATGACGGTGAGCAATGAGTATGCAGAACAGCACCTGGGACATAGTCACTACTCTACACGTGTCGGGGCTGTGCTGGCCGCTATCCACACCCTGCCCCCCAACTCCAAGATTCCTGCCACAGCACTCTGCCCACCAGGTCCGACCCCCTTGGAGGCTGGCACATCCTGGATGGAGCCTGTGCCATCCCACTCCTCTGGACCATGCCACCCCACTCCCAACACCCCCGCCCACCTGCCGCTCTCAGCTCCCTCTTTTCCCCCAGCAGACTGGGCGGGCCTGAGTCCCAGGTCAACATTAAAATACACTTACTGCTGTCTCTGCTTGGCCATAACGTGTCCCTGCAAAGGGGATTCAAGAACAACATGTGTGTCTTCGTGGAGAAGGGTGGGGGAGAGCAAGCAATCAAGCTGGGAGGGAGCTTTGAGAGAATGCAGAGGGGGGTGCCCCAGGCACACTTGGGGGAGTAAGGAAGGCCTTGCAGGGTGACACATGGCTGTATGGTGACTAATATGAAGCTCCCATCATGGAATACTTGACTGTGCACACCAGCTAAGAAGTCTACATGCACCATCTCTTTGATTCTGAATGGGAGCTCTATGAGGGCAGAACTACTGTGAGGAACTATTATCTCTCTTTAACTGACAAGAAGACTGAGGCTCAGAGAGGTTAAGAATGTATGTGGAGATTCAGATGGTGTAGCTCCAGAGTGGGAACTTAGATATTTCTCTGCTGTCCCTTGAAGGGACAAGTTCTCTAGATAAGTGATACTATCACTGCCCTCCCATCAATCTGAACCTCAGGAGAAGAGGTATGCCTAAGCATGATGATAAGAAAAATGAAAACTTGGCTTGGGGAGGAGAAAGGACAAGAGTCTCCAGAAGCAGCTTCAGGTTGTCAGGAATGGAACCCCAAGAAAGCCGAGATCAGGAGGATCAGGTCAAATGTGGGGTTTCTGGAAGACACTGGGTGGTGACCCAGATCTTGCTTGTCTTGTCACTGGTTGACTCTTTTTTTAAAAAAAAAATATTTATTTATTTTTAGAGAGGGAAGGGAGGGAAATAGAGAGAGAGAGAAACATCAATATGTAGTTGCTGGGGGTCATGGCCTGCAAGCGGGCATGTACCCTGACTGGGAATCGAACCTGCGACACTTTGGTTCCCAGCCCACACTCAATCCACTGAGCTATGCCAGCCAGGGCTACTGGTTGACTCTTATGTGATCTCCACCTCGTTGGAGCTCCCAGGCCTTGCCAGAATTTATAATGTCTTATGGGCAGTACGTGGCTTGTCTTTATCCAGGGGGAGGAGACTGAAGATTCAGCAGCCCCTCATTCCAGTCTCCCAGATGCCCTGGCACACCTGTGCAGACATCACTAGTATTCAAGTTTCAAACACTGGCCTGATACCTGTCCATCTTTTCTGTGCAGACAGCAACATTCACATGGCTATCAAGCCTGAGAGAGACCACTGAGCTGGAGTCAGACACAGGGTCTGATGGTCAATTCTGCAACTTCCCAGCTGTGCGTCCATGAACAAATCACTTACCATCTCTGAGCCCCTGTTTTCTCATCTGAAAAGTAGGGAGAATAAATACCTAGTCACATCCACTCATACAACCAATATTCCTTGAGCACCTGTTGTGTGCCAGATGTTTCTCTAAGTCTTGGGGACACAGTAGAGAGCAAGTCAGAGTTCCTGTCTTCATGGAGCTGCATTGAGGTGGGGGACACAGGCAATAAACATGTAATTCAAGGAGGAAACAGAGTGAGAAGACAGAAGGTGACTTGGGGAAGCTACTTCATATGTGATCATTAGGGAAGGTCTCTCTGAATTTTAAGCTGGACTTCAAGCTGGAACTCAAAAGATAAGGAACCAGTCAGTCATGAAAAAGGCTAGGAAGGGTCCAGGGAAGATGGGACAGCAACTGTCAGGGTCCTGGGGTGGGGAGAAGGGACCAGTGTGTCTGGACCCTGGGGAGTGATGGGGCATGATGGGGCACACAGAGAGGGGAGGGACCAGCTTGGGGAGGGCATGGGGTTTTATTCAGAACACAGCAGGAAGCCACTGGGAGGTTTTAAGCAGGGGGAGGTGACCCTTCTCCCATTGATAGTCATACTATACATAGTCAAATTATACACAGAGCATACTACTGGATAGATTTTTGATGACTCCTTTGTGGTCTCCCACCCAGTCGGTCTCAGAGCCCCCAGGCCTCTCCAGGCCTTGTAATGTCAGCTGGGCAGCATGTAGTTTGGTTTTGCCAGGGTGGGGGGCCCATGAAGGGGCAGCAGCCTCTCCTTCCAGGCCATATGTTCTCTGTGCTCTGTCCTTGGGCAGATTCCGCCAGCTGGCCATCTTCCCAGAGACAAATCATGGGCAAATGCAAACTCGACTTGTCCCACGATAGCCATCAGGGAGTTTTCAAGCCCTGGGAAAAGCACACAGAAGATGCTGTTTGTGAGGAGAGTTTTCCCAGCAGGGACAACTGCCATCAAGGGGAAGTGTCCCCCAAGGGGCTCTTAGACTCCCCAGCCATCTGCAGCAGCCCAACAGCCACCTGGATGGAGGAGCTGGGTCGAGGAAAGATAGAAGCCTGGGGAGACAGCACAACCCTTCAGTGTGAAACAGCCAGGATGGGCCTGCAGGCCCAGGCAGGGACCGGGAAAGTCAAGGGCAAGGAGGAGCCTCAGAGGGTGCCAGCAGGAGGGTCAGCTTGTTGGAGGGGAAGTCGGCAATGGCTGTCAAAACCTAAAATGCACCTTCCTTTGACCCAGCAATTCCACCCCCAGGAATTTACCCTCAGACAAACTTGCACTTGTGGACAAAGATATATGGACAAAGGTATTCATGGCAGCAGAGGACTAAAACACCTTAGACGTTCGCCAACAGGGGCCAGTGGATTAAGCGATGGCAACAGGAATCTGTATCTCCATCTCCTGGCCCTGTTGCCCTCTCTCACTGCTCTGCAGCCACTCTGGCCTCCTGATGTCCTTTGACCACACCAGGCACGTCCATGCCTCTGCACTTGCTGTCCCCCTGCCCGAGCCATCCCCCCTTCAGATCTCCATGTGTATCAGGCAGCTTCCAAGGTGGCCTGAACGACCCCTGCCTCTTGTATTTCACACTCTGGGGGGACCCCCTCCGCTGGGGTGTGGCTTGCACTCGCTGACTACCAGAATATAGCAGATGTAATGGCATGCCACTTCTGGCGTTAGGGTTTAGAGGGACTGTGCTGCCATTTGGGCTCCCGCCTTTCTTGGATCGCCTGCACTGGAAGAAGCAAGCTCACGTAGTGAGCATTTTGGGGAGAAGCTGCCTGGCAGGGCAAGGACCTGGGGCTCCCAGTCCAACAGCTAGGGAGCAGGTCCCTGAGCTCCAGTCAGGTATTGAGGTGACTGAGCCCTAGGCCACAGCTTGACTGCAATCTCATGAGAGGCTTGGAGCCAGTTTTGAACTAAGCTGTGCTCAGATCTCTGAGCACAGAAACTGTGAGATAGCGTATATTTGCTGTTTTAAGCTGCTAAGGTTTGGGGGGTAATTTGTCACCCAGCAATAACTAACTCAACTTCTTTCAGGTTTCTGCTCAAATATCCCCTTACCTAATGACCTTCACTTATAACCATATAGGAGGCCCCTCCCTGTGTTTATAGCACTTGTCACCATCTGATACATCATTTGTATATTTACCTATTAAATATCTTCTCCTACTAGCACGCCGGCCCCTAGGAGGCAGAAATGGTGTCTGTTTTGTTTATTGTTGTGTCTCCAGTGCTTTGAAGAGTGCCTGGCACATAATAAGTGCTCAGTAAATATTGACTAAGCTAATAATAAGTGAATGAAAAAGAATTAGGTAGATTAAAATATGCTGGCCAAGAATAACCTCCCAGAAATATTAAGTAAAAAAAGCAGGGCACAGAAAAGTGAGTGTGCCATGCTACCATATATTTTTAAAATATTTAGAACAATTCTGGAAAGACAGACAAGGAACTGGTAACAGTGGTGGAGGAAGGTCTCACAAAGGAGGCATTACCTGACCAGGGGCTTGAAGAGACAGCAGGGGAAAAGGACCGGTGTGCTGGGCAAGAGGGACAGCATGGGTCTCCTTTGGGGACCAAAATGGCACCAGCCTAGGCACCATTTTGTGAGCCAGCCCAGCCCAGGCCCCCACACAGGGATTCTGGCCAGACTCAGCTCTAATCCAGCAACCTCCCGAGACCCCTGCTTCTTCCCTGCCCCCTGCTCAGTTCCAGGTCCTCCAGGCGCCCAACCCTTTGTCTTCCTGCTTCTGGCCTGGGCCTTGGAGTGTGTTTTCCTGAACTGGATTCATCGAGACAGAATCATCCACAGGCCCCTTTGGCTTCATACCTTCTCAGTCACCCTGGGAAGTGTCCTCCACCCCAGCACAACCTGGGTGTGTTTTTGCTATTCTGGCACTCCACAGGCCTTCTCAGTCCCCGGGGGGCTCAGACACTGCCACATGGTGGGGAGTGGGGGTGGAAGTGGCTGCACTGGCTGGACGTGAATGCTGGGCTTGGATGTGCCTAGCTCCAGCTCTGTCTCTGATCTGCTTGTGCTCTGATCACAGGAGGTAAATGCAAAATGCACTTTCATAGTCTTTCTTTTTCTCTCTCTCTCTGTCTCTCTATTCCTCTCCCCTGTTTTTCTCTGTATAGCTGTCCCTCCCTCTTCGTCTGTCTCTCTGTCTGTGTATATCTCTATGATTCTCTGTCTCACACACATACACATTCTTTGCATTCAGTGTCTAGTCTGGTCTGTGCCATCTGCACTCCCCCCACAACTACACATGTTGTCATTGTAATACTAAATCACTACTACCATGAAATCCCCGAGCTGCCGTGATATTACCGATTCTGTTATAGTCATCATCCTGTGAGCCAACCACATACCAGACACCAGTCTAACACTTCATACATGCTCACTCCTTAAATGCTTGCTGCCCCCTATATGATAGGAATGACTATTATCCTATTTTAGGGAAGAGGCACCTAGGCTCAGGGAAGACAGAGAACTTGCTCAAAGGCGTAGAGCTAGTGGCAAGGCCAGGACTCGTTCCTGGGTGGTCTGCCCTGCCCTCTTCCCCCTCAATGTGGCTTCTCACCTTCACTTTTCTAGACCGGTAATGGATCATTTGTTAGGGAATCTTCAGCCTCCACCCCAAGAATGAGCTCAGGCTGATGAATATAGCTCAGACCCAGCCTCACACCATTTTCTAACAGTGCCCATCCTGGCAAGAGGCAAGGAAACAGCTGACTGTTTGAGGGGCAGAAAAATTTCAGTGTCTCCCCCAAGCACCTCCCATCACACACAGACACCCCCTTGAGTTACTGTGGGGCAGGTTTCTGACTCTTCTTGTCAACAAGCATTTACGAAGGCCAACTCTGAGCCATGTACTAGGGACACAAGAGGGACCAGTTAGACCCAACCCTTCCCAAACAGGAGAGTGCTTGCACATTGGTGACAAGATAGGAACCCCTGGGAGCAGAGGGCGGGCCTGGTTCCCACTGAGGTCAGTCGCAGACAGTGCAGGCCCCATGCCAGGGGTCCCACAGAATTGTCTCCCTCACAGTTAGTGGAGAGCTCCAGTCTCTCCACGAAGCCTTTGTCCATCACGTGTAAGAGAGTTCAGGGTGCAGCCTGCTCCCCTACCATAGGCCTTTGGCCTCAGTTTCCCTGCCTAGTTCCCTACCAAACCTGCTCCGCTGGGCTGGATCCTGTGTCTGTACAGCTCCCAGCAGGCTGGGGTCCTGGCCACCAGAAAGAGGGGAGGACAGCTCAGTCCTCCTGAGGATCTGCCTCAAGCTGCCTGGCCAAACTAGTTGGTTTCCACCTAAGGCCATGTCCCCAGGCCCTGCTACAACCTGGCCATGTCCTTCAGAGTTCATTCGGCCTTCCACGGGAAGGTGCCTGGGCCTCCTAGTGTTTCCCCAGAGGCCAGGCCCTGAGCCCCCGGCATCCCTTGCTACACCCACTCCTCTAAGGCAGTTAAAACCAGTAGAACCGGGCAGTTCCAGGACCATGGGGTTTACTTCTAATTTTTTATAAAACTTATTAAAATTCTTGCCTCCTCCTATCTCCAAAAGCTCAATTTCCACTAGTCCTGTGCCTGGGGGCAGGCTCATTTGCATGAAAGGCCCCACGGCCTGCACATTCCCCGAGTCCTAGCTTTCAAGAGCATCCAAAGGATGAGGCAGAGTGGTAATCGCCAGCCTCCATGGAGCCAAGGACAGGACGCAGCCTGCCCACCCAGCCCCACCTGCTGGACACACACTGGCTGCCCTCCGCTAACGGGTCCTGCTCTACGTCTAGAATCTCCAGGCCCCTCTGCGGGCCCCTGATTTCTAACACTTCAACTCGTGTACTCAAGTAACGTTTATGAGCGTCCTATCTCTGCAAAGCGTTGGCCCGGCCCCTGGGGTACAGCTGTGGCTGTGTGGCGTGGCCCTGCCCCCAAGGCTAGTGAGGACAGTAACACAAACAGTGAAGTAGCGTCAATGATGACGATCGCCAAAATACAAATATAGACAGCCAGCCACGACCCGAAACTGGCAGCCCACAGGCTGAATCCAACCTGCAGATGTTGGCTAGTGCTGTATAAAATGATGACTCTTCTTGGCTAACATTTAAAAATCTGGAGGATTTCCACTAAAATATGGAAAGCTCGGCTCCTTCTGATTTTCATCAGAAATGCTGGCAAAAGGGGTCGCACTCCCCTTGGGCGCCCTCAGCTGGAGCTGACAGGAGCTGGGCCTCACAAGCACTGCATCCACGTCTCCCACCTTGGCCCCTCCTGCAGCAAATTCACTCACTCACTCGCTCACTCACAGTTCCTTCCAGGTCACTGAAAGCATTTACCTGTCTGACTCCTGAAAAGGACCTGAGGAAGAGAAAAGGTCAGTTTCACTTGGGCTCAAGCAAAGCCTTGGGAGGGGGGATGAGCTTCGAGCTGGGCCTGGAAAGACCCACACGTGTTCGCTGAGGGGAGGCAGGAGGAGGTGGGGATGAGGAGAGGGGCAGCCCAGGCACCAGGCAAAGGCGGGGAGGAGTTAAACCACCGGTTCTGGGCCTCCCAGCCCTGCTGGTTTGGCGTTACCTGCTCAGATGGGGCGCCTGACTCAGTACTGTCCCAGTTCTGCTTCTGATCTCTTGGGACGTGCCATGGTCAGGTGAGAACAAGGCTACAGGTGACTGCAGACCACAAGGTGTAGGGGATAGAAAAAGGGGAGACTTTCAGTTAACTCTCACTGGAATTTAAAAAACTTCTTATCCTGAAATAATTATAGACTTACAGGAGGTTGCCAAGAATGTGCCAGGAAGTCTCAGGCACCTCCCCCAACGCTGACACTTGTACAATGCCAATGGTCCCACGTGCAGTGTCAAGGCCAAGATATTGACCTTGGCAAGATCCACAGAGTTGATGGAGAGTTCACCAGTCACGCTTGTACCCACAAGTGTGTGTGTGCCTGGGTCCTCGGTCCCAGGCCCGGCACGAGCACAGTGCGTCTGTGCTCTAGGAAAGCTGCTTCAACCACACGGAACAGCTAAGCATGGCGGCAAAGACCACAGCCACGAGTCAGTCGGAGAAGAGGGAGATTCCAGCTCCTGGGTCCCCGAGGCCGTGGTGCACCTCACTCCGAGGCAGGCTCTACGTAAAAATGCTTAACCTCAAAGGCCACTGTCACCCAAGCATATGCAAAAAAAATCTCTTTGTGTAGAAAGTACAGATGCACATAATGCACACGTGCAGATATAGAGTCTGTCTGTGTGTGGAGTTAAAATCTCATGAGGGGAGGAGCAGTTAGGAAAAACAAAGTTTAAAAAGTAGAGCGATAATGTAAAAGGTTGAAAAACTATCTGGGCAGCACATCTTGGCCCTCTGCCTGTGAGTCAGTGGGTGGAGGCTGCTCAACTGGCAGAGGGACCAAGCAGGACCTTCTGAAGAGGCACCCTGACCATCTCGTGCCCCAGTCTGGAGCTACCACTGGCTCCCTACTGCCTCCAGGGGAAGTCTGAGCTGCCTAGCACGGCCCCTCTCAGCACCCCCAGCCCCCCACTTCATGCCACAGCTGCAGGAACCATGGGCTCACCTGCACTCTCCACAACTTCTCTGCCTCCCTGCCTTCGCACCTCCTGTTCCTTCTGCCTGAAATGCCTGTCCCCCATCCTTTTCCACATCTTTGTTCAAAGAACAGTCACTTTGCCACCTCTGTGAGGGCTCCTTCCACCTTTCTAGCTGCTCCAGGTGCTTGCAGTGCTGTCAGGCTTCTGTGGCAGCCTTCAACACATCCTACTGTCTCTAAGCTAAGATGTTTTTCCAGTTAAACTGAGTTTCCTGGGGAGGGGCTGTGGTTTACTCATCTGCAGCATCCAACAAGCATCTCAGGCCAGCACATCTGAGGGCTGACCTGCTATCTCCTGAAACACTCCACCCGCCTGTCTGCCCACCTGAGGAAGGAGACTCCATCCTGCCAGTGGCTCAGGCCGCAAAGCCAAGAATTTGCTGTGCCTCCTCATTGTGCCTCTCCTCCTCCCTGGACCACACACTCCAGGAGAACAGGGGTGCTGCGGCCTTTGGTCGCCATGTGTCACCCAGGTCTAGAGCAGGAGCTGACGAAGTACGGCCCACAGCCCATGTGGCCAGCAGACTGTTTTTGTAAACAAAGGGTTTCCCATGCCCCCAGTTTTATTAAGATATAATTAACAGAGACTTCTGGCCAAGACGGAAGCGTAGGTAGACACACTGTGCCTCCTCGCACAACCAAAATAAGGACAACAACAATTTAGAAACAAAACAACCAGAACTGACAGAAAATTGAACTGTATGGAAGTCTGACAACCAAGGAGTTAAAATAGACACATTCAACCAGACCGGTAGGAGGGGCGGAGTCAGGTGACTGAGAGGAGAGGGATCTCGGCAAAAAAGTGGTGGCACTGGGCCCACAAGGCAGCAGCTGACAAGCCCCAGGCATGCAAATCGGCAGCAGGCGGACCCTGGACACACAGGGTGTCAACGGGCAGACCCAGCGAGGTGGTGATCATGAAGCAGGGCACAGCTCGCAAGGCCACTGGCTGACCGGACAGTCCCACATTCGCATGCATATAAACCAGGTGAAACTGGAGAGCGAGACAGACCATGCAACCCAGGGTCTCAGTGTGGGGAAATAAAGCCTCAAAACACCGACTGAAAACATCTGCGCAGGGTGAGGTGTCAGGATAGACACCCAGCCTCACAGGAGAGTTTGTTGGACAGACCCACAGGGTCCTAGAATGTACATAAGTCCACCCACTGGGAATCAGTGCCAGAAAGGCCCAATTTGCTTGGGGGAAGAGGCTGAAGGGACTGAAATCCAGCAGGGAGCGGAGCAAGCACCATTGTTCTCTCTCAGACCCCACCCCCACATATAGCATCACAACCCAGACACTGGGTTGCCCCTCCCTGGTGAACACCTAAGGCTCCACCCCTCATATGTAACAGGTGCAACAAGACAGAAAAAAATGGCCCAAATGGAAGAACAGATCAAAGCTCAGAACAAATACAACTAAGTGACAAAGAGATAGCCAACTTATTAGATGCACAGTTCAAAGCACTGGTGATCAGGATGCTCACAGAACTGATTGAGTTTGGTCGCAAATTAGATGAAAAAATGAAGACTATGCTAAGTGAAATGAAGGAAAATGCACAGGGAACCAATAGTGATGGGAAGGAAACTGGAACTCAAATCAATGGAGTGGACCAGAAGGAAGGAAGAAACAACCAAACAGAAAAGAATGAAGAAAGAAGAATTCTAAAAAATGAGGAGAAGCTTAGGAACCTCCAGGACATCTTTAAACATTCCAACATCCAAATTATAGGGGTACCAGAAGGGGAAGAGGAAGAGCAAGAAATTGAAAAGTTATTTGAACAAATAATAAAGGAGAACTTCCCTAATCTGGCATAGGAAATAGACTTCCAGGAAGTCCAGGAAGCTCAGAGAGTCCCAAAGAAGTTGGACCCAAGGAGGAACACATCAAGGCACATTATAATTACATTAGCCAAGATTAAAATGAAGGAGAGAATCCTAGAAGCAGCAAGAGATAAGGAGACAGTCACCTACAAAGGAGTTCCCATTAGACTGTCAGCTGATTTCTCAAAAGAGACCTTGCAGGCAAGAAGGGGCTGGAAAGAAGTGTTCTAAGTCACGAAAGGCAAAGACCTACATCCAAGATTGCTCTGTATCCAGCAAAGCTTTCATTTAGAATGGAAGGGTAGATAAAGTGCTTCTCAGATAAGGTCAAGTTAAAGGAATTCATCATCACCAAGCCCTTATTTTATGAAATGTTAAAGGGACTTATCTAAGAAAAAGAAGATCAAAACTATGTACAGTAAAGTGACAGCAAACTCACGATTATTAACAACCACATCTAAAACAAAAAAAAATAAACTAAGCAAACAACTAGAACAGGAACAGAACCACAGAAATGGAGATCACATGGAGGGTTAGCAACAGGGGGGTGGGAGGAGGAGAGAGGGGGAAAAGGTACAGAGAATAAGTAGCATAGATGGTAGAAAATATACAGGGGGGGGTAAGAATAGTATGGGAAATGTAGAAGCTAAAGAACTTATGACACATGGACATGAGCTAAAGGGGGGGGGAATGTGGGTGGGAGAGGGTGTGCAGGGTGGAGGGAGTTAAGGGGGTAATGGGACAACTGTAATAGCATAATTGATAAAATACATTAAAAAGATATAATTAACATATAACCTTATATTAGTTTTAGGTGATTAATGATTTGATCATTAGGTGATTAATGACTCACACCTGTTGCAAAATGATCCCCAGTATAAGCTTAGTTAACATTCATCACCTCACGGTTGTATGTTTTTCTTTTGATGAGAACATTTAAGATCTATTCTTGTAGCAACTTTCAAATACATAATCAAGTGTTACTAACTATACTCAGCATGTGGTACATGACATCCCCAGGACTTATTTATCCTGTAACTGGAAGTTTGTACCTTCTGACCACCTTTACCCCTCCCACTCAACCCCCATCCTCTCGCCTCTGGCTACGACCGGTCTATTCTCTGTATCTGTGAGTCTGCCTGGGTGTTTTCTTAGATTCCACATATAAGTGAGATAGATCACAGAGTGCTTGTATAATGCCCTAAAGGTCCATCCATGTTGTCACAAATGGCAAAATTTCCTTCTGTTTTATGGCTGAACAGTATTCAATTGCGTGCATGTACCACATTTTCTTTATCCATTCATCTGTCAATGGACACTTAGGTTGTTTCCATGTTTTGCTATAGTAAATAATGTTGCAATGAACATAGGAGTGTAGATGTCTCTTCAAGATAGTAATTTCACTTCCTTCAGATGAAGGTGCAGAAGCAGAGCTGCTGGATCACATGGTAGTTCTATTTTTGATTTTTTGAGGACCCACCGTACTTAAAGTTCCACAGGAACATGCCCACGCCCATCATTGGCATATTGGCTACGGCTGCTTTCAACAGAAAAGTTGGATGATTGTGACAGAGACCTCATGGCCTGCAAAACCCAAAACATTTATTTACTGCCTGGCCCTCTTACAGAAGATGATTGCTGACCCTGCTCTAGAACTCAGTACATCGGCTGATGAATGAATGAACCCACAACACGCATTCCTGTTCTCAGAATCTACCGTTGTAATTTATTAAAGACACAAACACACACAGATGTATTCCAGACTTCATCCACCGGCAGAGGATCTGCAAGGGCCTAGGAGTTGGAGAGGAGGTTAACCATAGGAGTGACTTTGATTCTGGGTCTGGGACACAGCGTGCGTTCAGTAAGCGCTGGTGTCTTTGCTACTGTTGTGCTGCTGCAGAGGAAGGTGATGAGCAGACCCGGCAGGATGGAGGGAGACACATGCGTAGAAAGGGAGGAGGGTGGGAGGGGGGAGGGAAGAAGGGGGACTATGAGGAAGGTGCGCTGCAGGTCCTTGGCATCTCCGCACTTCTCACCCTGCTCTTCCACGGCAGGGGCTTCCCTGCCCGCATCCCCCCTGCAGGTTTCATTCAGTGCCGATGCCAGACTTTCTCAAAGTCTCTGTCAGCCCCAGGGTGAAATGAGCACTTCCACCCGCCAGCCAAACAGTCTGAACCCAGCCTGGCCTCCACTCCCTGCTGCCCATCGGACACTCACAAGGAAAACAAAGCCCGGGCGAAAGTTGCCAACTCAAAGTCAAAAAGTACTTTCAAAAGAAAAGGTCTTTGGTCCCAGCAAGTGGAGAGGAGCTGAGGAGGCATGAAGCGAGCGCCAGGCACAGGAGAAGGGGGTAACGTGAAGGACTGAGAGCGGAGGAGGCTGGTGTGGGGCAAGATATGGCCTCTTCAGAAAAACTAGAGTTGGGCTCATGGAATAACACACATGTAAAGCACCCATAAACAGGGTGAACAGACAGCTCATCACCTGACCCAGGGTGCTTCGAGAGTGAAGGGGGCACTGTTAACAAGGACCCTGGGACCGTCCCGGACAAACCAGGCTGCACGGTCACCTACCCTTAGACGTGGAGCCCTGCACCTGGCCCCCACACGGCGCAACTGCTCTCCCCAGAGCCCAGCCCTGGTTAACAAGCAAACACCGCGTGTCCACTCGCTCCACTGGCCCTTCACACGGCTGATTTCATTTCATTGCTCTAACACATCTTTGCGCTGCTTTTCCAGATGGGGACACAGGGACACAGAGAATAAACGTAACTTGCCAGGCCAGTTTAAATGCTGCCCAGCTGGGATTTGATTCCAAAATCCACACTTCTCCCATATGGCAACTTGCAAACCTGAAAGCTCGAGCACCAACAGCCCACTGGTGTCTAGCCCCTGTGTGTCCCTCTGGTCCCTCTGCAATGCACTGTGTTCGATGGGCATTTACTGAGGGCCAGCCTTTGCCGGGCCTGGGGTACAGCAGTGAAGAAGAAAGAGCAGGTCCTGGTTCTCACAGAGCCAACCATCTAGGGCAGCAGTTCTCAGTCAGGTGTGATTCTGCCTCCCAAGGGGCATGTGGCAATGTCTGGAGACATTGTTGGTGTCAGGACTTGAGATAGGGGTGCTGGTGGCACTGGTGGGTGGAGGCCGGGAGGCGGCTGAACACCCCACAGTGCCCAGCACGGCCCGCTGCCCCAGAACCACGACCAGGTGTTGCAGCAAGACTGATACGATCTGGTCTGGCAGGGAGGGGAGGGGCGGCAGACAGCTGAACAAATTAGAATGTAAGTTCTTTTATCCACTTGGAAAATATACATTTATTGAGTGCCCACCACACTTTAAGCACTATTCAGAAGGCAGTAAGTGCCATTAGGAAAACAAAGCAGGAGGGAAAGGTGAAAAGGGAAGCCCTCTAAGGAGATGACAATTGAGTGGAGACCTGAATGAGGAGGGAATGAGCAGGAAGGTGGGGGGAAGGCAGAGGCCAGAGCCCAGGGCATGGGCAGGCACAGGCCGGAGAGAGTGGGGGAGGGAGGCGGGGCTGAGTTGTGTGAGTTAAAGAGCAAGGTGAAGGCCACTTTCTGTGGTCACGGGAATGAGTTGGACTTTATTCTACAGACGTGATATTTGATAAACACCAGCCAAAAACAGGCCATTAAAAATCCATAAAATGGTCAAATTAGGCTAAGTGAGAAAAGACTTAAGTATTTTTAAGTGTCGAAAGGAGCTGAAACTTTATTACACACAGAGCTGAAAGCTCAATGAATTTGGACTTTGAGTGGGAACAGAGACGGCACCCCAAAACATGATTTTTTAAATATATTGATTACTTTAAGTTGGTCATTTTTAAGAAATAAAAGACTCAGAAAGAACCGTTGACCTCCCCGCTCACTGCCAAAGAGAATTTAGATGGAGGGCCTGCCCTGGGAAGGGAGCTGTCACCCTAGACAGCTGTAGTTGAATAGGAACTAGGATGACAGACGAAGGAACCTCGGACCTTGAACCTCGAAAGGCCCCTTGATCAAAGTGCTCGCTGTGACCTGTTGTTAAAGAGGGCCCAGCAAACACTTACTCACCACGTACTTGCCTTCCATCTCCATGTGGGTTGCCTTCTGCCCCTTGAAGTCCCAAACCACCTCCCCCGCCCCCCTCCCCTCCCCGCTTCTCCTTAGCTCAAGATGCCATAGCAGCCTCAACTGCCTATTGGTCCCAGGGTCTTACAGAACCCTCGGGGGTACATACAGAATTAATGTGGTCATTCTCTCCCTTTAATCTGCCTCATGTTCATTTGATTGTTAGTTCAGCCAGAAGAACTTAGAAAGGTAGAAGGAAAATTATTTTTTTCTTCCCCTACAAGGCCAGTTGTGAGTATGCAGATTGATCAATAGGCAAATAGTGTGGCTGAATAATATTTTATGATGTTAATTCACATTTTTCTCCCTGTATTCCCCCCCTTTCCTTACCCCTTAATTCAGTGGGTAAGAGGCTCTGGATGTCTTTGTCCCAGATATTTTGCAGGAAAGGGCAAGCAAAACCCTCTGCAAAATCCTTCCCTTCTGGTTTTCATCTTCAGAAGCCTCATTTATGAGGGTATTAGGTCAAAGTCCTCTGGGAGTGGGCGCAGAGAAGGTGAGCTGTTTCTAGCCCTCGGGACAAAAAAAGAGTTGGTTTTCTTTTGTTTGCTGGTTTTTTTGGCCAGGCAGAAAGGGAGCTCAGGGTCTGCAGTGATGTTTTGTTGGCTGGTACAATGCTTTAAAACTTTTTGAATAAAAAATTAAATGTCGGACTTCCACGTGACCCAACAATTCCTTGCCTAGGATAACACATATCCACACAAATACTGGTACGCAAATGCCGGGATGTCCACAGCAGCACTGTTCACACCAGCCAAAAAGTGGAAACAACCCGCACGTCCAGCAGCTGAAAAATGGAGAAACGAAATGCAGTCTCTCCACGCCACGGAGCGGCATTCAGTGTAACAGGGAATGGAGTCCCGACGCACGCCCAGTGTGAACAAGCCTCGGAAACAGCACGGTGAGTCAGAGAGGCAAGTCCTGAGAGACTGCACACTGTGTGGCTCCATGTATGCAGAAGGTCAGAACGGGAAGATCTACGGAGACGGAAAGTGGATGAGTGGCTGCCTAAGACTGGGGGTGTTGGTGAGAAAGAAGGAATGACTGCTAGTAGTAGGTAACAGGGTTTCTTTGGGGGGGTGATAAAAATGTTTTAAAATTACATTATTGTGATGGATAAAAACCGTAGACTATGCACTTGAAATGGGCAACTTTATTTATTTAATTTATATTTTATTGATTATGCTATTACAGTTGTCCTGATTTTTCTCCCGTTACCTGCCTCCACGCAGCACCTCTAACTCCCTCAGGCAACTCCCTCCCTCCCCCCATCCCCCGCCCTCATTGTTCATGTCCACGGGTCAGGCATGTAAGTCCTTTGGCTGCTCCATTTCCTATACTGGACTTTACATCCCCATGGCTGTTCTGTAACAACCTATTTGTACTTCTTAATCCCTCACCTCTTCACCCATTCCTCCACACCCCTCCCATCTGGCAACCATTAAAACACCCTCTGTATCCATGATTCTTTCTGTCTCTGTTCCTCTTATTTGCTTAGTTTGTTTTTTAGATTCACTTGTGGATGGTTATGTATTTATTGCCATTTTATTATTCATAGTTTTGATCTTTTTCTTAAATAAGTCCTTTTAACATTTCATATAATAATAACTTGGTGATGAACTCCTTTAGTTTTTTCTTGTCTGGGAGGCTCTTTATCTGCCTTTCAATTCTAAATGATAGCTTTGCTGGATAGAATAATCTTGGCTGTAGGTTCCTGCCTTTCATGACTTTGAATATTTCTTGTTAAACCCGTCTAGCCTGCAAAGTTTCCTTTGAGAAATCAGCTGACAGACTCATGAGAACGCCCCTGAAGGTAACTAACTGCTTTTCTCTTGCTGATTCTCTCTTTATCTTTAACCTTTGGCATTTTAATTATAATGTGTCTTGGAGTGGGCCTCTTTGCATCCATCTTGTCTGGGACTCTGTGCTTCCTGGACTTGCATGTCTATTTCCTTCACCAAATTAGGAAAATTTTCTTTCATTAATTTTTCAAATAGATTTCCCACTTCTTGCTTTCTCTTCTCCTTTGGCACCCCTATGATCCAAATGGAATGCTTGAAGTTGTCCCAGAGGCTGCTTATATATCTTCATTTTTTAGATTCTTTTTTCTTCTTACTGTTCTGATTTTTTCCCTTTCTTCCTTATGTTCCAAATCATTGATTTGATTCCTGGCTCCATCTTCATTCACTCTACTGTTGTTACCCTGTATATTGTTCTTTATTTCAGTTAGTAGATCCTTCGTTTCTGACTGGGTCCTTTTTATGCTGTTGAGGTCCTCACTAAGTTCCTTGAGCATCCTTATAACCAGCATTTTGAATTCTGCATCTGATAGATTGTTTATATCTATTTCATTTAGCTCTTTTTCTGGAGTTTTGATCTGTTCTTTAATTTGGGCCATGTTTCTTTGTCTCCTCATTTTGGCAGCCTCCCTGTGTTTGTTTCTACATATTAGGTGGAGCTGCTTTGACTCCCTGTCTTGGTAGTGTGGCCTAATGTAGTTGGTGTCCTGTGGGGTCGAGTGGCACAGCCTCCCCTATCACCCAAGCTGGGTACTGGAGTTGTACCTTTTGCGTGGGCTGAGTACACCCTCCTCTTGCAGCTGAGGCTTGGCTGCTGTGGGAACACCCATGGGAGGGATTTACCCAGGCCAGTCAGCTGCAAGGACTGGCTATGACCACAGACCACCACCCTCCAGCCTCCGTGGAGGATCGGCTGTGCAGAGGCAGGGTGATGGTGCTCCAATGTGGTCTACAGCTGTCCACTGGGTGTGCTGGTCCTGGGGTTTCCTGGGAGGTGCAGGCCATGGTCAGCCCCCCACCAGTGTCTTCCCTGCTTGAGCTGTAAAGCAATCTGAGAAGGCTGCTACTTGTGCTGGGCCTGGAGATTCTCATGTGAAGTCAAGCTGTGAATCTAGGCTGGCTCCTGCTAGAGCTGGGCCTGGAGCTCCCTGAGGCCAGCTATTACTTATTTGAGAGGATTTAGGAAGTCATGAAGCATGACTGAAGACCAGCCACTCATACAGAAAAGCAGCTTTAGTGGGCCTGTAAGTTGGGTGGGACAGAGCCTCTGAGGATCTCCACGGTGGGTCAAACATTGTTAGCCAGGTTGATGGAGTCTCAGGTATGCCACCAGCCTACCGGCTCTGTAGGGGGAGGGTTTAGAAAAGGGATAATGGCCTCTGCTCACCCTGATGTCAGACACTTCAGTTTCTCCATGTATGTCACTGCTGCCTTTCAAACTGCTCCCTAGTACTGAAGCTCAGAGGGAGTGAATCCAAGTAGGTGAGTCTATGTGTGGGTTCTTTAAGAGGAACTGCTTGGGGCTCCAGCAGTTTCTTCTACCTCCTCAATCCCCACTGGTTTTTGTAGCCAGAAGTGGGGGCTTATCTTTCTGGCACTGGAATCCTGGAGTGTAGGGCTGGGTGTGGGGCTGGGCCTGCTCGCTCCTAAGATATCTTTCCCAAATTTCTACCCACCACACACGGGTGAGAGACCAGCCCTTTCTGCATCTGCGCCCCTCCTACCAGTCTAGATGGATGCAGTTTCTTTAATTCTGTAGTTGTCAGGCTTCCATTTAATTCAACTTCTGATGGTTCTGAGTGATGGCTGTTTTATACTTTAGTTGTAATTTTGATGTGGTTGTGTGAAGAGGCAAGCTATGTCTGCTGACACTGCCATCTTTCATGAACTTTGTAATATGTAAATTATATCTCAATAAAACTGTTTTAAAACCATTTTCAATTAAAAATCAGGAATTTTTCCTATAAACCCAGACTTTGGTTTTCTTTGAATGCCATGTACATTTCTACATGGCAACAATGCATCCCCAAGTTTGCCACTGTCTTCACACTCACTGTTGTGTGACGTCTGGCTAGCTTCACTCTTTCATGTCACCCACATGGTCCCCATGGGCATTGGACTGGAGACCTCTGATCTGGAGTGACAAGACCACAAGTACTGAAGTGACCAGCTTTGTTTTGCCACCTGGCCCTAGCTGCAAAGAGCCCTGGGGACCAGGAGGGACCCTGAGGACAGGGCTCAGCAGCGGCACACATGGCCCCGTGTCATAGTAAAGCACACGGGGTTTGCAGCCAGGACGGCCACTCACCAGCCCTGTGCCTCCGTTTTCTCAACTGTAAGATGGGGTACCATAGCGCCTGCCATCACAGAGGCTGTCAGCGGTGCTGTGTTCAGAGCGGTGCCTAGTACACAGTAGGTGCTCCATTAATGGGAACTACTGAGCCCAGACTTTCTAGTCTGCAGTTTCAAAATCTGAAATCTGAAAGCTTCTTCATAACTCATTTTGGCCACAAAACCTGACTTGGTCTGAACTCATTTAGCAACCAAGCCTGCCCTGAACAGGTGTGAGGCTCCTGTCTGCCTTTATTTATCCCCCTCGAATGAATACTCGTGGTTTTACTGCAGAAATATGGATGCGCTCGCTTGCAGGGTGCTGCTGCAGCACCTGTCGGGTGGGATGTAATGGATGGTCTAGGTGTTATGTCACCTCCCGAAATCTGAGAAGTTCAGAATTCTGGAGCACTTCCAGCCCCAAAGGTTTCAGGTCAGGACTATGATCTGTAAGATAAAGATGATAACAAGACTAACACCCACCTCCTTTTCCTCTGACATTGCATAAGACAATTGTTGCACAGCCCCTCAAAATTCTGAAGGTGAGCCTGCTACTGGGCCAGAAGGATGAAAGCATAAAGTGAAAATTAAGTTCCTCCCACACCCGGGCTCAGGGGATGAGCACCACCCAGCCAGGTTAGCCTCAGAGGACAGGAGGGGCTGGAACGGGGAGCTGGAGGGGCCCACCTGGCACGGCCATGGCCGCCAGGACTCCCACCCGGGGCCAAGAAGGCCCAGCCTTCGTGCAGTGCTTAAGGCATTTGTCCCAAATCAGAGAAGACTGCCTCGGCCCCTTCCCCCCTCGAGTTGTGGCGCTCCTATCTGCCCACGCAGACCCCTAGTTGTACAATAGAGCATTTCACTGACGTTTTCCCCAGTTCCTGGGAGGAAGACTCAAAAATCCTTGGAATTTCCGGAGTAATAGGAGTGGCGTCGTTGTTTGTGAGCCCTGCAGGGGACACCTGAGTTTCTGCTAAGGAGTGAGGTGATGCAGGATGGGGGCTGGGCACTGGAAAGATCTGCCATGTAGTTAGAGTCCAGGGCTTCCAGTCAGCCTGGCCTCCAGGACTGGGCGGGGGTGTTTGGGGGGCCCTAGAGATTGGGTTCAAATGTGGTCAGTGCTTCAATCAGTCAAGCCTACATAACGAACTCCCCATAAAACTCTGGACACCAGGCTCCGATGAGCCACCCAGTTAACGAGCACGCTGATACGCCAGGAGGTTGATGGGCGCTGATTCCACGGCACGGGTGGGATGGGCACGGAAGCTCTGCACCTGAGACCCTCCCAGACCTAGGGGTCTCCTCCTTTGTTTGGCCTGATTCTTATCCTTTATAACAATACTATAACCCTAAGTACAACACTTTCCTGAGACCCGTGAATGGTTGTAGTGATTTGTCAAAACTTAAGGGGTTGTGCGAACCCTGACTTTGTAGCCAGCTGCTCAGAAGTGAGGATGGACCCGGGCGCTGACAGCTGGCATCTGCCGTGGGGCTCTTGCTGGGCACAGGGGCGTCCCACGCCAGCTCTGAGCGGGTAGCGTCGGCGCTGCGTTTCCGTGCCCGGTGGGTGTCAGAACACCCCTCTCTGCCTTGACTTGGCCTCTCTGTGGCAGACGCTGTCAATCCCACCTGTACCCCTTGGCCAGTGCCAGAGGCCACCTGCAGCTTCCGTCAGGCAGTTCCCGTGTGTGTGGTGGCTTCCTTTCTCAAACACTTGCTTTCTTGGGTAGAGAAGGCTCAACATTCGGCAGGGTCACTGTCTCAAGAGTGAGACCCTAAACTGGTGACAGACAGAAGCACAAGGATGAATAACCCTTGGGTGGACAGTCCTGAGGGTGCTCGACACACTCTCTCAGAGGCTCCCAGGCAGGACAGAGTCCCAGATGCCATTAGTGGTCACCTGCTCGTCAGCACTCCCCTTGCTGGCCCTCCCTGCTCCTGCCTTACCTCCCCACTCTGCCTCCGTATTTCCTGGGATCACTTCCCCAATGAACTAACTGCACCCACATCTTCTTCTTAGGCTCTGCTTTGGAGGAACCCAAATAAAGACTTCTGCCACTCTTGGGGCTGACCTCCTGAAAATTTCCCAAGGTGACAAGCCCTTGGGACTCACAGTCAGCCAGTTCCTTTGGACAACCACTTACCACCATTGCATAATAATCCTGCTTGGTCCAGGGCTAAGCCCATAGTATGGGTGTGCCTAGAGACCCAAGCTTGGCTAATCAGAGTATTTTGTCCTCTGCCAAAGTGATTGGTTCAGAAACGAGCTTATGAACCTAGCTTGTCCAATCACAGTCCTCCTTAGACTTTGGCAGGAGTTTTTCAAGAGCTCTTTCTACTTTTGGAATCTTATATAAGCCTGGAGCTCCTTGTGACTATCCTCTCTCCACATGGATGGACATGACTGAGAACGATGTTAATACAGAAGAACACAGAGTTTGGAGATACAGATTCCTGATGATGTGACTACCTGGATGCAGCCATGACTGAAGCCTATCCCTGTATTTTTCAATTACACAAACCAGTAGTTGCTACCACCTTCACCCCTTTTTCTTCCAGCTGATTTGATTGGGTTCTTGTCAGTTGCAATCAAAAGAATCTTGAATAATATGGAAATACTCATTCCTCTGACGCAGACCCTCTGCACTTTTAGACACAAAAGTACTTGCTCTCTAAGATATGGGCAAGAGAACCAGACTGGCAGGGCAAGAGAACTGAACAGTGGGGCCCTGGGCAGGGGTTCTTTCAGCACCTACCCCAGGTGGTAGGGTAGCTAGTAGAATTAGGGTCTCAGGAAACTTATCCTATAATGTTGAATGTTATGTGGCAGTTTACAGTAAGAAGGCACAAATCACCACATCAGGAGTAAGAGCCAAGAAAAAACCAAGGAGTTAAGTGAAGGGGAGGAATTTAAGACCACAGGAAACTGACAGGGGAGCTGCCAGGAACACAAAACTTACACCTAAGCCTCCTGGCAGCCAGTGAGAAGGCGGGCCGGAGGGGTTCCCACAGCGACAGCGGGAGGCAAATGGCTCTGCAAATGGGCCTTCTTGAAACGCACACGCCCCAAGGCTCCCGGGGCTGGGAGCGGCCCAACACTTCCGCCGCCTCCCTCCGCCTCCGCACAGCCAGGCTTCCGAGGAAGTCCGGCCCCGCCCATGCGTGCTGGGCAGGCCCCCAGACACACGGGGGGCCACCTCACAGGCTCGCTCTTCTACTCACACCTCACTCTGCAAGTGACCCCCACAATTTTTAAAGTGTTTTTAATGGTTAGGACCCTGATGCTTCTCAATCAAAATTCTCTGAAGTCATTCTAAAATCGTAAGGTCAGCTCCTTCAGAGAAAGACATACACTAATCTGACTTTAATTCCTGTTTGAACCGCCCACGAGCCCCGTATTCTGGATCATGAAAGCGACCGTTCACATTCATCACCCTACATTCAAGTACCTTTCAAGTTTAGAATATTCTGCCTTTTTAAAAGGGAAATTACAATAAAAATGTTCAAATCACACATGACATATGTAACAGAATAATGTTGAATTATTTTGGTTAAGGATTGAGAGATTAATTTGAAGATTAATAATGATGTGCTGTGCAGTTAAATATATGTTTTATTATGAAACCAAATATGCCAAAATTGCATAAAAGACGAAGTTTTAGTTTCCTGGATTCCAAAAAGCCACCTTATCCTGGTCATTTTTTGTCTTACACAAAATTTTCTGTTCTTGCTACTTAACAAAATAGGCTCTTGCTACTTCTCCATGAGGCCCGATTATTTCCTGGAAATGCGCATGGAATTCTCCAAATGACTTTCTTTCTTTTTTCCTAAGCAGATCAGCCTCTTTTTTTTTTTTTTTTTGGAACGAAAAAGAGCAGACACCTTCCAGCCCGCCCTCACAATCCTGGGAGACAAGACCCTGGCGTCCGGGGGAGGGGTCGGTGCCTCTCAGAAGTCACAGGAGCAGACAGGGCTGGGATTGACCCTCTCAGTGCGGAGAGAAAAGCTGTGGCCTCAGGGAGGCCATGCGATGACTTCCACAGCCCCGGGCACTTTGCCTCCATGGACCCGCTTCTCCATGGAGGAAATATTAACCATTGCATTGTATGACTGCATGCTGTAGAGACAAATATCATCCAGTCTACGTTCATTCTTGTGTCTTCATTATCATAACATTCATTTTTTTCTTCTGGTTTGAAAAGCAGTCAAAGTGTAAGTATTTCTGGGTCCCTAGAAGTACCGTGAGCTCTGGGCTGTGGACCAGGGGCCAGCAATCTCGGCCCTGGGGGCCAGCCTGCCCTGTACAGCCACCCTTCTGCGGGGAACGTGGGTGCTAAAGACAGCCCTGCTGGCCTGGCCCTGCCACCCCTACTTGTGGTGGATGAGTCTGAACCTCTGGGTCCCAGACTATTGGGACGGACTGGGGCCAGGACCTGCCCACAGCTTACTCAAGGACAGCTAGGAAGAACAATGACACTGACGGTAGCCTGAAGTCCAGTGCCAGCCCTGTTAAATAAAGCCCTCTCTGTGGCAGGTGCCGAGGGCCAACAAGTCACTCGCTATGTGACTGCAGGAGCTGGTTTTCCCAGCTGCAGGCCAGACGTGCGAGGCCTCCCTCACAAGAACACTAACACACGTGGCAGGCTCATCCCGGTGCCCGCGCACAGCGGCTCCTCCACCCTGTTGGCCATTACGATTCATAATCATCAACAGGCTCATTTTAACAATTAATTATAACAATTGGTTTAAGCAGGGGCTGCCCCACCTCTGCTTTCTCCTCTACCCTAAAAGACACTGACCTTGGGCTGAGGGCCCCTAATGTGTGCTGGTCCACCGGGACTCCATCGAAGGGCTCCCCCAACCCTGCTTGCCCACTCCTTCCCTTCCCATGGCAGCAAACCAGAAGCCCACCCACCTCCCCCCAGACCCTCACCCCCCTTGCCCTGTTCTCAAGGGGCTCCCCAAAGGCCAGCTGCCCAGTTCTTCCGTGGCAGGCAGGTCAGAGGCCTGGCTCTCTCCTGGTGTCACGTTTCTCCCTGGTTTATTTTCTCCCAGGCATGAATACAGAATTCTTCTCTCCACGTCCTGCCCCTTCTGTCTTATTACATCATCTGGCTGCTACACACTGCTCAGTTACTGTTTTCTGGGGACTTAGAAGTCTGCTCCCTCCTGCCCAATCACTCTGATCCTGTGAGAAGCGCACAGGGCTCTGAAGCCAGCGGGAGTCGGGTTTAATCCCAGCTCCACCACTGACCAGCTGCGTGACCTTGGGCAAGTCAATTAACCTCCCTGAGCCCTGCATTTTACATCTGCCTGAAATTATAGAGACAATCTTATTTTCTTTAGCAGTAGGACTTCCTGCTGGAAGGAAACCGAGTACTTTTTGAGGGGTGAAAACTATTTCTTTTCTTTGTTTAATCCCTTCACCTTTTTCACCCAGTCCCTCAACCCCCTCCCCTCTGACGGCTGTCAGTCTGTACTCTGTGTCTATGAGTTTGTGTCTATTTTGTTTGTTAGTTTGTTTTGTTCTAGATTCCACAAATGAGTGGAATCATATGGTACTTGTCTTTCTCTGGCTGGCTTATTTCACTTAGCGTAATGCTCCCCAGGTCCATCCATGCTGTTGAAAAAGGTAAGATTTCCTCCTTTTATTACAGCCGAGCAGTATTCCATTGTGTAAATGTCCTGTAGTTGTTTTGTCCATTCATCTACTGATGGACACTTGGGCTGCTTCCATAGCTTCACCATTGTAAATAACGCTGCAGTGAACATGGGGGTGTGTATATTCTTTCCAATTAGTGTTTCAGGTTTCTTTGGATATATTCTCAGAAGTGAAATCACTGGGTTATAAGGCAGTTCCATTTTTAATTTCTTGAGGAACCTCCATCCTGTTTCCCACAGTGGCTGCACCAGTCTGCACTCCCACCAACAGTGCACCAGGGTTCCCTTTCCTCTACATCCTTGCCAGTGCTTACTGCTTGCTGGTTTATTAATGATGGCCATTCCGACAGGTGTGAGGTGATATCTCATTGTGGTTTTAATTTGCATTTCTCTGATGGCTAGTGATGCTGAACACCTTTTCATATGTCTATTGCCATGTGTATATCGTCTTTGGAGAAGTGTCTATTCAGATACTTTGCCCATTTTTAATTGGATTTCTTTTGTTTTTGTTTTGTTTTGTTTGGTGTTGAGTTGTGTAAGTGCCTTATAAATTTTGGATATTAACCCCTTATCAGATATGTCATTGACAAATACGTCCTCCCACTCAGTGGGTTGTCTCTCCATTTTGTTCCTGGTTCCCTTTGTTGTGCAAAAGCTTTTTAGTCTGATGTAGGTCCATTTGCGTATTTTGTCTTTTGTTTCCCTTGCCTGGGGAGGTATATCAGATAAGATATTGCTATGAGCAATGCCCGAGATTTTACTGCCTGTGTTTTCTTCTAGGATTTTTATGGTATTGAGTCTAACATTTAAGTTTTCAATCCATTTTGAGTTTATTCTTGTGTGTGGTGTAAGAAGGTGGTCTAGCTTCATTTTTTTGCCTGCATCTGTCCAATTTTCCCAACACCATTTATTGAAAGACTATTCTTGCCTCCTGTTTTAAATATTAATTGACCATAAAGGTGTGGGTTTATTTCTGGGCTCTTTATTCTCTCCCATTGGTCTACGTGTCTGATTTTACTCCACTACCATGCTGTTTTGATTACTGTGCCCTTGTAGAATAGTTTGATATCAGGCAGTGTGATTCCTTCAACTTTGTTTTTCTTTCTCAAGATTGCTGTGGCTATTTGGGGCTTTTGTGGTTCCACAGATACTTTTGGGATATTTGTTCTAGTTTTGTGAAATACATCATTGATATCTTGATAGCAATTGTGTGGAATCTATAAGTTGTTTTGGGTAGTATGGACATTTTAATGATGTTAATTCTTCTTAGCCATAAACACGGTGTATGCTTCCACTTGTAGCTTCTTCAATTTCTTTTTTCACTGTCTTATAATTTTCCAAGTACAAGTCTTTTACATTCTTGTTTAAATTTGCTCCTAGGTATTTTATTTATTTTTGATGCAATTGTAAATGGGATTGTTTTCTTAGTTTCCTTTTCTGTTAGTTCATTACTGGTGTATAAAAATGCAGTTGATTTCTGGATATTTATTTTGTATGCAGCTACTTTACTGAAGTCATTTATCAGCTCTAGTAGGGTTTTTTGGTGGAACCTTTAAGGTTTTCTATATACAGTACCATGTTATCTGCAAAACAATAACAGTTTTACTTCTTTCTTTCCAATTTGGATGCCTTTTATTTCTTCCTCCTGTCTGATCGCAGTGGCTAGGAGTTCCAGTACTGTGTTGAATAGGAGTGGTGAAAGAAGACACCCTTGTCTTGTTTCTGATCTTAAGGGAAATGCTTTTAGTTTTTGCCCATTGAGTATGATGCTGCAGTGGGTTTGTCATATATGGCCTTATTATGTTGAGGTGTATTTCCTGTATTCCCACTTTGCTGAGAGTGTTTATCACAGATGGGTGCTGAATTTTATCAAATGCTTTTTCTGCATCTACTGATATGATCATGTGGTTTATATCCTTCATTGTGTTCATTGGTGAATCACATTTATTGATTTGCAAATATTGTACCATCCTTGCATTCTCAGAATAAATCTCACTTGGTCATGGTATATGATCTTTTTAATATATTGCTGGATCTGGTTTGCTAATATTTCACTGAGGATTTTAGCATCTGTGTTCATCAGGGATATTGGCTTATAGTTTTCTTTCTTTGTATTGTGTTTATCTGGTTTTGGAATTAGGATAAAGCTGGCCTTGTAAAATAAGCTTGAGAGTCTTCCCTCCTCTTGAATTTTTTGGAATAGTTTGAGAAGGAGAGATGTTAGTTATTCTTTGAATGTTTGGTAAAATTCACCTGTGAAGAAATCTGGTTCAAGGCTTTTGTTTGTTGGGAGTTATTTGATTACTGCTTCAATTGCATTCGTTGTAATCAGGTGAAAACTTGATAAGCCCTACGAGGTGGGCAGAAGAGGCCCCTCCCCCCACGAGAGGCCTGCCTGAGGAACTGGAGGTGGCTGCCTTGGACCACCCACCAGCTTTTATTCTGTGACTAGACTAAGCTGGTTGAGGGGCTGGGATAATGCAGGAGGTTCTTGGATGTTTAATGAAGGGAAAGAAAAGGAGAGAAGAAGCCACTGGCAAGACCACTTCGAAGCATCAGGACCCTCACCCAGCTCTCTAGTCTCATCTCCCCCCTGTCTGTCCCCTGGCCATTTTGCTCTGCTTGAAGTTGCCAGGACATGCCACCTCACTAGGCCTTTGTTGTGCTGTTCTCTCCTCCTGGAACACCCTCCCGAAGTTGTCCATCAAGCAAACACGGTTATTCCAGTTTCAGCTCAAATGGTGCCTTTCCCCTGCCCCACCTACCCATTCCCACTCCCGGGGCAAATGTGGGTACCGCCCCTGCAGGAGCCACCACGCTGGGCACACAGAGGCCAGCCCTTTGTGCTGTGGTTGTTCGGTGAGTCTATCCCTTTACCAGACTGCGAAGGTCAGGGGGGCAAGCACTGAGGTTCTGTTTTCCTTTGACTCCCCAACCAAGTACAGTGCTTGGTGATATCTCAGCAAACGAATGAAAGATGAAAAAAGAATAAGCAGGTTAACTGTCTGGAATAGCTGGGAGTCAGGTAACTGGGAGCCAAGGTCCACACTGTGCTATGAGGGTCACTGTAGTTTTCTTTTCTTTTCTCTCTTCTCCGCCCCCCTTCATTATTATGGTCAAATTTCTCACATCCTGGGAATGACAGGTACACATTTTGATCTATGGAACATGCCATGATTTCTTGAAATCAGGGCTACCTCTTTCATATTTACACTTCAATTAGGGGGCCGTTATTTCCCTTACCAAAGACTCAGTGCTTCTGTTTCATTAAACACAGAATCCTTCCAGTGCATGAAGAGCAGGACTGGATTTATAGAAATCCCATTTACATGGGGCTTGTTGGGAACAGCTGTCTCACAGAGTCAGGCCACCAGTCCACTGTCGGGCGTCTCCTTTATTCCCTCGGACTCACTCCCACTCACCCCACAGGACCTGGATCTGTGGACACCACTCTGGACACCTGACCACCTGCTCCAGTGGTTTTCCCTTGGAGTCCGCCATCTCCTCTTCCCCAGGTTATATGGTGTCACTGACCATCCCATTCTTCCCTCAGAATCCTTGGCTCGGTGGCATTTGCCCACAATCTGCGCCTACCTCATGATCGCCCCTGAGCTTCTGGATGAGTTTGTTGATCTGGCTTCCTGCTGGGCACCTCCACGTGGCTGTCCCACTGGCGGAAACCCTGGAGCAGAGGAGTGCCCTCCACCCTTTTACATTCCTGTGAGGGGCACCACTGCTTGCCCATTCTCATGGCCACCTCCCTCTCCCTCATGCCACACGTGCCCTCCACCACCAAGCCGGAGGACGTTCACCTCCTAAATGCATCTCAAGCTAACCCCTCCCTCCGACCCACACGTTAAGCTCCATGGGCACCAAAACTGTCTGTTGCAGTTCATTACTATAACCCAGGAGTCATCAGCACAGTGCCTGGCGCACGATAGACACGTGATGAGCACATGCTGAATGGGTGAATAAGTGAGCAAACAGTCCCATTTTACAAGTTGTAACACTGAGGCTCAGAGAAGAGGAGTGATCAGCCCAAGGTTATCCAGATGGAACAACCGGGACCCAGCCCAAGGGTGGCTCCGGGGCCCACTTTGTCACTGCTGTAAGCACAGGGTTGTTTATGGCGTGTCCCTGCTCCTGCCGGGGGCCTCTGCCTTACCTGAGAGCACCGTGAAGACGGCTGCGAAGGCATTGAGCTTGAGCCCGTCAATGACGTTGCTGGAGTGGAAGAGCTCGAGACACATGAGGCTGAAGCCGACCACCAGCAGGAGGATGTAGAGCACCTCGGAGACCACCGACAGCCACAGGACCCCTGTGCGACAGAGGAGAGGCCGTCAGATGAGGGCACACAGGGTGGACACTCCCGTGAGCATCCCGCCCCACACGCTGTGGTTGGGGGATCGAGTCGCTTAGAATAGACCTCCACTGCAGGGTGGGCCCTGAGAAGGGGAAGGCCATGGTGGCCACGTGTCCTCCTCACAAGGCTGGCTCAGGAATCCAACCTAAGTCTGGGGCGCTCTGGGGGTGGCGGTTGCTTGTCTAGGGTGGCATGTGACCAGTAAGCAGGCCCATTCAGTTGGGAGGGAAGAACTTCTATTCTGCAGCTGTACAAGAGCCCCTCCTTCTCTTCTTATCTGTTAGGTGACTGCCACCGGGAGTCACCTACGGCCAGGAGGGCACCTGCCTTAGGATGAGGCTGACACTGTAGTTACCGAGCAGAGCGAGAGAAAGGTGACCTCCCTGCACCAGCAATCACCAGCCTTGAGGGCTTCTCTATGGTGAAGCCAGGCAATACGATGTTTGGTTACTGATGTTACAGCTATAAGCATGGCACACACATCACGCTCGCCCTCGAGGCACACCTGTATGTTTTTCTGACTCACACTCTACTCCACTTTTTTCCTATAAACCACCACTGCTACTCCCACAGCTTCAATCTCCTCTTTCTTGTAGGAGCTGTCCTGTTCTACCGCGGTCCCACCTTTCCAGACGCAGTTAATTGGTCCAATATGATTATGTGACCTAGAATCGACCAATCAAAGCCCTTCTCTAGGGATCTAAGCCTGGAAACACTGAAGCAGACCGGAGGAAAGTCCCCCATGAGAGTCCAAGCACTCTGACAGGGTAAGCACCCCGTCCCAGTGGATCCTGAAGGCCAGACACATCCCTGTTCTTGCACGGATTTGGCTGTCCAAATTTACTTTGTAGTCCCTGAGATAGAACAGCCCTCTTTTCCCCGAGGGGTCCAAATAGAATTACCATCATTTGTTATTTGTTTAGGAAGCATCTGCCAGTTCTCCCAGTTCACATTATCCCCCCCGCCTCTCCCCACACACTTTTTATTTGGAGGGTCCCTTCCCCCTCTCAGGCTACTCAGCTCAGCTGCAGGTGACCCACATCCCAGCTCCATGTGCCCCCGACTCTAGTCCCTGGTTCAGGAATGAACCTCTATCTGCCTCAGTTTCTTCACCTATAAAATGAGGGTAATAACATCAGCTGTTCGCAGTATTGCTGTGCTGTGAGGATTCATTTCGGGTGTGCTATTACAGTCGCACAGGAGGAACATGGCGGAGACTGGAAATAGAGCCCAGGGGCTCCTGAATGCGGTCAAAGCTACAGACAGAGTCCAGATGGAGAAATCAGACCGTGGCAACAGATAAGATGTGTGAGGAAAAGGGTGGAAAGTAGAAGATGGAACACAGCCACGTGACTTACGTTCCAAGCCACACCAACCATATGGTCTGAGCAAGGCCCATACTTCAGAGAAAGAACTATGGACCAGGCTTGTCCAGCCAGAGGTGGATACATGACCCCAGTCAGCTCAGCAAAAGTCAGCCACAGGACTTCTGCTGGAACTATTGAGAAAGAAAATTCCTTTCTTTCCACTGGTTTTGAGGCTGGGAAGAAGTAAGGATAGAATTGACTGGGTCAGCAGGTGGCAGATGTCAAGGAAGGTAGAGCCAAGAGATGGAGGAAGACTGTATCCTCTAACACTGTTTGAGCCCCTAGATCCAGCCATGCCTGAAGCTGCACATCTTTTGTTCTTTCAATCACATGAACCAGTTAGTAACTTGTCTTTGCCTAAGCCAGTTTGAAGTAGAATTTCTAACAATTACAACTAAGAGTCCTTATCTTCAGCTTTGGGGTTCTCTGAAACTGTCAAATGTGTTCTTACCTACCCCTCTGCCTTTGCATAAGGACGGCAGGAACCTTCCACCTGGAATGTCCCGGGGACATCCAACTTAAACTATTTAATGAGTGAAGCAAACAAACAGCAATTTCAGGGTCCCTATATGCTCTCTGAGGAAGAATGCAGGTCCTTAAATACCAACTATCATCCCTGGCACAATGGGGCTTTTAGAGCTTTGAAGAACTTTTTCTTTTTATTCTTTTTTTTTAACTACAAAAATATCATGTCTCCTGGGCAATCCATTGGATTTCTGTAAGAGAATAATGTGCACTTAGCAGCCTGGACATTGTTAAAACATCCCCTGGCCTGGCACACTCGCAGCCTCCCAGGCGCTTCACTGGCCCAAGGCCACCGGGCAGCAGGAAGGGAGGCAGAAGATGGAGGGCAAGCTGGGCCTCGTCTCCCCCCCAGCAGCCTTCCCCTCCAGCTGCTATAGCCCCGTGGGTGGGCGGAGGCTGCCCCTCACCACGGCAGCTCCCTGACTCAGCTGCCTCCCCCGCACCACCCCCACATCCCCAGGTGGTGCTCTGGTCTGCCCAGGTGGGCCCTGGGCCAGGCCCCCACACCCCATGTCCCCTCGCAGCAGAGTGAGGTCATGCTCTGTCAGATGGATGGGAGATGGGATGTTTGCTGAGATGGCTGTGGGGGCTGGGATGCTGGGAACCAGGAGAAGCAGGACCAGAGTGTCAGACGCCTGCCTGAGGTTATGCTTCTTACTCTGCCAGATTTCCTTCCTTGGCCGTCCACTGGGCTCAGAGCGTCTGTCTGAAAGCTTCAGCCCACCCAAGTCAAGAAAACTAATAGCAATAAGAACTATTGTTATGTTAATAGAGCAAAAAGTGTCACAAACACAGCTGACAGTACTAGGTGGTCACCATGTGCCCAGTAGGTCCGACCAGGGTGCCCGCCCCACCTGCCGCTCCTGTGAGCAGTGCCTCTCCCCTTGGAGCATCCTCCTGGAGCAGCTGAGTCCTCTCCGCTCTCTTCATCAGCAGGTGCCTGTGAGCTCACCTTCCCTCTGTGTTGTCATCCAGCAGCAGTGCCCCGGGGGCCCTGTCCTGTGGCTCTGGCAGAGACAACCTGGGATGTGACCCTCATTGCAGAAAGCCCCCACTCACTCCCTTGGGGCCGAGACTAAAGCGACAGCCCAGGAGTCTCCCTCCCTGGGCCCTGGCCTGACATTGTCCCCTTACTTGCCTGACTCCCTTCCCTGTCTTGCTTTCCAATTGCCTTACCACTCTCCCCTGGGCATTTCCTTCATAAAAGACCTGCCGCAGTCCTCCTCTCAGAGTCCACTTCCAGGGAATCAGACCTCGGCCACTAATATTCTCAGGCGTTATCTCCCCAGTCCTTCTAACCACCTTGCAAGGTAGCAACCGACATCGCACCCATTTTACAGACGAGCAAATTTAGGTTCAGAGGGATTAAACAACTGCTCTACACAGCTAGGTAGTGGTATATACTGGATTCAAACCCAGGCCTTTCTGACTCCAAGAACCATCTCGGGGAGAGAGGGGAGCTGGCAGGATGGAGTGGCCACTTCGTAACCTGCATTCTCCAGGCCCGGGCTGGTCTCAGGGGCCCGTCTGGGGAGGGGGCAGTGTTCCCCAGCCGCGGCTCTCATCTGTTCGCTCTCCAGCATCCCGAACAAACTCTGGAACCAGGGTTTCTGCAAGAGGATGGCCACTGAGTGGGAAAGGGGGAACAGGGCTTCAGTTCTCAGTAACCCCAAGCCCAGCTGGCCGCCAGGTGTGGTGGGGAAGGAGGCCGCAGGGAAGAGCAGGTGGGTCTTGAGGACACGGAAGGCCAGGCTGGGGAGGGGGCTGGACCGGTGCCACAGAGACAGGTGCCGTCCCGAAGGCCTCGGCGAGGGAGCCCTGTGCTGGGGTTTGCTCTGGAAGAGTATGGGGGTGGGGAGACCAGGCAGAGGCTTTTGCTGCACACTGTGTGAAAGATGGTGGTGGCCTGGCTGGTGGCAATGACAAGAGTGAGGACAAGTGGGGAACTTGCTAATTCCCGAGGGGCGGGCTCAGAGGGCTGCTGACCCACGGGTGTGGTGGCAAAGGAGAGGGAGGAGTCCGGAGTGGGGCCACGTTTCCAGCATGGGCAACTGAGCGGATGGTCACGCTCGTCACTGAGAATGCGACAATGCTAAGGCATGAAGATGATGAGGCCTGGACAGGCAGAGTCTGCATCCGCTTCAGGACGTCCAGGGGGCAGCTGAAGCACTGACAGAGCTGCAGGGGCACTGGCAGGACACAGGCGCTCACTGAACGTTTGCTGTGACTGCCTGGCAGACAGACGGCTGCTGGAGGTGGGGGCGGGTGAGGCGCCTGCGGAAAGCACGTGGAGCAAAGGCGAGAGGAGTGGGAAGTGGGATCCACGGAACGTCAGTAGTCCAGGGGCGGGGGCTGTGAGAGCCCAGTGACACCGTGGGTGTCCCACCCATCCCTGCCCACAGCGCACCATCACCTGTCAGTCCCTGCACCCCCTGCTGGAGGGCTTGCCCTGGTCTCCAGAGCCTATCCCCCAGCTGCACTCACCTTTGCAGCAGGCTGAGGATCGACACCTCCCTGCCTCCCACCCCCAGCAGCTGCCCTCAGCCAATGCCTGAGGTGGGCTGGTGAGCAGGGACCCCTAGGTGGGCAACGCTGGGAGGTGCTACCTACCTGGTGTTAAGTGTGTTAAACCACACCATTAAATTGTCTGAATCAAAAAGTGAAAAAGCTATTCACTTTTCCGTTAATTTTTAAATTGTTAACACCTCAATCAAGAGTCTCTGTTTGATGTTAATGTGTCCTTAACACCTTTCCAACACTTGCTAATTGTTGGAGACAACGAGAGGGCTCAGAGTCTCAGCCAGGCCTGAAGAACAGCTGACAGTCACTTTCTGTGCTGATGATTCCTGCCCCCCCCAACCCACCACATGGCTCCCGCTCTGTCTTGAGCCAAGTCTTTGGCAGTGGCTTCGTCCTGCTGCCCGTGGCCGCAGCTCCGAGGCTCACCGTCACAGCTGCAGCTCGTACAGGCTGGAGAGCACTGTCCCCGCCCAGGGCTGGTAACAGCTCTCCTCTGCTGCCAGTCTTTGGGGGCTTCAGTCTCTTGCCCTTCCCACGGCCCTGGAAGGGGCCCTTTCGGCAGTACAGTGCCACCATTTGGGGGATTCTGTTTCCTGCGGGACCCTCCCTGACACACCATCCTTATGGCAAAGGGTCCAACCAGAGTAACGATCTGAGCCAGTGGTCTCGGCGTGGCTTGCCCGACCAGCAGCAGTGCTCGGGCCTTTGGTGTGCAAATTCTTGGGCCTCACCCTGGACTTACCGGATCAGAGACTCTGGGAGGGGTGCCCCTCTGAGTTCTAACAGGCCCTCCAGGTGATGCTGGTGCACACTCAAGTGAGCACCGTGGATCTGAAGTTCGCTTTTGAAATGTAGGTGTGAAAGAATGGGTTGACTTCAGGAAAAATGGAGGCAAGGCTGGGCATCGGCATCGCCATGTGGACAGCCGTGGATGGGAGCAGTGAAACAGCCGTGCGGAGCCTGGCTGCGGTCAAGGCCCACCCTGACTCCTCGTGCGAAGAAGTGGGAAGGACGTGTGGGGGGCGGGGCCGGCAGCCTCTGGGCGGGGCCCACAGGGCCTTGCCTTGGTGACACCGGAAAGCCTCACTAATCATGGAGGTGATTGTTTCAAGTCTCTGAAACTTGCCACTAATGACTGGATTTGCAGCGGAGAAGGGTGACCTCCAGGAGCAGAAGAAATGAAACCATTTCTCATCAGGCATGGGGCTGCGGGGGGACAGCTAATCCTGTTAGCTGCACTCTTCACCTCTTTCAGAAACAGCTCTGTGACACCAACTCTGACCCTCCATCGATGGAATTGATGGGTTTGCAAGAACGAGCTCCCTTTTGCCTGGTCCCCTCCCTTGCTAAGACAGTCTCCAGAGCCAGCTGCCGGCTGGCTGGAAAATCGTGGGCGAGAAGCATGTCTGGGATGTGTGGCCTTGGCTGGGGACCGCACCCCTCCGTCTCATCATTTAAACCATGGGCATAATAGACTTGTCACGAGCATTCAGTGAGACAGTATCTCTAACTCATACAAACCCGACACTTGGAAAACACTCAAGAAAGCTAAGTATTATCATCGCCTTCTAATAAGAGTAATTATTAGCAATTACAATAATCATAAGAGGCTGTGGGGCCTGGGGGTGGCGAGCACGGACCTGGGCCAGGCCACCTGAGTCAGCACCCCGCCCTGCGCGTCACTGGTTGGCGGCCGGGGTAGGTGACGTTCTCCCAGGGAGCCCGTTTTCTCACTTGTAAATCGGGGTGTGGTGCGCACTTCGAGGGCCTTGGCGATGACAGATTGAGATACCTGTTGAGTACAGTGCTTGGGGCAGCGCCTGGCACCCAGGAGAAGTTACATCCGTGTTAGCTGGTACTACTACTGCCGTCATTATCCCCATGGACTGCAGCAAGGATCAGGCACCCACCGGAAACAAGTGTGTCTCGGCCACTGGACAAATAAAACCCTTACAGGAGCAGAGGGAGCTGTGGCAGAATCATTTGTGAAATCTCAAGGCACAACGGCATTTCCAGAGAAAACATTTTCCCCCAAACCCATCAGTTTAATATGTCAAATCAATAAGTCACGGTGAACGGCCACCGGCGGTGGGCTGGGTGCTGCGCTCCCGGGAAGCCAGCGCGTTAAATCACGTACATGACGCGGGCCGAGCCCTCAGAGGCCGGAACGAGCTCCGCGACAGCTGCTGTTTGTGAAAGGTCAACACTGGAAGCTCGGCGGCAGGGGGGCTGGGGTGAAGGTCAGAGGCCTCGAGGAAGGGACTTTGGGGTCACTGAGTCCCCAGCCCTCTATCTTCAGAGGGCAGAGAGGAAGTAGGGAGCAGATTAGGGTAGGGAGTGGCCTTCCGCTCCCAGGCTGCTTGCTGAGGCATGGCTGGGGGTGGGGGCGACCCTAGCAGAGGCAGGGGGTTGAGGCAGGGGGAGAAGGGGCTGCCTCGGAGAGGAGCTGCAAGGCATGCCAGCAGTCCTGAGTTCCAGCCTGTCACTGTGGGATGGCCGAAAGGCCCCCGTGCCTCAGTTTCCCTCCCAGTAGAACAAGCGGACTCTCAAACAAGCTGCCAACAGGCCGAATCCAGCCCTCAGAAATGTCTTGTTTGGCCCACACAGTATTTTAAAAATATCTGAATTCATTATCAACATTTAAAAATAGGAGACTTCACATAAAAATACAGATTTCTGGATTTGTCTGCAGAACGGTCGCAGCAATGCCAGACCTGCATCCACACGCGGTGACTGCCGGGGGCTGAGCTGGGGCTTTCCACCCCCCCCCACCCCCGTCAGTGGTGCGTGCCGTGTGTCCGCACAGACCCCCGCCCCCACCCCCTCGTGGCTCCTGCCTAGCTCTCATGAGCATTTGAGTTTCCAGCCCCCACAGGACGAGGTCTAGAGTCATTTCTATCCCTGACGCTCTGTAGCAATGCGACATTTTCAGGACCTGCCGGGTCCTCCCTGACACCTACAGTCAGAAGTGGACGTCCGGCGAGACGGGCGCTCCAGCAAACACCGTGCCACCCCGCACTCGAGGGCACCAGTTCTCAAAGAGATTAAAAGGAAAGGCATTCGGCTCTAAAAATATGCCAGATAGATTTAACTGAGCCAAAAGCAGGGATGTAAGAACGGTCCCCAAGAGTCATCTTGGCCGGCCCAGCCCCACATCCTTTCCACAAAGGCCTGAGGGCCTGTGAGCTGCCCGAGTCCCTGGAATCTTCCTTTAATGAGCCAGACAGAACCTTGTAGGCTCCAACTGGAGGTCACGTGCAGACCTTTGGTGACCACGCTCTCGGGACGTGGAAAAACAGTGGAAATGGAATGCTATTCGAATGCCAACCAGCATGCTGCCCTGGAAGCACAGGCTGGGTGGGGCTGTCCTCTGTGCCACCACCTTTTCTGGAGAGACCTGTTCCCAGAGCTTCGCTACTCCCAGCGGGGTCCGCAGACCAGCAGCAGCAGCCCCCGGGGGGAGCCTGTGGGAAATGCAGAATCCGGGCCTCACCCAGACGGACTGACTCGAGGTCTGCACTTTGACCAGACCCCCAGCTGTTCCAGATGCCCAGTCAGGGTGGGGAGCGCTGCTCTGGAGGACGGCCTTAAATGTTTTGGTGAGGCTTTCAGTGCCTTGACAAGGGGGCTGCGAGTAGCCCTGTTCACCTGCTCCCTCAGCACCCGCTGCCGTTGAACATTCCAAGCCCTCCCGTGGCGCAAGCCCTTGGGAGTGTCATCCCCTTCGGGGACAGCCCGACAATGGCTGCAGCGACACCCAAGTCCTGACCTCCACACTGGCCACGTCCAAAAGCCTCTTAACTGGCAGAAGAGACCTTGCAGGTGTGGTTGTGATCTTGAGACAAGGACATTATCCCGGATTATTCGATGGGCTCAGTGTAATCACAAGGGTCCTTGTAGGTGGGAGGCAAGAGGGTCCAAGGCAGGCACAGGGGAGGAGACCACAGAAGCAGTGGTCGCAGTGAGTGGAGCCACGCCCAAGGGGGGCGGGGCCTAGAGAAGCCGGGAGAGGCTGGGACACAGGCTCTCCCTGCAGCCTCCAGAAAGGAGGGTGCCCCTGCCAGCACTCTGATTTTAGCCCCCTAAGGCTCATTTTGGAATTCTGATCTCCAGAACTGTAAGATGACAAATCCGTGTTGTTTTAAGCCATTAAATTTGTGCTAATTTGTCACAGCAGCAATAAGAAATTAATATGCCTTCTTTCTTCATTTAAGATTACCTCCTCCAAGAAGCCCCTCCTGACTAGCTCAGGCCCCGCTGCAACCCCCAGACAGGCCTCACCGGAGAAGGAGCTTCTCCACCACGCCCAGAGAGATGCCTCCCTGAGGCAGAGAGACTGGACTTGGGGTCAAGCAGGTGTGGGTTTGACTTTGGACCCTTCCCTAATCCTCAGCCTCGGCCTCAGCCTCAGATCCTTTGGCTGTAAACTGAAGCCCATGCTACTCATCCTGCACGTTTTCTGGGCAAGTTAAATGCTATCACTTCTGCAAAGCCCGCAATCTGGTTCCTGGACCCTATAAGTCCTCTGTAAACGCTGGCATAGCAAGCCGGCATGCTGGGCCCAGAAACACGAGTCCTTCTTCTTCCTCACAAAGGGACAGACTAGTTTAGCATTGAAACCGATCTGACAGTGCCTTATTGCCCCCAGAGTTCCACTAGGCCCCAGTCCCTGTCAATTTAGAAATGACTCTGGCAGACATGCCCTTTAGAAATGGCTCTGTGGAATCCGGGGACAGTCACTGAGCATTTGAGATGTGTCATGGTGACCTTGGCCTTCAGCATCATGCTACAGTGATCTTTCTTTCTCTTTAGATTCCAGAAGCTGGCCTTACAAATAAGCTCTGGCCACACAGGCTGGGGCCTGGGGAGGAGGCTGGTGGGAGTGTGGTGGGAAGAACACAGACATCCAAGGCTGAGCTCTGGCCCCACCCCAACCCCCCTCATCTTGGGAAAGTCCCCTCACCTCTCTCTGGGCCTCCCCCACCTCTAACACAGGGCTGCTGTGCAGCCAAGGAGATATGGCAGCATAGATCAGAAGGTGCAATCTAGGCAGAAGACAGATTTTCGAGAAATTTTTTGTTCTATGTTTTGTTTTTTGTTTGCCTTCTTTCTCTGTCTCTACCTCTGTGTGTGTGTCTCTCTGCTTCCCTCTCTGCCTCTCTCTTCCTCTCTTGGTATAGGTGGTATTTTTAAAAGTTTGAATTAGATGCCAACACTTGAAAATGGGAAAATCCAGATTCTTTTGCCAATCTGGCAGACCGCGGCCACATTCCCCGGCTGACAAAGGCTGGAGCTGCATGGCATCAGGTGGTGGCATCCAGTTGCCACAGTCCCTCCCCTCCCCTATAGCTTCCTGCCCTGGAGGCCAGGGCCACCACCCAGGGAGCCACCCAGAGTGCAGAGGGCCCTCACAGTGACAGCTGGAGGGAAGCAGTGACGAAGGAAAGCCACGTCCTGTGCAGCGGGGAACAGAGACGAACAGGGCTTGGGGAGGGGCCAGCACGAGATGCTGGCAAAGGCATTGCATCAGAAGGGCCTCCCAGACACCCACGTGATCCTACTCCAGCTTCGGGGCAGGAAGAGTGGTCCCTTGAAAACATGTCTGTGACATGTCATGGAGCTGGTCACTGCACAAGGGAGAAAAGAAGGAGAGCCCTTGTCTGCTGTGAGGAGGCAGTGCACCCGGGGTTACGGGCACAGCTCAGGGAACCAGGCCTCCTGCAAGCAAAGCCCCGCTCTGTGCCGGCCTGCCGGGTGGGCGTGGGCACGTGACCGCACCTCCCTGAGGCCTCGTTTTCTGGTCCGCCGCAGAGACCGGTTGTGGGAGCTGAGTTAGAGGAGGCGTGTAAACAGGCATGACCCAGGCTTGGCTCTGCTGGGCCTCAAAGGTGTGTGCTGGTTCCACTTAACAGACGAGAGCATTGAGGCCTGGACAGGGGAACGGCAAGAGCTCGTTTGTCTCAAGCCGGAGAGAGCCAGGCTGAAAGGGTGGTCAGGAGACACCGTCCAGCTGGTTGACCTGATTCAGTATCTGTCCAGGACCCCAAGACCGGCTGTACTCTTGCCCACTGCCCTTTGCCTCCCTGGGCCCTTCTGCTGAGTCCAGACCCCCTGAGGCCCCAGGGACATTCTGACTCGCCCTCCCGATCTCGATCTCTACAGAAACTGTCCCTTGCCCCTTAAACCTGAAAAGCAGCAGTCGTTGCACCAAACAGTATCCCGAGCCCAGGCTCTTTGTCAGCTACTGTGGGGTGCGCGGGGGAACAGGGCTAAGGTGCAGCCCTCCAGCAACCCCAGGTTTAACCTGAGGGGTGGGACACACACCCAGCAATGACGGCCACGGCACCCCAGCAGCGCCAAAGCACCGCACTGGTCCTCGCAAATAGAAACTCCTTCTGTCTCCACAACACCCCTGTGACTTGGGTGCTATTATATCTCCAGTTATAGATGAGAGGAAACTGAGGCACAAGAGGTTAAGTGCCCAGCCCAAGATCCCTGCTACTAAGTGGGGATTCAAAGCCGGGCCAGCCCAGTGCCCCCGCATGACTCAATGGGACGGCCTTGGGCCCTGATGCCCCCTGGGCGGCCTAGCTCATTCCTTCCCACAAGCATTTGTGAGATTTGCTGCAGGCTCCACCTTACAGGTGAGGACACTGAGGCACAGAGGGGCAGGTGGGTTGCTGAGGTCCCGTAGTGCTATCAGGGGGAGTCAGGGGTGCCCGGCTCTGGCGGGGCCCCTCCAGCCCTGCGCTCCCTGCAGGGGTCCTGCGCCTGCCTCTCTCGGCCGTGGGCCCCTGCGGCATCTGATGAAGCTTAAGTGGTTTCTCTGAATAATGTTTTAAATGGATAAAACAAACATACAGAGGATTGCAAAGGAAACCAATTATGCTGAAATGGAGTTATAAGACATTTTTAAGAATCAGATTATAACCTTAACCCATGTGCTTCTTTACTAATGCATGAAATAATAAGATCTAGTGCAAGTCTAATAACTCCCAGGACTTGGAGGCAGACAGGGAGGAAGTGCTGTTTCAAGGTCTCCGCAAACACCATGACAGGACATGAAAACTCTGGTTTCCAGTGGTGACAAAGTCCCACGTGTGGCTAGGACTCCGTGGGTCATGGAGGGAAACATTAACAGCCAGTTAGCAGCTAGCGAGAGTAAAAATGTGTAACATTTTGCTACCCAAGTTCCTGAAGGCCCTGAACTCTATCCACTAACCCCTTGGGAGCTTCCAGGTTAAGAATCTCAGCCTGAAACAGTGGTTCTCAAACTTGTACATGCTTGTTAAATGCATATCCCCAGGCCAGCCCTAGGGCTTCTGATGCAGGTGAGGAAAAGGCTGAGATTGACAATTTTTAAAAGACTTTATTTATTTATTTATTTATTTATTTTTTAGAGTAGGGAAGCGAGGGAGAGAGAGAGGGAGAGGAACAGCAATATGAGAGAGAAACATCAATTGGTTGCTTTTTGTACTCACCCCCACCAGGGACTGCACCCACAAACCAGGCATGAGCCATGGCCGGGAATGGAACCAGCAACCTTTTGGTTTGCAGGGCAACAACCAGATGAGCTGTACTGGTCAGGCAGAGATCGACATTTTGAACAAGTGCTCCAGGTCGTTCTGACACCTGAGGCATGTTTTGAGACAGAGGTCTTTTTAAAACATAAATACTGTCGCACTGCAACTTCTGGAGATTTCTCAAACCCCAGCTCCCTGCCTGGGCCCTGCAGGCCCCACCAGGCTGTCAGGCCACTCACTGCCTGCCCTCACATGTCCCCTCACCCACCCGACTCCAGCCACCACAGGGCCTTGGCACCTGCTGTGCCCTCTGTCCAGGGCACTCTTCCCCAGCTCAGATGTCACTGGCCCCTCCACCTAAAATAGCCACCACCCCAACACACAGCCAGTTTTCTTTTTCATTATTTGAAATGGTGTCATCACTTGGTTTACTTCTGGGTGATCTGCTCCCACTTCGTTGTGAGGGTTTCAGGGGGCCAGGATTTTATCTGGCTTGCTGGGCGCTGTCTCCTAGGACAGTGCTGAGCAACGGCACAGGAGGCGCTCAGTAAATTCTTATTAAGTGAATGACTGAAGACATGACACAGGCCAAGAGGAAAAGCGGGCGATGGCCAGACTCCTTCGGCAGCAAAGAAGCAAGGGAAGAAGCTGCGGCAAGGACGAGGGAATTGCTGAGTGCCGCCCGCAGGTCAAGGGCAATGAGCACCTGATGAGAAAGGCCATGGCTCTGAACATTCTGGCCTCTCGATTGTTGTTTTGAGGGGAGGGAGGCAGATTCTTCAGAGAGGCTGATGCTGAAGGGCCTCTGACTGCAGGGGCTAGGGGAGGGGGTGAAGGGGCTGGCAGTGCAGACCCTGGGGGTTTGGGATGAGAACCGCAGCCCCCAGGCCTTGGTGTGGGGCTCAAGCTTCAGCACAGAGGGAGGGAGAGGGGAGGTAGCAGGGTGAGGGGTTGGTGATCTGGATTTGTTTGGTGACTCACTCATAATTTCAGTGTGGGGAGGGACGAGAAAGGACAAGAGCAGGTTCTGGAGCTAAACAGAGTGGGTTCAAATCCCACCTCCTCCACCTACCAGCTGTGTGATTTGGGCAAGTTATTTAAATTTTGCTGGGCCTCAGTGTCTGTGTCTGTAAGGTAGAACCCCCCGACAGTGTCCACCTCAGGGCTATAGTGAGGATTCGTGACCATGTGGGAAGCGCCTGGCGCCCCGCAGGTGTGACTGGTTATTTCCTGATTGCACCGAGCTATGCAGGTGCCCGTATGCAGAGATGAACCTCTGCTCCCAGTGTGCTGGCGGACGATGGGGCAGACACGCTGGCAGAGCACTGATGGCCGAGTGACCGTAAGGCTGTGGAGGAGGTGCCGCCTCCAGCGGGTCTTGAAGGACAAGAGGGATCCCAGAAAGGCAAAGCAACCTGAGGAGCTGGAGTTAGGAGCACGGGGGTGGCTGGACCACGGAGGCTGAGTGGTGACAGGCCAGAGCTGGGCAGAGGGGCCACTTTATCTTGAGGGCAGCGGGGAGCCGTGCAGCCTCCTGCCCAGACAGTGGTCAGACCTGTGGGTCCAAAAGTTTATGCTGCCTGCCCTGCAGAGAAAGGAGGGAGGAGCGAGCCTGGAGGCCATGCTGACCCCCGGGGAAAGCACTGTGGGCATCCCAGACGGCCACGGTGGGAGCTGTGACCAAGGCAGAGGCAGAGGGCTCCCCGCTCAGGACTGTGGACCTTGTTAGTCTGACACATGTCCCTCCAGGATAAGTGCCCGAGGTGGCCGCCACACGCCCACCTGACTCCATCGACCCTTATTCCCGCCACTCCATCACAGCTGACCAGTGGTTGCAGACAGGCCTATTCCTGATTCAGGAGGAGACTGCCTGTTCAGGGGCTGAGGCAGCGCCCTGGGGGTGGCAGAGGGAGAGCGGCCCTGGAGCTGGAACATTCCACCAGTGCACCCGCTCCTGCAGAGCAGGCTGAGCCCAAGGCTCAGAGGACAGACCGAAGCAGACACCCTCCTCCCCACGCTGCCATATTTGGAAGTTTCAACCCCAGGAGCGCCCAGCTATGACAGGGACCCTTGACATCCTCCAGGAAGCCACTGAGTGTGCATTCCAGCTGGCTGAACATGCCCTCATCTGTTGGGGTCAGAGCTACCTGTACAATGTCCTCTAACTCCTCTGCACACCTGACCTCATCACCCACCCCCGTCCCGCTTGTTCACTCCTTCTAGTCACGGGACCCTCCCGGCTGCTCCTTAAATGCACCAGGAGCGCTCCAGAAACTGGGCCTTTGCACATGCCACCCTGTCCGCTTGAAATGCTTCCCCTACATCTGCCTCCCCTCCTTGAATTTTGCCCAATGTCATCTCTTTCTGGAGTCTTTCCAGATCCCACTATTTAACACTGTCCACACCCATTACTCCTTAACCCTTTCATTTTTATTCTTCTTCCTGGCTTCTATCACCATTCCACAGCCAAAGGGATCTTTCTAGAATGTAAATCAAATCTCCCTCCGTTAAGGCCTCCAACGCACCAAAGTTTTCCCCATCACACTCAAAACCCGAGTTCCTCCTAGGACCCTAAGCGGTCTGGCCCCCACCCACCAGTCCAGCCTGATCTCCCTTCCTCCCTGAGCCTCTTGTCATCCACAAACGCATAAAACACACTCCCACCTCAGGGCCTTTGCACATGCTTTCCCTACCTTTGATGGAAACATGGATATAAGACTCTCTTACTTGGCTTCTCAAGTGAAGGCACAAGCACGGTGACATTGGGCGCCAGCACTCTGCTGCCGCACCAGGAAGACCGCAGGAGGAGGTAAGCACCGTGGCTGCCACAGGGCCCGCACCCCGGCATGGGGAGGCACTGTGGCTTGGCTCCAGCCAGCTGGTGTGGGTATATAAATGGGTTGCCACACCTTCCGGCTTTTTTAAAAAAGCCAGAAATCCTGATTTTTTAAATGTGAAACCTCCCCATTTTGAAACATCAGCAATGAATTCTAATGTTTTCAAACCCCACATAAGTCGGTTAAACACAGCTGAGCAGTGGTGGGGCCCTAGGGCAGCAGCGCACAGCCCCTCACGGACCTCGAAGTCCACTCCTCGCCATGGTGGAACCACTCACAGCTCAGAGGGCGAGCACTCGCACCACAGAAGGAGAGAAGGAAGGCACGAGAACGGAACAAGCTCACGCAGCTTCGAGCAGCACACTGGGCTCTGGGTTCTGAACGGCTGACATTTCTTTGACTCCTACTCGCACCAGGCTGGGCCCCACAAGGGTGGCGGGGACTCAGCTTCCTGCCAGCATCTCTAACGCATGCACGGAATCGGGGGGGAAATGTTTTCGGGCAGCAATCCTCGCAGGGGTGTCCAACCTTTTGGTGTCTCTGGGCCACACTGGAAGAAGAAGAGTTGTCTTGGGCCACACATTAAATACATTGCGGCTCATAATCACAAAAAAAGCTCATAATGTTTCAAAGTAAATTTGTGATTTTGTGTTGGGCCACATTTGTAGCCTTCCTGGACCGCATGCGGCCCACAGGCCACAGGTCGGACACCCCTGCTTGGGGCTTACAGGAAATGGTATGTGAAGGGCTACTCCAGTGCGAAGGACGGACTTTGTCTGAGCAGGACATTCATCCTGGGGTGGGAGGGGCCGTGCCCGATGCCGAGTCTCTCTCGCACTTGGTCTCCACGTCGTCACCCTGGAACCACCGTGTGCATTCTCTCCCTGAGCCCCTCCCCCACCTCTACCTCCACCCCGAGGGTCCCGGTTTTATCACGCCAGCGGAAGTCTAAAAATAACTAGACTCGCCAACTTCAGGGGGTTTGTTCTCTCATCTGGGAGGCACCCACAAAGCCTTTGCCAATATAAACGGCATTTCCTTTGGCATTTTTAAAGATCAGAGGATTCAAGAGAATATGCAAGCTGGATGGTGCTTTTGAGATCATAGCTTCTAAATGCTTCGTGTTGGAGGTTTTAAGAACAAAGTTTTTAAGGAGGCCCAAAAGGTTAGGTTTCCAGATAACTCACAAAACAAGAAATGAACATAGTTAAAATCATATGAAAAAGTAGATTCCAACTCACTAGTAATAAAATGTAAACATCTGTGAGATAGCACTTCTGGCTGGTATATTGCACAAGGGTTTTTCTCAGATAAGAGTTCCTAGTAGAAGATGGTGAAGGGAAAGTGGGTTTCCCTACAGGGACATTTACTCCTCACTGAGTAGCTACGAGGTCCCCGAGTTGCCCAGGGCCCCTTGGGAGCAGGGAGGGCCATGCGAGGTCCTCGCCACCTCTGAGCAGAGAAACGCATCACTTCCGAGTAAACTCAGAGCCCACGGGGTGCGTGCCTCTCTGCCTCTCACCCCTGCTTACAGGGAGTCTGGGAGCTGTGTGTTGAGATGTTGGTGTGTCCATCAGCCTGGGTCCTTTAGAGACCAAGATAGCTTCAGCCTCAGGCCCTTCTGCAATGTTCTTTCTTCTTACCCTCCCACGGCTGGCTCTTCTTCTCCTTTCCGGTCTCAGCCGAAATGTCATCTCATTAGAGAGGGTCCAGAAAGGTCCCAATGTATCCACCAACCCACTTTCTTCTCCCCAGACCCTCCCCACTCTGATATCTTGCTTAATTGTCCTCCTAGCAGCTTTCCCATTTTGAAATGGCCATATTCTTCTTTAAAAATTTTTAAAAGATTTTATTTATTTATTTTCAGACAGAGGGGAAAGGAGGGAGAGAGAGGGGAGAATCATCAATGTGTGGTTGCCTCTTGAGCACCCCCTACTGGGGACCTGGCCTGCAACCCAGGCATGTGCCCTGACTGGGAATTGAACCAGTGACCCTTTAGTTCACAGGCCGGTGCTTAGTCCACTGAGCCTAACCAGCCAGGGTGAAATGACCATATTCTTGACTCAGTCTCCTCATCTATGAAATGGGCAGTCTGACTTAAAAGTTCCTAAGGGCCCTTCCTCTCCAACATGACCTCCAGGACCCCAGCAGCTACCAACGCCCCATCTCCACCACCAGTCCCACTCCTGTGCCCTGGGCCAGCCCAGCACCACTTTGGGAATAGACCCTGCTTTTCCTTTCAGAGGTACAGCTCCCCCACACTAAGCCCTTGTGCTGCGGTGTGGTGTAGTGGGGCAGACCAGTCCTCTAGCTCCAGCTGCACTGTGACCCAGGCCACAGTGACCAGTTCAGGAATGGGCATGTGATTCAAGCAGGGCCAATCGGGGCCAGCCCTGGGGCTTTGGGAAAGAGGTGTTCCCTTGCCATTGGGGGCTGCTACGCTGGAGAGGGTGAAGCCTACGGCTGTGTCAGTGCATCTCTGCCACTCCAACACCCACCCGAGGATGAAGCCGGCACAGGAACGGCAAGCTGAGAGAGGGGCTATCTCCTGAGAGCATGGCAGACACAGCTTGCACAACCGAGACCTACCCCGAGTTACTTGAGCCAGCAAGTGCCTCCTTTGGCTCAAGGCTGTTAAAATGAGTTTTCTGTCTTTTGCAGCCAAAATAGCCTCCACTGTCCTGCAAGGCTGTCTGTCATGGCCTCCAGAGTATTTGCTTATCGGTTAGCGATCCCCGGGCTAGGAGGCCGCCAGGCACTGGCAGGGCCCCGGCCTCTCTGCCCCTCTAACTGCCCTCCCCAGCCCTGACCAAGTGGCCAGAGAATACAGAAGCTCCAGGTCCTTAATTGGGAAGCTGTTCTGTCAGTCCTGGAAGCTTCAGACCGTGTGATCTGAGCAATTAACCTTTCTGCAGAGGCCAAGGCCAATTATATCCTGGGGGCCATGTGCGACATCCGTGTAAAAGAGTAAGTGCCTCAGCCTGACGCCTTGGCTTTTACAGGACAAATGGGGCCTGCTCAGCGCCTGTTCCCCCACTGCGGCCGCCCTGGTGAGACCCGCGGCCTTCCCTGCACTTGCAGCAGCCTCCCCCTCCTCCTCACTTCCCGTTGGCCCCTGCAGTCCATTCTCCTCAAACTTGTCCTCGGACCTCTACTACCTCACCCACAGCCTGCCCACCTGCCCCCCCCAGCCCCCCGAAACTCCCTGTGCGGCAGGTTGCAGACCTGGCCCCACAGCTTCGCCCTCCTTGGGTCTGAGCCCTGTGCAGAAGCCTCTTGCTGAGACTTTGGGCTCAGACACGTGCCTTGCTGGGGCCCGTGGGGTTAGTGGATGGGACACAACACAGCGCACAACTGGGCTGCCCCCTCGTTTGCACCTGTTATTGCCACGAGGCCATGCCCAGGCTAGCCTGCTGGAGGACGGGGGCCCACAGACCAGGGCTGAGTCCCCGTCATCCCAGCTGAGGACCGCCGAGGTCGGCACCACTGACTGCAGCCAGACAGTGAGCCAGCCAGCTGAGAGCGGCAGGACGCCTCGCCAGCCTCCCCAGGAGCTTCAGCTGTCCACACCTGTTGCCGCACACCTCCGGGGGCTGCGGTTCTGTGTGGCATTGCTGTGGCAACAGGTGGCTAACACATCTTTGGTCCCCCCAAGTCCCTCGAGCCTCTGTGAGTGCTCTCCCACCTGCCTGGCAGCCCTGCCACCCCCACTCTGTCGGCCTGGCCAACCCCTACACACCCTTCCGTGCCAACGGAGGCCTTCAGGAACCTCCCCCACCGGCTCCCCCCACCAGGGTCGGAGCTCACTCCTGCGCCCTGGTAGCCCTGTCAACACAGGCTGGCTGGGGTCAGACAGTGTGGGCCCTGTCCTGGGGCTCTGCTCACTAGCTCCGGGGGCTTCGGGCCCATCATTTCACCTTTCTAAACCTCGTTTCCTCACCTGAAAGCAAGGACAATGTTAACAGCGCCTGCTCACAGGTAACCCTGGGGTGGCTGAGCACAGCGTCCGCTCACAGTAAGTGCACTTTCGTCCAGCAGGCGTGATACAGGGTGCAGCCAAGAGGGGGGCCCCAAACAGGGATTAGGAATGGGGTCCAGAACTCAAGGTGTGCAGGAAATATTAGAAAGACACATAGGATGTCTTCCCCCCATCCCTCCCCCCCCACAGGTGTGAGCTAGGGGAAGGGACATGTGGAGCAGGGCCATTCAGAGCTGTTTTGTACAGCAAAAGCCTTGCAGCTAACCTCTGGCGTGGTCATTTAACACATCTATAACCTTTAACTGGTTACATAGATATGTTAAATAGCTGTGGCCATGCCTTAAGCCAGGGGGATGGAAGTGACTTCCACCCAAGATGTAACTGGGGAGCAGCTCCCCCTGGTTACAGCGCCTGGGTGAGAGCTTGGAGAAGATTGGCTCCAGGACATGGGGCCACGCCTGCCCAGACCCAGGATGGCAGCCCAGTAAAGCTGGAATAATACAGGAATGCTGGCAGGTACAACTGATTATAGGAGGAGCTGGAAATGGGGGTACGGAGGAAGATCAGTGTGGGGATTTAAACCCAGACACAGCAGCCACTGGGGAGAGATCCACATCGTTTTGCCAGAGTTCAGGCCCCCACAGCTTTGGTGGAAGAAGAACCACACGACTTTGCCAGAGTGGGGACCCCCACAGCTTTGGTGAGGAGAGAGCCACATGGCTTTGGGATGCTCCCTTTGGCCAGATGGCCTGGGAAGCAGGAGAGACTTTGCCTGGAAGAAGGGTGAAAGAACTCTTGCCAGTAGGCCATGAGAAGGCACCACATGGCTGTGGATTAATTAGAGATCCTGCCTGGATGGTGACACCGCTGATGGTGCCTGTGGCCTGAATCACAGATGTCTACTTCTTTTCTTGAGATATGGTACCCTGAATTAGGACGGGGGAGAAGGAAGCACTGTGTGCGTCTGTTGGTGTCCTAAAGGACTTTGATATTTTAATGAAGACATTAGGTCACTACTTTAAGTCTGTATAGCTTTAAATAAACATTTCCTTTCCTTTTCACAAATCTCTGGCATTGAGAGATATCTTTCCTCTGATGGCATACAATTCGAACCTAGTGGGGGTCCTTTCAGTAATAGTGTATCATATCCCCTTGACCCTGTTCTGTAATAGGCATCCCCATCGCTCCAGTGCCCATCACACCAGTGTGATCGCCATCTCCCTCACGAGACTTCGGGCCCTGGAGGCAGGACCCGCACCATCTCCGCCACTGTCCGCCTGTGGCCTGGCCCAGGGATGGGGAACTGACCCAACACCCACCACGACCCTGCACTCCACCCAGCTCTGGCCACGCTGGCAGTGCTGCTTCTCTGTAGAAGGCACTAATAGCCCCATTTTATTGCCAAGAAAACCAAGGTTCAGAGAGGCGACATAACTTGCCCAGGATCACAGAGCAACTGAGTGATGTACACTCTTCCCTACTGGCCTGGTCCGTGCTTGGAACTAAGGTAAAGCTGATATCCAAAGGAAGCAAATGGTTCTCTTCAGTAGAAACAGTAATAATAATAGATAACAGTATAAAATTTTAGTGTATTCCTGGTGCTGTTCTAATCAATTGACCTATTTCATCTGTTTGAATCTTCGTGACACCCTCTCTGACGCGTGCACTATGATTTTCCTCACCTTAAAGACAAGGAACCTGAAGTACAAAGGTTCGCTGTCCCAAGGAAGGCCACGCAGCTGGTGAGTGTCAGAGCCGGGACCCAAACAGGCTTCCTGGTGCTATGAGCTTTCTAGGCCCTGAGGCCGCAGCGCTCTAGTGAGGACAGGACCCGAGGGGCTGAGGCAGCACCCAGGACCCCTTCGGCCTGCGGCAAGTGCCCTGTTCTGAGCTCAGCCTGGTTGCCCCAGCACCTTCTCCAGTCAACTTTTTTTAAAGGAAAACAATAATTTGGGTAGGCGAGAGCAGGAGTTGGCAAACTATGTATGTCCCATGGGCCAAGTCTGGCCCACCTCCTGGTTTTGTAAATAAAGTTTTATTGGAACACAGCCACGTCCACTTGTTTATACATCGTCAAAAGCTGCTTTCATACTACAATGGCAGAATTGAGTAATTGTAACAGAGACCATATGGCCTACAAAACCAATATTTACTATCTATATATTTGCGATCTGATGCTTTTTATAAAAAGTTTGCCAAACTCTAGGCTAGAGCAAGGAGCCAAACTCACAGATTGAACTTAATCATTTTAATTTTTTAAAACTCTTTTAAAGTTTAAAATTAATACATGCTCATTGTGAAGAATTTGGAAAATATAGGAACGTTAACAATTTCTATATAAGGCCACCAGCCAGCAATAACCATTGGTAAACTGGGGAATGTTTTCTCTCTTCTTCTTTTCAATGTGTGTGTGAGTCCCCCTCCCCACAACCAGGAACTCACTGATTACGCGATTTTGTGCTGCTTTCACGTAGTATCATCTCAGGAGCATTTTTCTGTGCAGCTTAATTACATTCAAATTTTGCTATTATAAGTAATGGTGCGATTAGTGTCCTTGTACACACTTTTCTGTTGACTATATGAAATATTATACAGTCATCCAAAATTAACTCTTCAAGGAATTGTGGGGACGTGGAGACTGTCGTGGCTGCACCATGTGCACCAGCAGAAAGAGTGGAGAGAGTCGGAGGGCCCCAGAGGCAGGAGAGTCGCTGTAGGGACTCGGTACATCATCAGATGCAGCGCTCTGTAGTACTTGAGCGTGATGATCATCAAGAGTGGCAAAATGGCTATTTTTCTGAGCCTCAGTTTCCTTCTCTGCAGAGTGGGATAATGCCTCGCAGAGTGTTTGTAAGATCGAAGGAGATGACACTCTTAAAGACTTGAGCACAAATGTGCCTGGCTGTGGGTTGTGCCCTCTGTTAGAGCTATTACTATTTAAAGTCATAATACACACGTGGGGGGAGGGGAGGGGATGCAACCAGGCTGACGGGTCAGTGCTGCATCCCACCAGCTGTTCAGTGTTTTGAAAATAGCCCCCAGCTACATCCATGCCCAGGAAAAAATAACCAGCATCTGGAAGGGGCCCCAGCCAAGCGGCAGGCGGCACTCTTCTGCCTCGACTTTGCAGCCCTGTGATTACACTTCCCATATCATTTGTGTGATAATTGAAGGGCTGTGATCTCAAACGGGCTCTGATGAGAACCTACCTGCAACCAAGAAAGGAGCAAATGGCTCCTGATTGCAGACATAATTGAACCCCTACCAGTCGATATGGATCGGAGCTGCGACAGTCCTAGGCTGGGTGGGGGAGCCGCTGCTAGAGGGGCCCAGGAGCGGGGCGGGGGCGGTGAGGTGAGCACACAACAGTGGTTTCAAAAACAGGAAGTAGAGTGGGGCAGAGTGGGGTCCGAACACGTGGCATGCTGCCGCGGAAGTCTGGTGATTTAGGGAGAGTTTGCCAGACTTCTATTTCAGATATAAAAGAAATATTTGAAAGCAAAGAAATCCATGAACAGCAGAAGGCCTTGTGGGGCCATAAGTAAAGACGGCGCACACAGGGCAGGGCAGTGAGCTAACAAACCGCAGCGGAGAGTCGACCTGGCTTCCCCGAGCGCAGCGCGGGCTGCACAGCCCCCATTCCCTCCACGAACGAGGACGGAGCGGAGCAGTGTTGCGGGGCACTGTTCCAGGCTTGGGGGCATCGCTGTGAGTGGAACAATGAATCTGCTCCCTTGCAGAGATCAAAAATAAACAAGCTAAGACGTACATAAGATCCTTTGAGCTAGTGAAGCCGTAGCAGAGTGGAGCCAGCTGGTGTGGGGTCCGGCCCTGACTCCGGCTCTCCCTCTGTGGGGTCTTGGGCAAGTCATTTAACCTCTTTCTAGTGAACGCTGTGGGCGCCACTCAGATCCCTCTGCAGTGGGCGCAGCGCCCCTGGCGGCTGTGACTGTAGGCCACACGGCAGGTCAGCATTGCCAATTCTTCAGGGAATTGAAAGTTGCCCTTGGCCAAATCGGAGCCACTTCATCTGAAAGGTTATGTTCATTGCTTCTAACCACCCGACAGCCAATGAGGAGAACAGGCCCCCACAGCTCTGGCTGAGGGTGGGACAGCTCTGTGGTACAATTCACTCACCAGCACTCTCCCCCAGCACCAGGCTGAAGCCAATCTCTGGGGAACCGCATCCTTGCTCAGAACTTCCCTGCTACATCTGGCTTCCTTTTCTCTCCTTTTCCTGAAAGTGCTACCCAAAAAATCATGGGCGCCGGAGTCCCCATCTTAGGCTCTGTTTCTAGGGAACACAGCTAAGGCACTCGGTTCTCACTGGTAAAATGGGGACAGTAACAGCACCTTACTCATGGGACCATTGTTGAAGGTTAAATAAGTTAATGTATTTTTCCCCAGCTTTACTGAAACATAATTGATATATAACATTGTATAAGTGCAAGGTGGTATAATATGATGATTTGATATGCATATATTGTAATATGATTATCACAAAACAGGTTAACAATGTCTATATATGCTTAGAACAACACATTGTAAGTGCTATTTAAGCATTCATAATTATTAATGAAAAATGTTTAATGCAAAAAAAGTGTCTACGGGGCTACATCAGTTGAGAGTGTCCCGGGAGGGTGTCTGTGAGGTCACATTCCACTGGATTCTGAGTGCCGGGAAGGAGCCAGCAGGCGAAGAGCTGGGAGAAGAGAAACCCACACACTGCAAGTGCAGAGGCCACGAAGTGGACACAGTCTTGCCTCATATTTTGTTCTTGAAACAGAAAGACCAGTTTGGCTGGAAGCTCAGGTTTTTAAATAAAGAGTATAGACTAATTTGATTTACATTTGCAGATTGCTTTGGCTGGTGGGTTGAGAACACATTTATTGGCTTAACAAGTATTTTCTGGTGTCCTATTTTTTGCAAGATGGTGTAACAAGGCAGTATTTTGACAAGTTCAAAAATGACCCTGACCTCAAGGGGCTCAGATCCAGAAGAGGCAGAGAGCCTGGCATCAGTGGTTTGCAATCTAGTAACAAACTATAGAAATGATCCCTGAACGTATAGTCTTGTGTGGTCTGCAATCTAGAAAGTACTGAGTGTTGACCCGGACGGGAAGATGAGAGCTGGGGAGCTGGGGAGAGAGCTGCAGACCTTGGAGAATGATAGGGAGGTAGATAAGGAGAAAGAGAGGGTATTCCAGGGAGAGGGAACAGAATGAGCAAAGGCACAGAGGTGGGGAAGACGAGACAGTAGAGAGCAACATAAAAGTCCAATTAACCTTGAGAACAGAATGCCTTGACTTGAGGCCAGAGAGAAAGTGGAGACAGATTGTGAGAAATCTTGGGTGCCAGGTGGGAATTTGAACATTTCTCCCAAGGCAGTGGAGAACTACTCACATAGTTTTTAAGAGATGAGTTTTAAACCATCTGTTTGCTGCACATTGAGTATAAAATTTATATCAGTCATCTTTTAGTTGTAAGGGATAAAAAATGCAACCCAAACAGCCTGAAATAGAAGAATAATTTTATCAGCTGAAAAGTGAAAAGGCAGATCTGGCTTCAGGAACAGCTGGCTTCAGGACCGGGTCCTCCAGCTTTTGGCTCCACCTTCCACATTGCGGCTTGGGTCTCAGGCTCCATGCAGCAGCATTAGAAGGCTGCTGGCAGCCCCCCAGCCAGCTGAGTGCCAGCAAGCTGGCTGTCAGGGGGAAAAAATCCTGATCTGTGCCAAACACTTTTACTGTGGCCGATTTCAAGCTCTCAATGTGACATCGCTGAATGTCAAGTTGAGAAGGCCTGCAAAAGCAGCTCTGAAGGCCATAGGAAGCAGCCTCAGCACACCCAGGCTGATATCCTACCACCTTCAAGTCATGGACAGAATCCCCTCTGTGAGGGTTGCAGCAAACATTTCATTATATCTCAACATCTGTGTGGTCATAGACCCATTGCCAAGGCCAGGGACTATGATGGCATAGGCCTGGGTCTCACACTCTGCCTTCAGCCCCAAAGCCCCAGGCCTGGCCAGAAGAAGGAATTGGTGACTGCCCTTCACCCCCTCCAAAAAAAAAACTGGATATGGTCACTAGAAGAAGGGGTGTTGGGTGGGAGGCAAATGCAACAGATCATGAGATCGAATGAGAAAACGGCCACAAAAACTCATTGTGAAGTGGGAAGCCCTGCACAAGTATAAGCTCCCTAACTTGCTAGACATTTTTATTCTCGGTCTGGTGCTCCAGGCTGCTGATACATCTGCCCTGAAGTCCTGGAAAATGCTGTAAGAGACACCTCCGGGAACATGTAGTCATGAGATGAATGCTTCATAATTCCCGCGTCTTTACCCACGGCAGACATTGCTAATTGATCAAGGCACTCTCCCACAGACCCTGGGCGACGCTCACAATCCTTCTCCACAAAGCTGTCCAGAACAGCACTGCCAAGCAAACAGAGAAGGGATAAGAGATGGAATCTTTCCGTTATCCTTGAACTAGTCCGATTCCATCAGGAGGCAGAGTAGAAACAGGCTCAGAGATGGACACACTGGTCTATTTCACCAAACAAGTTGTCAGCACAGCTTCCAACTCTTCATTAAACCTGCTAACATCTAGGATGACTCAGATGGAAAAATGAGTCAGGAGCAAAGAGGGTTCAAGGGTGTGGGGATACCCAAAGTGGCGATGGCTTCCCACTGCAATTAGAATAAACTCTGAATTCCCCACTCTGGGCTTCAAGGCTTTCCATAGTCTGGCCACTGCTGTCCTATCTGCTTCATCTCCTCATCTCCCCCCACTCTCCCCTCCTCCTCCTCCATACCCCATCCTTCTATCTTTCTGTTCTTCAAAACACGCCAAGCTCAACCCCCATCACTGTTTTCATAGGATCTCACTAAGGGGAGTCAAAGACATTCACCAGCAAATCCAGGCTAACGTCTCACCAGCTTAGCCCGCAAGCTCAGCAAAAGAGCTCACTTTCCTGGTAAGTGCAGCAACGCCTCCAGGCCTGAGTGTCACGAGCCTGCTAGAATCCGGCACCCGTCATGGCAGCCAAGAAGCTGAAAAACTCTGGCTAGCCAGGCTGGATCCCATGCCAACCCCTGGAGAGTAGAGTCAGCCTCATCCCGACCACACAGACTGAGAGTGCTGGGGAGGTGGATGCCCATGGGGAATTTACAGTCAGTGACAAAGAAAGGGGGAGAGGCCTCTGAGTTACACTGTGGTTGAACCACCTGGTCTGCACCACCCAGTTTTCACCTGGAAGGAGGAACATGAGGGAGAGGACGTTTAAATGCTTATCTACTCCCCAGGACCAAGAAGAAGATGGGTGCAGAGGCGAGTGGACTTATCCCACCTCTCCTGATGAGAGTCCGTCGTACCCCATGACAGATGGCACGTTCAAAGGGGGCTGAAGTGGGGACATACTGAGGAATCTTGAATGCGGGGAAGATACCTCTCATGACGTGGTCATATGTCCTCCTTCGAGGCATACTCAGGGCTCCACACTGCCATTGTCTTCAAGAGGACAAAGAAAAATCTGCCATATTTTAAGCTACCCTCAAGTACCGAATTGCCAGCACTCACAACCAGGCCCCTATAACATTCAGGGTGAGGGGTGTCATGATCAATTAGCAATGTCTGCCATGGGTGCAAGATTGGGGAATGGTGGCATGTCTACTGTGCATTTGCTGACCCCAGTCTTGGATTTTCTTGGCCTCTGGTGTGGCTGCCTGAAGCCAGAAAGATTCCCACCCATTCGTCAGCTGTCAGCACACCAGGCTGACTTAATTAAAGTAAGCAGAATTCCTACGTCACTATTTAATAGATGTAAAGCGCTTCCAGGAGTCTTCTGGAGCAGCACCACCTCCGGGGGAGCCGCGGTGCTGGGCGTCCTCCACCCTGGCTGCGAGGCCCTCTCTCTTTTGTCATCTCTGCTGCTGCAAGTGTTTTCCCCATTTGCTATCTGATCTTGCAAAATGGGAATGAGACGTGTTTTGCTCAGGAAAATGCAGAGCAGCCCAAGGAGCGTGGGCTGGCCACTGGGTACAGCTGCCATGCTGGGAAGCCGCTGCTTACCACCACATGCTCCTGTTACCCTCCCAGCGGCAGCCTGCAGGAGCCCTGTGATGGGCTGAAAGGCCCTCGGGGAACCTGTAATTAAATCTCAGAAGATCACCAATTCTCCTGCTCGTGAGGGGAGAAAAGAGCAAGGCGCAGCAGGAGTGTCCAGACAGGGCTGAGCAGAGACAAGCCACCGAGGACGGAGGCAGCTCGGGCTGCAGTGGCTAAGAGCAGACGACATGGGGAGCTGGGGACGTGTCTGGTCACAGGGGACGCGGCCAGATGGAAGCAGGTGACTTCTGGCCAGGCCCAGGCTGAGAAGGACTGGAAACGTTCACATTCCGTCAAATGGAAAGAAACCAGCTGAGGTTCCTACCCACTTTAAAATTCTGTTACCCATCAATCTACCTGGTAAGAAAACATTTGCTGTGACCAGAACCACTTTTCAAAGCATAAATCCAATTGTGTCGTTCCTCTGCTCCCCACTCAGGCTTGACGGTCAGCTGACATGTGCCAGCACAGCCATTCTGATGGTTCAAGTACAGGGGTGGGCAAAAGTAGCTTTACAGTTGTTCCTATGGAAAATAATACAATAATTAATAGATAATAATACAAAAACAAACTCTGTTTTGTGTACTTACAACTGTAGACCTACTCTTGCCCACCCCTGCACTGAAATATTTTCATACCGGTCCATACTGATACATAGCTGCTGTCCTGAGCACGCCTCCCCCACCCAGGTGCGCCCCCCCCACGGCTTCCACCTCTCTCCTAGACCTTAGGTTTCCCTCCCGAGACGCTGCAGCACCAAGGCCAGCATCTGCTCCTACAGTTGGTGCCTGTGGGTCATTTAAGGTTTTGAAAATCATTCTCCCCACTCTTTAAAGCCCATGGCCTCTCATCTGGCACACTCTTTTTAACTCTCACCCCTACTGACTTTTCCAGCCCTCATCTCCCACAACTCAACCGCTGTGAGCCCCAGCTACTTGAATGCAAGGCACGTGCTCCCTACCTGTATTTCTCTCTCCCTCATCTTTGCTCCAAACCTCCTCCTACCCAAATTTCAAAAGCCTTTGCAAGCTTTGGGCAGTGGCAGTATCATAGCCAATGAGGTTTACCAAAAGCCTTTTCAGTTGTGCCCCAGTTTGTGTAACTGGAAGTGCCTTGATAGTTTGGGTGTGACAAGATCTCCGTCTTGCCTTTTTTTCCAAGTTCCTGTTTTGACCATGTGTCTCAGACTGCAGCCCCCTCCTAAGACGAGTGTTCTGCCTTCACCGTGCCTGACACCCACCGTTTTTGGCAGCAGTAAGAGATGGAGGCATCAGGTAATCACAACGTCTAGTAACTCAAGCCAACCCCAAAAAACCACCAGGAAAGAGAATGTCTTGCCTCCCCCCAGCCCACTGTGCCCTCTAACCAACTGCACCGATGGACAGACAGACTGATCAGCGCTTTATTTACCCTTGTTGTAGCCACACCCACACACATCTTCTCCACCACCCACCCCTCCCACCCTGAACATGCTTATTTCTCTTTCCTCCACATGACCCTCATTCCTCTGTCTTTGTTGAGGCCACAAGAATGTCAAAACTTCGATTTCCGTCTCTATCATGGCCATGGCTCCAAGTACCTTGCTGTGCAAGGTATTTGTCTAATTCTATGATCCACTATATTATGCCTCTCCCAATAAAAATAACTACAAAGTATTTGCCAACATGTATGGCCTTATAATTATACTTTCTCCTTCACATACTTATAACCAAATACATCTATGTATTTCTACTTAACACATTTCCATACTCAATTACAATAGATTGGCCCCAATCAATATTATCAATCACCTCTAAAGGAAGACAGAAATTTCCGATGCAGAAGCTGACCTGGATTCCCAGTCCCCAGGACTCCCTCCCAACTCCTTCCCCTTTGTTCACAAGGCATTTTGCTTCCTCTAACCGCAGCTTTCAGCACTGCCTGCCGGACAGCTCCCCAGCTCCATTTGCCACAGGTTTGGAGTCCAATGGTGGGCGACCTCGGTGCGACCCACCAGCCTTCTCCCCAAACACAGACAGTTAGAGTTATCCCATGTTGATGATCATGAACCTCCTCGCCCCGCCTCATCCTCCACAACTGCCTCACCATATCATCACTTCGCCGCGCTATTTGACTATACAGATGTGACGTGTGGAACCAGCATTTACTAACCAGGTGAATGAAGCCTGGTGTTGGGTGATGGGCTGAACATGATCGTCCAGCTTTTCTCTGTTGCCCCTGGCCAGAGCCCAGCCTCTGTGTGCCACTCATCACACCACAGTCATCTGAGCAACCATTGCTCAGCTGATGCCTCTGTCCCTGTGCCCTGAGAGGCTCCAGACACCCCCCACACACACACACATGATGAGGACCCTCTCACCCCCACATCCCTGACACACTCTGTCAATGCTGTGCCCTATGGCAGAGGTGGAGATGGCACTCCAAATCCATGGCACACAGTGCCACAGAAAGTACCAAGAGACCAACTGCAAACAGTATTGTGGGAGCCGTTCTATACAGACACTAGGAGGGAGTGTGCCATGGTCTTTACGAGCACAAATCCGGGAGCCCAGCCACCTGTGTTCAAACTTGGCTCCCCGATGTACTAGCTCTGTGACTGTGTGCAAGTCACCTCACGTCTCCAGGCCTCCATCTCTGCAAGTGAGAGTGACAATAGTAGCTTCCTCAGAGGGTTTGTGAGGATTAACTCAGCTTAATATGTATAAAGTGCTTAATAATTAAAATGTACAGGTGTAGTATTTATATTTATTAAGTACTTAAATCAGTATGAGTAAAATTACATGTATATGGATATCCATACACATATATAAATATACATAATGTATACATACAAATACATCAATATATAGTTATATTTAGTATATACTATATGTTAATTGAACTACATAATAAATATCAAATATTGTTACTGTATACTATATGTTATACTGTATAAAGTATATTTAATACTGCCCTGGCTGGGTGGCTCAGTTGCTTGGATCATCATCTCAAACACCAAAAGGCTGCAGGTTTGACCCCCAGTCAGGGCACATACCTAGGCTGTGGGTTCGATCACTAGTCAGAGCACGTACAAGAGGCAACTGATTGATGTTTCTCTCTCATGTTAATGTCTCTCTCTCTCTCTCTCTCTCTTCCTCCCTTCCTCTTTCTCTAAAATCACTAAACATATCCTCAGGTGAGAATTTTCTTTAAGTATATTTAGTAAAATGTGTATGTATGTATGTGTACTTGCATATGTACACATATCACTGAAGGTCTCAAGAAGTTTGGAGAGAAATTAGCAAGCGTGCTACCCTAATACAGCTATCATTTTTTAAATTATTTTCTTCTAATCTTTTTTTCATTTACATACATTTTTACATCATGCTGGACCTACAATTTTTTCTCTTGGGTTTTTTGGATAAATGTTTTAAACATTTTTTGGCATGATTACACAGCCTTAGAGTTCCTTTTTAATGGATGTATAATAGTCCAGTGAATAAATAGACTTAGTTATTGTGTCTGTTGCAGTGCTTTAGGCTGCAAGTAACAGGAAGCACTGATTCAACACCTTAAACAATAAGGAATTTTCTTACTTCACATAAAAGAAACCTGGGATATTAAGTATCCCTGGGGTTAATTTAGCACCTCAACAATACCATCACAAAGTTCTTTCCATATTTGTGCTCTGCCAACCTGTGAGTGAGGGATGATGCATTGTCCTGATTGTGGCCCTTGTGGTCATGTAACTGCAGCAATCGAGGCTAAAGTGGAAGACCAGCTAACTCATACCTCTTCTTAAGAGTACGGAAAGCTTTCCAGTCTCCCAGCAGAACTGGATCACACACCTACTGCTAAGTCAATCGCTGCCAAGGGGATGGGATAACCTTATTGATTTAGACCAATCAGGATTCACTCCTGGGCTGGGGCTAGGGGGTCAAATTTCCCAAGAGTGGAAATGTGTGGATAACTGAACAAAACCAAATTCCTTTCAGAAGGAGGTAGGTAGAGTAAGGTGGACAGATGTTGCAGAGACAGCTATCAGTTTTTGTCCCTCATTTGAACATTTCATTTACATCTAACTCAGAGGAGCAATTAAGTTTAAGTAAAGGGATTAAAGTTCTTTTTTAAAGAATATTTTATTGATTATGCTATTACAGTTGTCCCATTTTTTTCCCCTCTATCCCCCTGTGCCCTGCACTCCCTTCCCTTCAGCATGCCCCCGCTTTAGTTCACGTTCATGGGTCATGCACATAAGTTCTTTAGCTTCTCCATTTTCTATACTATTCTTACCTGCTCCCCCATCTATTTTGTACCAACAAATTCTGCTTCTAATTCCCTGTACCTTTTCCCCCATTCTCTCTCACCCCTCCCCATTGATAACCCTCCATGTGGTCCCCATTTCTGTGATTCTGTTCCTGTTCTAGTTGTTTGCTCAGTTTGTTTTTGTTTTAAAATTCAGTTGTTGATAGTTGTGAGTTTGTTGTCATGTTACTGTTCATATTTTTAATCTTTATTTTCTTAGATAAGTCCTTTCAACATTTCATATAATAAGTGCTTGGTGATAATGAACTCCTTTAACTTGACCTTATCTGGGAAGTGTTTTATCTGCCTTTCCATTATAAATGATAGTTTTGTTGGATAGAGTAATCTTGGATGTAGGTCCTTGCCTTTTATGATTTCAAATACTTCTTGCCAGCCTTCTTCCAACCCTTCTTGCCTTCAAGATTTCTTTTGAGAAATCAGCTGCTAGTCTTATGGGAACTCCTTTGTAGGTAACTGTCTCCTTTTCTCTTGCTGCTTTTAAGATTCTCTCCTTATCTTTAATCTTGAGTAACTTAATTATGGTGTGTTTTGGTGTGTTCCTCCTTGGACCCAACTTCTTTGGGACTCTCTGAGCTTCCTGGGCTTGCACATCTATTTCCTTCTCCAGATTGGGGAAGTTTTCCTTCATTATTTTTTCAAGTGAAGTTTTCAATTCCTTGCTCTTCCTCTTCTCCTTCTGGCACCCCTTTAATTCGGATGTTGGAATGTTTATAGTTTTCCCAGAGGTTCCTAAGCCTCTCCTCATTTTTAAAAAAATTTTCTTTCTTCATTCTGCTCTGGTTCAATGTTTATTTCTTCCCTCTGTTCCAAATCATTGATTTGAGTCCCTGTTTCCTTCCCTTTGCTGTTGGTTCCCTGTATATCTTTCTTTATTTTACTTTGTATATCCTTCACTTCTTCCTTTATTTTTCAGCACTACTAAATAATTTCTGTTAGCATCCTGATTACCAGTGTTTTGAACTCTGCATCTGATAGGTTGGCTATCTCCTCACTACTTAGTTCTTTTTCTGGAGTTTTGATCCATTCATTTGGGCCACATTATTTTGTCTTGGCACACCTGTTACATTGTAATGGGCGGAGCCTTAGGTATTCACCAGGGCAGGGCAACCCGCATCACTGCATCGTGGTGCTGTATGTGCGGGAGGGATCAGAGAGGGAACAATTCCTCTTGCTCAGCTTTTGCCCCACTTTCAGTCACTTCCCCAGCTACCCACAAGTACACTGTGCCCTCTGGCAGTTGATGCCTGGATGGATGATTTGTGTACTTTCTAGGATCCTGTGAGTCTCTCCAATGAACTCTCCTGTGAGACTGGCAGTTACTCCCACTGCTGCAAACCCCACAGGTTTTTACAGACAGAGGTTTTGAAGCTTTCTTCTTGGCTCTGGAACCCCAGGTTACTCAGTCTGTCTCGCTTCCCAGTTGTTCCCCCTGGTTTACCCACACAAAAATGTGGGACCACCTGCCCCACAAGCCACAGCCTCACCTGCTCCAGGCCCTGCCTTGCCACAAGTCCTCTCCACCCTGGTTACCCCTCTCTGGCCTCTCCACCCCTCCTACCAGTCTGGGTGAACGTTTCCTCTTTAACTCCTTGGTTATTAGATGTCCAAAGTTTGATTTTCTGGCAGTTCTAGTCGGTTTTTTGTTGTAAAATTGGTTGTTATCCTTCCTTTGGTTGTGTGAGGAGGCAAAGAGTATCTATCTATGCCTCCATCTTGGCCAGAACTATGAAGGGATTAAAATTCTTAAAGGAGATGGCATTTGAGCTAGACTTTGAGGATGTGTAAATGTTAATCAACAGTCAACAGTGGGAAGGGCCAACATTTCAACCTGAAGTTCCAGCATGAGTAGCGTCAGAGGAGCAGCATTGTGGGGCATTTTCCCAGGAAGAGTGAGTGTCCCTGGGAAACTGGAGTGTTTGGTGGTGAAAGTGAAGAGGGGTAGAATGTTAGGCCAGTTTGAGGCCCCATTGGAGTAAGTGTTTAAGTGCTGGTTGAAGGAGGTTGGATCAGAATTTGGGGGCCATGGGAGGCCACTGAGAAACAAAGCAGTTGAGCTTTGGGGGAAACCCTGGGTGTGGCTAGAGGACATACAGCTGGGGAGAGGTGGGTGGACAGACACCAGTCATGAGTAGGCCACCTCCCCATGGTGGTGCTCAAGGAGGGGAGGTGACAGTCTACTCATCCAGGGAGGTGGGCTCTACAGGATCAGTGGTGCTTTCATAGGACAGAGTCCCAGAGGCAGTGGGTGACAAGATGAGTAGGCATCATTAACCAAGCCAGCAAAGGAACACAGTCAAAGAATCTTCCAAGAATACGGCTCCGCCTGTGGCATGCATAGAGTCCTGGATTTCCAGGCAAGGTGCCAGCACCTCAAATGGTGACAGCTGAAAGCAGCCCAGGAGGCCCAAACAAAAATGCATTTATGCCTACATCAGAGAGGGGGGAAATTGTGTTCCCTGTTAAAGTTTAGGAGGCGTGCTCTGTGAAAGTTTTTGTACATTAATTGAAGTGGGACCTCTAATTGGATTTCAATAAAACAGGCTTCATGAATACAAGACAAAGAAAAGCAGTGAAAAGGCCTTGCCTACCATTTGTGTCCCATCAGTCTCCAAGGAAAGGCACTGGACATTAGATTGCAGTGATGCCCTCAGGCAAGTGTCCCACAGCCACGGACCACAAGCCAGTCCGTAGCATGTGGGAGGAGCTCTACCCATTTATTTGTTCCTTCAGGTATTCATTTGTTTATCCAAAAACAGTGATTAAATACCTGCTTTGTTCCAGGCATTGGGCCAGGAACAGAGCCACGATCAAAGTGGTTCCAGCCCCCGCCCTTCCAGAGCTCACAGCCAGTCTAGTTGGGTTGCAGACGAGTATAGCCTGATTGATAAAATGCTTTGACAAGGGATCCCAGTGGAGCAGCAATGGGCTGGAAGACAGGACATCTGGGGTGAGGACTGAGGAGGAAGAGGGAGCTACCCAAGAAGCAGTAACACAGGTTGACATTGGTGAAGTGCCTCCTGGGATGCCTACAGTTAACTGTCTCCCATTTTGTTATCACAACATTGTGAGGTGGCTCTTACTACTACCCTCACTTTTCAGATGAGCAAACTGAGGCTCAGAAGGTTCAGGAACATGTTCAGAGACTGACGCTAACACCATCTGCAAGGAAGCAGCAGCCAAAACAGTGCATAACTGGTCATCACCTCTACATATGCAGTGCCTACTGGGTGCCCAACATGTGTGGTAGAGTCAGAGGCCTGGCTTTGAGCTCCAGCTCTGCCTCTTAGCCAGAGTTAAGACTTGCATGCTTCTGAGAGTGAGGGTCTCCTTAAATCTCGGTCCCAGCCAGCTCCTGAAGCTTTGGGCTGGTCACACGACCCCCCTGAGCCTCCACTTCTTCATGTAAAAACTATAGTAGTTTTACAAAGTGCCTACAAGGTGTAAGGAGCTGTTCTAATTGCTTTGCTGTAATGCCCCACTGACCTCAGGCGACTGGCCTCCTTCCCTCATTGGGCCTTTACTCAAAAGATGCCTCCCCAGGGAGACCTTCCTCTGCTTGTCTATTTACATTGCAGCCTCCCAGCTCCACATCCCTCCTAGCACTTCATAACGTCTGAGGACTCTGTGTTAGATGCTCATGTCTTGTCTGAGACCTTCCCCTCCACTGGAGCTAGGATTGCTTCCCTTTTATTCACTGCTACATCCTAGGGCCTAACATGTGCCCAGCACATAGCAAGTGCTCATCAATGTTTGTTGACTGAATGAATGAATTCAGTCCTCACAAGCACCCAGTGAGGTGGGTCCTATTAATCAGCCCTGATGTGATATAATTATCCTAGAAAATTTGATGTGCGAGGGGCCCCAGTACTTAATAGGTCCTCAACTAAAATGGTTCAGAAATGCCCTTTTCTTGATTCTAGATCAACTAGAGAAAGAAGACCTGTCTCCCAGGTCACTCAGAGTTCAGAGTTAATTTGACATCTGCTCCTTCACTCAGGTTCTTTGAGGGGCCAATCAAGGGACAACAAGTTTCCCACCTTGAGGTGGCTAATGAAGGTTAAATAATAAATGCCAAGACTTAGCACATGAATCTGGACAGCTTTCTGGCTCAAAACTTCCCGGGCCCTTCCCAGGCCCACCGAGGGCTCAGGCTCAGCCACCTGGACGCCCTGCTCTGAGCTTGGCCACACATATCCTCACAGCCTCCACTCTGCAGCCCCAGTCCCACCTTCCTCCTAGAGGAAAATGCATGACGGGAAGGGTGTGAAGAGGCCGTTTCCAGGAGCAAAAACCCAAACCTGAGAAGCATATGAAGAGACACTCGGACGCACTACTAATCAGAGAAATGCAAATTAAGGCAATGAGACATCATATGCTTTCTACTGATTAGACAGGCAAACATTAGAAAGCAAGGTAATGCCCAGATGTGGGGTGCTGATGTTCATCCTGCAAATTAAGTGTATCCTACTCTCTGACCTTGCAGTTCTGCACCTGGGTGTAAATCCAAGGACATTCTCTCACAGGTCCTCGAGAGGACAGGCCTGAGGATGTCTCTTGCAGCATCGTTTCTGGTGACAGAAAGTAGAGGACACCCTTGGTGTCCATGGAGCTGACGCTCAGCATGAGCACTGGCAGGAGTAGGATAGGTGTGTGCACAGCCCCCTAGGTGGGTGTTAAACACGGAATGCATAACGGAAAATAGCAAACAGAGCGAGAGCTACTGCACACTGCGATCGACTGGACTACTGGTCAGCAGACATTCACGCCTTCTCTGGGGGCCAAATATACCCCCTGCCCCACTAACTCTGGGCCCAGCTATGCAGCTTATTTTGTCACTGAAATCTGGGCAGAGGTGACCATGTACCATCACCCAGCTAACACTTAGGAGGCATCAGAGATGCCTCTCACCCATTTTGCAATTCTGCCATTGCTGTGAGAGCATTTCCTGAGTAGATGCTGTCCCCAGAATGACAGGGCATGCACAGGGCAGACCTGAACCCAACCCACGGCTGGGGCCAAGGCCAGGCAGCCCCCAGCTCGTAGCAGTCACCCCACCCAACCCCAGACCCACAAACAAAAAAAGTGGTGCTTGTTTTTGTAAGCCACTGGGTTTCGGGATGACTTGTTATACAGTAGTTCCCCCTTATCCGCAGGGGATACGTGAGACCCCAGTGGGTGCCTGAGACTGCAGAGAGCACCAAACCCTATATATACTATGATTTTTCCTACATATGCACGCACTTTCACGTAAAAGAAACAGTTCACAGCTTCTCCTGGCGTATCTGAATTGCCAACATCATTACTCATGCCCTTTGAGGCTATCATTAAGTGAAGTAAGGGTGACCTGGACACAGGTGCTGTGATACCTCGACACTTGATCTGGTAACCACCACAGCTGCTTGGGCAGCGAGCGTCTACAGTGCGCATGTGCTGGACAAAGCGGGGATGCAAGTCCCGGGCGGAACCGAGCAGGGCGGCGCAGGTTTCACCACACTACTCAGAAGCCTGCGATGTAAAACTTACCAATTGTTTACCTCTGGGGTTTTCCGTTTAACATTTTCAGACAATGATTGAGCATAGGTAACTGAAACCGCAGAAAGCAAAACTGTGAAGAAGGGGAGGCGACTGTACAACCCTATTGCACAAATAGGTAATATACTTACTATTCCTATAAACTTAAAATATGAAAAGTGACACCTCTGTAAGAACATATACAAACATAAACACTTTAAACAGCACCGAGAGTCGCTGGAACGGGAGGAGGGAGTGGAGATCAAAGAAATCAATCGATCTCTCGGTCACTCCCAGGGAAAACTGACAACCGCCGCCCGTCTGAGCAGAGCGCCCCTCACGCTCTGTGGCCGCCGCTCTCTGCCCCTCGCCGCCAGCGCGCCCTTGGAGGCCAGCGCGCCCTCGGAGGCGGCCCGGAGCTGCCCCAAAGGGGGCCGCGGTTGGTGCTCAACGAGCACCTGCTGAACTGGTGACTATGATAACAAAAATCTGAAGACTTTTCTGACTCTTTGACCCCCAGAACCTTCCCTCCGGATCGAAGTTTCACACTATTTCATCAGAAATCAAGTGCCTGGAGGAGGGTCTCGGGCAGCCTAACCTCAGGGGTCTCAGTGGTTCAGAAACAGATCCAAGGGCCTCTCACGCTCCCCTCCCCTCATTTGACCCTAAATGAACCTCCAGGGGAGGAAAGCCACCGGAGCGCAGGAAGGGAACGAAGGCTTAAAAAGCGAGCTATGAATTTGATTTCCGAGGAAACTAGGACGCAGAGAACCGGAAGTGGAGGAAGCCCAGAGCAGGCGGCCAGCGCTCTGCAGGGCCCTGGTGCTGGAGCCCCGCGGGCCGGGCCGGGTGAACACTCCGCAGCTGGGCGAGTGTGAGGATGCATTCATCCTCTCCAAGCCTGAGCCTCCGTTTTCCAATGCGCACGATGGGGACAAAAGAGTTCCCCCGTCACGGGGCTGTTGAGAGAGTTCAGCGAGAGGGCCGACACACAGCACTCACGCCGCAAGTCCAGGCCCACGATGGAGCTCGGGAGCACTGAGCACCCGCGCCGAGCACCGAGCCCCAAAGGAGGCAGGGCAGACGGTGCTTTTGTGGAGCTCACAGGGTAACAGACAGGGGAGCCGGCAAACGCACACAACAAGGATTCACGGATCTGCGGAGGCGGGGAAGCGGGGCAGTTAGAGCAGGGTCTATTTCACACAGGACAGCAGGGGAGGGAGGCTTCTCTGAGGGGGAGACATTGAGATGAAACCTGAGGCTGAGCTGGCGCCCGTTGTGGGAAGAGCTAGTGTAGACAGGGCGTGGCAGGAGACCCCACTCCCATCAGCAAAGGGTGGCCCCCACTCCCACCCCCTGGGAGGGGCAGCCAGAGCCAGAACAAGAAAGGGGCCATCTGCCCACAGGTTGTTGTCCCATCTCCCGGTTGTCACACCCTGATGAGGACAGGACACTTCCGTGTCAACATGAGCTCTACTTGGGTTTTTACCACCGATGCCAGCTGAAGTCCCTGGCACGGGCACTGTAGGCTCTTTCTACCCGAGTCTGTAGGACATGTAGTCGGAACCTCAGCTGCACACTTACACAGTGCCAGGTTCTTGGCCAGACCCCAGACAAAGTATGAAGAAAACCCACCTCTCAGGCCCTCCACGAGCTCCCTCAGAGTTGTGGTGGCTGCTGCTTCAAACCAATGCCCCCTCTGCCCAGGGACATCTGTGAATCACAGCTTTCAGAGTACAGATTGGAGCACATCACCACTGACCTCGTTGCTTACACTCCAGCAGCCTCCAGGATATAGACCAAGGTTCTTAACATGTGTGACATTTAAGGCTTGCTGCAACCTAGTCCTGCTGGAGGAGCCTGGCTCTTCATGGCTGCCCCCTGCCCCTCAGTGTCCAGCTAGAGCCATTAGCTGCTGCAGATGGAACAGGCCATGGGCATCCATTCTCCTCCAGTTTGTACATGCTGATCCTCCCACTCAATAATGCCTTTCCCTATGTTGGCCACTCAGTCTGCAAGATGCACAGACAGGGTACAACTCAGCGACCCCTGCCTAATAGCCTAATCCCTACCCCATGCTGAATCAGGTCCAGTTCTTGGAACCACACGTCCACTGTGCTACAATCTAAGACCCTTCAACCCCAGGACCTGGGACATCAACCCCAGCTGACCTTCACCAAGCCTACCTGCAACAGTAAGAACATCATATGCCTATCCCAACAGCAACCCTAGCAAGGGAAGAGGAGGAGCAAATGCTCACAGGATGCTTACTGGGGGATGCCCTTGCTCACATTGTGAACAGGGGAACTGAGGCTCAGAGCAGGCAAAGTCTCCAAGTTCTCAACTCAGAACTGGGCCTGGAACCCAGGTCTCGGCTTCTTCTGGCTCAAAGTCATCCTCTTTCCACTGAACCAAACGATTGTTCACTCACCAGCCCCCAGCCACAGTTGCCCTGCCAATCCTGACCTCCCTGTCCACATCTCCTTCTTAATGAAACTGACCACAGTCCTGGGGCTATTCCGTGTGATCCCACCTTCTGCCTCAGCTCATTGGAGCTGGGTTGTTCCCAAGCTGGACCAATCAGGTTCTCTCTCCTTGTGTTTTTGAAAAGGGGATCTAGAGACTCCCCTGGGGCTATGGTCACCATGTAGAGACCACAAGAAAAGAAAGAAGCAGAAGTGTGAGAAATAGAAGTAAGACCCTGGAGGTCAGTCCCCTTCTGGTGTCCCAGGTTCTGGTCTTCTAACATTTACCTGGGTCCTGAGAGGTTGTCTTCTCACAGCCCCCTTCGCAGTCACGCTGCTCTGAGTGGGCTTCTGGCTCTTGCAACCAATCTTTCTTCTGCTCTAAAAACCCTCACCAGACCCCAGTTGGACATGTTGCCAAGGACTGAGGAAGTGCTCTCCAAGTCCTCGCTCAGTCAGCTTTGCTGGGCGAATGATCTAGGGGCAAAAGAGTGCCCTTTTGCAGACCCCATTTGAGATGGTCTCGCAGAAGGGCGGAGGGTCACTCAGGATGACCACTGACTTCCCAAGAGTCCAAAATTCTGTGCTTTCTGAAGGCCACCATCAAGGCAAGGGTGCCTCACTGAACACCCTGGCAGGAGCCTGTCAGGGACGGGAGCAGACGCCCAGATGGAGAGGGAGGTGTGGAAAGTGGTGCGGGTGGACATCAGGATGGGCGTTAGGGAGCAGCAGAGCCAGCAGGGCCTTGAGGGGCGGGCGCTTGCCCGCCACCAATGGCTAAGCAGGGATAAACTGCTGACGAGAGCAGAAGAGGCTCTTCAGTTCTATTCGGACCACAGTAGCAAGGCAGGGATGAACGGGCTGCTCGGAGCCAAAAGTGTGATGATGTCAAACGCATGATGGCAAGTGAGCAGGACTCCCCAAGTTCTGCTTTGTTTCCAATTTCTCTGTCAAGAAAGAGGATCGTTTAAAGTGAAACAGGCAGAGGGAGTGCCGGCAAGGTGGAACCCGAGTCCAAACTGAAGCGAGGCCCTGCAAGTTCTGAGTTTGTCCCAGCCCAGAGCGCAGGGGCCTCTGTGGGTGTGCAGTGGGGAACCCTGGGGCAGGGAGGGACCCAGCCTCTGAGAGCAGGAAATGGCCTTCCAGTTTCAATAGGAAAACATTATGTTAAGCGAAATAAGCCAGGCGGTGAAAGACAAATACCATATGATCTCACCTTTAACAGAAACCTAATCAACAAAACAAACAAACAAGCAAAATAAAACCAAAGACACTGAAATTGAGAACAACAGGCTGACAGTGACCAGGGGGACAAGGGAGGGAATTTCAGGGGAAAGGGGGAAGGGTTTACAGGAATAAAAGACACATGGACAAAAACGAGGGGGGATGGAAATGGGAGGGAGGTGGGGAGGGTTGGGGGTGGGCTGGGATGGGAGTAAAAGATAGAAAATTGTATTTGAACAATTAAAATAAAATTAAAATATATATTTAAAAAATTTAAAACTTTTAAAAAGGATCAAGAAACTAGAATTTGCAAGCAAAGGGTGACAGACACCCAGCCAGACTCTTGCATTGACTGCAGCAGCATAGCCCTCTGAGACAGCCGTTCAGCCTCCGGAGCCCCTCGTCCCTGGCCGCCTTCGAGCCTGGCGGCAGAGGAGGGCGGCCCAGTGGAAAGCGGGGCCAGCTCTCGGGCCACAGAAGCAAGGCTTTGAGTTGCAGGAGTCTGGACTTTTAAGTTCAAAAGCTACAGTTTTTGCTGTAAATACTGAATTTAGAAGAGAGGAAAGTCTGGGCCGCCTTCCCTCTTCTGCCTCCTCACCCCCCACACTCCTGCTGAAAAGAGCTCCCCTGGCCTGGGGCACAGAGGAGGGGAAGCCAGAGCATGTGGCGGAGACTTCCATATGTCACCAAAGCCCGTTTCCTCCCTTCATGGGCACAGAGTTAAACTACATTTCCCCACGCAGCCGTATATGACTAAGTTCTGGCCAAAGGAGCGTGGGTGGAAATGAAGCGAGCCAGGCCCCTCGGGGCCTCCCACATCATCCTCCACTCTCCCTGCTCCCCCAGCCGCTGCTGAGCAGGGAGGACTCAGACGCCCTGCCAAGGGGAGGGCCTGGGTCTCCGGGTGAATGCGTGGAAGGTGCCTGCGGCAGGAGCTCCGGCGCTGGACTTCGTGAGAGCAGAAAGTCAATTTTTATCATGGAAAGCCACGCGATGGGAGGTTTCTTTGTTACAGCAGCTAGTGTTAGTGACGCAGAGAGGCAAAGGGACACAGGCCGCAGTGGATCATGGAAGTGGGCTCCTGCATGCTCCCCAACACACACACACACACACACATGCGCACACACACTGCCCTGCAAGTGAGTGCTTGCCAGGGGCTTCCAGACGACAGGCCCCTGTGGGAACAAGCAAACCACCACCACAGGACAGCTGCTACAGGCTGAATGTGTGTGCCCCTCCCCCAGTCCCGACTCCCCAGGTGAGGTGCATTTGGGAGGTGATCAGGTTACGGAGGTGGAGCCTCGGAGCCCTCATGGATGGGATTGGTGGCTTTATGAAAGACACCCCAGGAAGCTCCCTGATGACTTTTGCCCCGTGAGGACACAGCTGCAGAAGACCAGAGTCAGTCTGTGAAGCAGACACCAGATCTGCCAGTGCCCTGATCTCAGACTTCCAGCTTTCCGGACGCAGAGAAACAAATTTCTGTTGTATATAAGGCCCTCCGTCAGTGGTATTCCACTATAGCAGCCCAGACTAAGACAGCGATCAACAGAAATCACACAGTACACTGTGTGATTACATTTCTATAGAAAGTTAAAAAACAAGCAAATGGACTATGTTAGGATTTGCACGCTTGGTGGTAAACTATGACGCGGGGCCGCCAGCCTGCCCTGTAAAGTGCCAGGAGGAAATAAACACCTGCCGCTCTGTGGGCCACGCGGTCTCTGTCACAAGGGCGCAGTTCCACCGCTGGATCGTGAAAGTGCCTTGAACACACGTACGGGGATGGTGGGGCAACGTCGCAATAAAACTTTATTTACAAAAAGGGAGGTGTGCTTTGCTGGTCCCCGCTGTTCAGCAAGCACAGCAGGGAGTCCCCTCTTGGGACCAGGAGTCGGTGGTGCTCAGGCAGGGACACAGGGGCCGGCGGGGTCTTTCTTGACCCCAATGGTAGTGAAGTTTCGCGTTTATAATAATTTGTTGTGCTATATATTTATATTTTATATACTTTTCTGAATCGTGCTATATTTCCCAACTCTTAAAAAGGCTACATAAATAGTAGATAAACAAAATGTGGTACATCCGCACAGTGAAATAGTATTTGGCACTAAAAAGAGATGAAGTGCTAGCCCTGGACGGTGGCTCAGTCGCTTGGAGCATCGTCCTGCAGGCCAAGAGGCTGTGGGTTCGATTCCCGCTCGAGGCATGTACGAGAGGCACCCGATGGGAGCTTCTCGGTGACATCGATGTCTCTCTCTCTCTCAAATCAATAAGCATAACCTCAGGTGAAGATTTGAGAAAAATTTAAAAAAAGCAATGAAACACTGATAAATGCTACAATGTGGATGAGCCATGAAAACATTACGCCACGTGAAAAAAGCCAGTCACATCAGTCCTTGTATGTGTCCAGGATCTGTGTCCGTTGGCAAATCCACGAAGACGGAAAGAGGGTTAGTGGCTGCGCCGCCTGTGGGGTCAGGAGGACTGAGGGACGGCCGCCGAGCGAGGCGGCGGTTCCCCTTCGGGTGAGGAGAGCATCCTCTCACTGTAACGGTTATGGTTGCGTGACTCTGTGAGTGATCTGAAAACCATGGCACTGTGTACTTAAGTGGGCAAATTGTATGCTAAGTGAATTATATCTTAATAAAGCTGTTACCGAAAACATTTTTTTAATTAAAATTAATGAATACAACCAGTGGCCTCTGCCCTCGCCGCCAGCGATGCGCCAAGGAAGGGGAAGAGCCTGAGCAGACAGACCCGGGCTGCGGAGAGGCCGCCATCCTCCTCCCGTCTCCAGAAGCACCACCACCGCCCTCCACACCAGGCCTGTTGGTGAAGCGCACTGAAAATCAGAAGCCCAAGAGGCGGGAGATTCCAACAGCAATCAGGGGCCAGGGCATCCCCGCCAAGCAACGCAGGACTTTTTAAACTCAAATGCAGTGTCCGTGAGAGCCTGAGCAGAGCCTTGCCTCGCACAGCCGGGCCTGCAGGAGCCAGATCCCAGGCAGCAAACCAGGGCGGGGCCTCAGCCCTCGGGGAATGTGTGTTGGAAAGGGCCTCTGTCTCAAGTTGGTGGTTTCTGGTGGCTTCCAGGCGTGGGTAGGGTCTCAGGCTCTATCAGGAGCTTGAGCTCCTCTGCTCCTCACGCAGACTGAAGGTGGCATGTTTGGGGGCCCCCGTGTCACATCCCAGACTTTGCAGAGCCTCCAGGGAGCCTGACAGATGGCTGCAAATGATGAGCCTGCAGGAGCCGGCAGATGGGATGCGTGAGGAGCAGAGGGCGCAGGGAGCAGAGCAGCCGCGGGAAGCCTCAGCTGCCGCATCGCGCTGCTCCACGCAGCCTTGACAGCTGTGGGCCAACGGAGCCGCCTAACTGGGTCGGAACACACAGCAACAAGTACAAAAGACACATGGACAAAAACTAGGGGGGGTGGCAATGGGAGGGAGGTGGGGAGAGCTGGGATGGGAGTAAAAGACAGAAAACTGCACTTGAACAACAATTAAAAATTTAAAAAATTGAAAAAGGAAAAAAAGAACACACAGCAAAGCCAACCAGAGAATTTCCTGGGCCTGAGAAGCAGAAGGGGGACCAGAAGGCACCAGACATGGTGGGAAGACCTGAGACGTATGGCGGAAATAGCACAGGGCTTCGCTGTGTGACCACAGGGAAGTGGCTCAACTTCTCAGAATCTGTTTCCTTGGGTGTAAACCAGAGATAAGAGCACCTTCTCCAAAGAGCTGTCAAAAGAGTTAAGTGAAACAAGGGGTGTGGAGATACATAGCAGTGAATGGAATTCTGTGCATTATTCAACAGAGGTTAGTTGAATATCAGTCAGTGGAAGTAAACGCAATTGAGTTACTTTCCAAGACAGCTTTCTAGCTGGCTAGGCCAAAACGAGGAGACCGGGGAAACACAACACAGTGCTCAAGCTGGCGGGGATCGAGCCAAACCCTGGGCTAATCCTCACAGGAATCATTTCATTTCCTTGGGAAGGATCCACAGGTGGCTGCCGTTATCCCCTCTCACAGAGGATGAGAGGGGGCATCAAAGAGGGTGGATAGCATGCTGGGGCCCCTCGGCTGGTGAGGCAGAGCAGTGCTGTGCATTCACCACACTCAGAAGCTGTGTTCAAACCCCAGCTCTGCCACCACCTGGACCTGGGGAAGGCCCCTAACCTGTCTGAGACTCAGCTTCCCGACCTGGAAAAAGGAAGAAAAATACCGACGTCATGGGCTATTGAGGGGATACATGGGATAATGTGCCTTAAAGGGACTGGTATACAGCAGGTGCTCAATGAGTGCTTGCTCTATTGCCAGGGTGGGCTGGGAAGGCTGCCCAAGAGCAGACACCCCGTTTCTTAGGGACTATTATGCAGTTGGCACCCTCACCAGGCTCAGCTCATGACAGCCACAAAGAGTTTTTTCCTTGGGGCCTCAGTTTCACTATCTGCACAATGGACCAGATGAAACCAGCTCTCTGAGCCCTTGCAACCTGACAGCCTATGCGTGAGGGTGCGACTCTAATCTTGGGACTGGAAGTGTGACAGGAGGGGAGCAGGGAGAAGGCGCATGAGGCCCCAGGGCCTTGGAGGCTCACCAGTGCCATCCCAAGCAGTGGGACGGCCCTTTCTCCCTCCCAGCCCCTCGGGGCCAGCACTTACCTCTTCCTTCCTTTCACTAGATGTCAGCCCTGCCCCTACCATGGCTCCCTTTGGGTTCTTCTCTATCTGAAGAGCTCACTAGGCGACAGTAAGTAGAACAGCACAGGGACTCTGCAGCCGGCCTGCCTAGGCTCCAATCCAGCTCTGCCACTGACAACCTGTGTGGTCTTACGTCTCAGCACCGCCCCTCCCCCACAACACAGTATAGCAGCAGCACAGGTCTCATCAGCCCAGGGCAGGGGTGGGGGTGGGGGGCGGGGGCAGCTGGGCCTGGCATGTTGGCAAAACAGAAATAAGTTTGGGGAATTATTATTATTTATTTTGAAGCATCTTCTGAAAAAGAATCCGGCATACTAAAACCATGGGTTGACAGACATCATTGCTCAGGATGGGCAATTGGGCAATTGGGCAATTGAAGCAATTGGACTTTCCAGGTGAACCAATGTGAGGAGAAAGAGTGAGTGAGTAATAATACAGGGTGATGTGTGTGCAATGCACAGCCCAAGCTGAGAAGGCAGTGCACAATAAAAATGCAGGGCTCTTTGTTTAAAAACAGTATTAAGAATTTCAAAACAGTGGCAAAGAGCATTAAACCAAAAGTAGGGCCCTTTCATGCCCGGGACCCACTGTGGCTGTCCAGGTCACGTGCCCAAGAGGCTGGCCCTGGCTCTATGTGGTGACGGAGGTGTGGGTCACAGGGAGGGCTGCCTTTCTTGAAAATCATGGAACATTTGAAGCCTGTGCTTTTCACTGTTTGCAATTATACCAATGAAATTATATCAGTTAAAAGAAGGAAATATGACAAAGTGGGGTTTCAAACTCCCAGCTCATCGCAGGCAGTGTGGCTCAGCCACGAGGTGCAGGTGCAGACTCGTGGGGGGACGCTGTCTCCTCTAAGCCCGCCCGTGCAGCCCGGCCCCGCCTGCAGCTGTGCGGGATGCGCGCTGCCCGGCCCTGGCCGTCCGCACAGCACAGAATGAATCTCGAGCCCCGGAGTCTCACAGCTGGTGTCCTGCACAGCTGCGCACGGCGAGCCTGGTTCGTAGCTGTGTGTCTAACTTCATTTGAAAGAATCAACACGTGTCAAGTGAGGGCTTTTAGTGAGTGCAGGGCCTGGGCCACATGGAAGGGTCTCGTTGAAATCCCAGTCTGGGGAGAAGGAGCCCAGGAGGAGCCAGCCCCTGCCTGGAAAGACTTCCCTGGGATGTGGGAAGGGGCCACCCTTCAAATCCCTCTGACCTGGTGCAGCTCAGTGAGTCCTCTGCCCCCAGCACTTGCTGAAACCTCCTCCACTCGGATGGACAAAGGACTGGATTTAAGCATCCAAGGTCATTTCTCCCACTGAAGTGTGATAAGACCACAGGGTCATTTAGAAATTTAAATTACCACTGTTTACACTTAGCAGTCTTCTCACCGTGGAGAAACTGTTTCCAATTATGAAACAGGAAAGCTGGCCAGCACTTGGGGTCGATAGGATGCTGCCTGAGAGTGCGCAGGTGACACTACCCGGACACCTAATTACTTGGAAAGGTAATCTTAAATAATTGGAATTAGAGCAACTGAAGCAATTATGAGATGTTGTGATCTCCAGAGCAGCCCTCCACTAGGCATAGGGGTTCAGTCACCTTTAATAGGAGCACGTAATTAGAGGGATCCAGACTTCCAGAACAAAGTGGCAGAACCAGCACTTCGGGATAAGGGAGGTAAGGACGGCGTGTGATGCTGGAGAAATGAGGCTGGAGGCAGGTTTGGGTGGAAGTGTGGGATGAGAAAGGGTGGGTGGGCTGGCAGGGTGGGTGGGTGCTGCTTAGAAGACTTCAGGAGCCTGGAGGCTGACTCTCACCTAAACTTGCTGTGTGACCTTGAGCAAGGCACTTGACCTCTCTGGGCTCTACCTTCCTTCCACTCTTCATTCATTCAGCAAATGTTCATTGTGTGTCAGCCAGGTGCCCGGCACTGAGGGCAGTGGGTCTCCCTCTTGCACATGTCATTCATTCTCCAGGAATGACTGGCCTGGGGCCCCTCATGGACAAGAAGGAATGCCACTCCTCCTTCAGGGCCTGTCCCACCTGGACCCTGCACAGCCTTGTCAGACTGCCATCAGCCCTTCCACAGCCCTCCATCCACCCGGGCTGGGCCCCTGACTCACAGAAGTGACTCTTTTCCTCCCTGTCGGTCCCCCATCAGGAGGCCTCTCAAGAGCAGAAGCTGCAGGTGATTTCCCTCACTGTCCTAGCTCCCGGCACACAGCTTGGCATGGGGATGTTGACCACTGGGCTGGGGCAAGGTGGCCAGAGGTCACCGCAGCCTGTTCCTGAAAGCAAGGCTGCAGCCTGTCCTGCCTACAAGAATTAAATGGCAGCCAGAGATGCAGCCCTTGTTAGGAGGTTATTGAGAATAGTTGGGGAATGATCTCCATCTGTAGGAGGGTCCCAGAGCTCTGCTGCCTCCACAGATGGGCCAAAGCCATTCAGACGACTGATCATTCCCACCCTCAGCCAGGAGGCTGCAAGAATTATCTTGATATTGTCTGGGAACGGCAGGTGAGAAGGAATAGCCTCCTGTGAACCTCTTGGGCCGGCCTCCTGCCTCTCTGTCCCGCAGCGTCTGTGTCATTGGGATGGGAGAGTCTGAGCCCTCGTTTTGTCAGGCCTGGCTCCGCAGGTGTGCGTGGACTTGGTGACTTGGGAGCCCAGAGCAGGAGTGACTGGCTCAGTCTGCAGGCGAGAGAGGACTTTGCAGAGGCAGGACCCGTGGGTTTGGCTTGTGAAAGCTGATAGTTCCCCAGACAGCCAGGGGTAAAAACCACCCAGAATCAATGCACAGGCTGCACTGACCACCCAGCCTGTCTGGGCTGCAGCCAGCGGACTGACCCATTCAGCCCCCATGTCAGAGCCTGGGCAGCCGTGGGGGCTGGTCCCGTCTCCCTCCCCTGCTCAGCATGCTCTGATCTATGCACGTTTCAATTCTGTGACATAAATCAATAAAGTGCACTACATAAATTAAGTGAGCAGCAGAACTGTAAATAGATTTCAGAGGGAGAACAGAGAGAGGTTGAGGGAACCAACAAGAGACTATTATAGGAACTGAAGTGAGAAATGACTCAGGCAGGACTCGGGATTGTGGCCACGGAGCCACCACGCCGTTACACAGCACTGAAATATCAAACAAATGAAACCTACAAGCTTTGGACATTGTTCCACAAAAATTGCCAGCTGGCAGCTGCCAGAAACCCCAGCTTGCTGGGAAACGGGCAGGGAGCAGGGAGTAGGGATGACTTAAAACCCAGCTCAGCTCAGCTCAGGTAGGCGGCTTCCAAAAGTCAGGATCCAGGATTTTGAACCCAAATGGGCTACCCAGTATCTGTAACGTGGCCCCTGGTCCTCATTCATTCATTCATTCATTCACTCATTCACTAAACCTCTACTAAATTCTCGAAGTGTGCCAACCACATCCGGGTCACGGGGGCCACAGGAAGGACAAGACCCAGTGCCTGTCCTCAGGGAGGGTTCAGTCTGCCCGACGCAATGACCTCAATGCAGTGTGATGGGTGCTAACAGCACCAGGCACAGCGGGTACCTCCGGGGCTCAGGGTGGCATTTCAGAAGAGGTCATGTCTAAGTTGGGTTTTAAAGGGTAAACAGAAGCTTGCAAGGCCAACAGGATGTAAGGCAGCCCAGGCAGGGGGAACAGCACATGCAAAGGTGCAGAGGTCTGAGAGACACTGGAGAGTGTGGGGGAGTGTGTGCAAGTAGGGAGCCGGGCTGGCGCCAGGCCAGGTAGGGCATTGTAGTGTAGAAGGTGGGGTGAAGACGGCAGGCAGGCCCTGGGTCTCAGAGGACCGTGACCGTGGAGCTAAAGTGTCCTGTGTGAGTGAGAGCCCCAAAAGGATTTTAAGCCAGAGTTGGATGTACTTGGATCTTCATTTGAGACAGATAATTAAGACTGCAGTACGGGGAGTTTTGTTTTACTTCCCATTGCTGTCTCCCACAGATACAGAACAGTGTGTGCATGGCCAGTGTGTGGCCAAGAAGCCCGCACGGACTGAGCACAGCTGTGTGACCAGCACCCACGCTCCCCTTCGGTCCCACCCACTCTTTGAGGATAACTGCTGTCCTGGCTCCTAACTGTAGAGATTTGTTTTGTCTGGTTTCCAGTTTTATAGAAATGGAATCACATAGTATGTGTTCTTTTGAATCTGGCTTCTTTTGCTCGACCTCCACGCTGCTGGGGGCAGTCGTGCAGGGTTCTCGGTGCCGTGAGGTCCCCACCCACTGTTGACGGGCCCTGAGGAATCACAATGGGGAGGTATCCGAGCAGCCTGACAGCAAACCTGAACTGTGTGTGCGAGGCTCAGCTTGTTCATCCGTTCATTCGTCCACCCACTCACTCTTCATTCACTCACAGCGAGAGCCCACCTACCTGTGAGGGCAAGCGCCCACCTGGGGCTTTGGACCTGGGAACTTCACACCTTGACATAGGACTGGGCACAAATCTTTGCTGGGAAATCTGGTTGAGGTGGCGGTGGGTGGAAACCCGGACACCTCCATGGACTCTGGGCAGGGGTCTGAGATGCAGCAATGGGGCATCTCTGCCCACCGCGGGAGCCCTTCCACCAGGTCAGACCCTGTCTGCCCCGCCTCTCCCGCCTCTGCAGGGCAGCCCCTCCGCCTCACTCACCCTCGCTCCCCAAGGCCCAGCCCAGGGCTTGCCACACCATTGGTGTTCAGGGGTGAAAATGGTGGCACACAGAGGGTGTTCTACTGGGGTCTGGTGAGGCAAGGAAGGTTTGCTACCTTACCCAAACATTTAATGGGTCCCTTCTGGGCAACAGTTACCAGGGGAGACCTGGACAAGCAGTTCAGGCAGCGGGAACGGTATACACCATTAGCGAGTCCCAAACACACATACACCCAAAGGTCTAGCTGGGCCAGTCCCAGCACAAGCAGCTGCCAGCCATCCTCGAAGGCCACAATCAGGCCTGGGTGTGGCGGCACACGCTCTCTGCCTCCATTTCCCCAACTGTAAACTGGGGGTTAAATGAGCTGGTGTGTGCAGAGCTCTCAGAATGGTACCGGGCATGCGGTAAGCATTGCCTGGGCCAGTTAGCATCTGTGCCATGGTTACCATCCTATTTTGCAGACCAGGAGGGAAGTCTCGGCACAAGCAGGTGCAGGGGAAAATTTGGTAGATGAATGTTCTTCCAGCAGCCATTGGCCCCCGACTCCTGTGTGGCCCTGAACAAGCCATTCCTCTGCAGCTCAGGCCCCTCGCCTGTGAAATGCACAGTGTGGGGGGGCACAGTGAGGGGGCCCACTCCTGCAGGTACCTCTGGGAGGCCAGGCTGGGGGGGCTGGGGAGAGGCCACTGAGGCTGCCACGAATAAGTCCCCGACCCCAGGAGAGCTAGAGTGCTTGAGAGGCAGCAAGTGTATGAAAATCATCCTGCAACTTGGGGGCAAAGCCGTCCACTCTGCCTCCTCGTAAACACTTTACAGACACAGCCAAAGGTCCCCAGTGTGGCCACCAAGCCCTGAAATCCCAGGGCCAACAAGACATGGAAATACACCCTCTCTGGGGCCCTCGGTCCTCGTTGAAGAAGCAGGACTGAAGGTCTGGTGTTTCCAGAAGGAGACATAGCACTCCATCTGTCACGGCACAAGGGCACACATGTGCACACACATATCTGCACACAATCACACTTGTGTGCACACATGTGCACATGACCACATGTGTGTGCACACAGTCACATGTGTGCACACACATCCACACATCCTCACACTTGAACACACACATCTACCCACATGCTCACATAGCACACACACACACACTCAGATTTGCACACATGCCCATGCCTTCATGCTCACACATCAGTGAGGACATGCACACACACGAGACACATGCACAGCATTTTCCCAGGAGCACCTGTGCATGGATGCACACACTTGGCCTTGATGTGGGTGTGTGCACACACGGGCCCTGCTCCCCGGAAGCCAGACTTGGAGCCGAGTTGACCTCGGAACTCCACAGCCCTGGGGGTGGTGGGGGGGAGCCCCTGGAGGGCTGCCTCCAGGTAGCAGCTTCTGAGACGTGGTACAACAGAGGGGTACAGAGCGTGGGCTCTGCCCCTTGAGATGTGAGACTTAAATTGCTTAATGTCTCTAAGCCTCAGTTGCCTCATCTGTCGAGTGGGGTGAGAATGTCAGCCCCTCCCTCACAGGCTGTGGGGACGTTTCTCAGGACATTTCACAGGCCAGGGAAGTGCCTGGCACAGTGCCTGCCACATAGTAACCATTCAGTAAACACCAGCTGCTTATCAGCAGGCAAATTCGTAGTACTTCCCAGAGACCTCAGCTTGGAAGCCAGGCCGGAGAGGCCCAGCCCAGGACTTCAGGGAGGCTGCTTGGAGCGACTACAGAGACACAGCCATGGGGAAACCAAGGAAACGGGAGGCCGTCCCCACTGCCCAATGCTTGCCCAGAGCAGGGCCCGAGGGCCCTGTGAGTTCCCTGTCATGTGTTCCTCAGTCTCATCGACTGCCGCTTGCCCAGAGCCCTCCAAGGAGACCGTGTCTGCGGAGCGGAAACATCACCAGCCTCCATGACGTCAGAGACACAGCCCTCCGGGTCCCTGAACCTCCTGACCATACACAGAAACCACGAGCTCAGTCCTACTGTGGGGGGCGGGGTGGTGGCCACATGCCCTGGACTTAAGAAATTCCCCTGAACCAAGACGTGGGGACCCCCAGGTGGAGGCAGTTCACATGACGGGACTCCTGCCCTGGTCCCCCCAGCCCGGCTCCCGGGACCAGAGCCTCCTATCATCCCCAGGATGTCTGAGGACACCTGCCGGCTTGCCCTCCCCGGGCAGATGTCCTCCTTGGTGGCAGAGGGGCGGTGGCCAAGCCCCACGGCCCTGCGGCAGCAAATCATCCCGTATCTTCCCTTGGTCTTCCACTAGAATAAAACCCCTGACTTTTAGCTGAGGACAGAACTGCCCAAGATAAAGGCCCCATTTCCCAGCCTGCCTTGCAGCTAAGTTCTGGCCAAGGGGGCACGAGCAGGTGTCATGGCAACTTCTGAGAACCTCAGCGTGGACGTGCAGGCTGTGCCTTTGTCCTTTGCCCTCTGTCCCTCCTGCTGCCTCGAGTGCAGATGTGACTGCCGGAGCTGTCTCCAGCAGCTTAGACCATGAAGACGGAGGCCGTGGGGGTGATGGGGAGAGGCAGCAGGGGCCTGGATCCTGAGGACTTCATGGAGCAGAGCCTCCCTGGATTGCCAACTTTCAAACCGTTGAGAGGTAAGTAAATTTCTCCCCTGAAGCCAGGTATTTTGGATCTTGATTACTTGCAGCAGACCCCGACTGCTGTGCCTCCCCCACACGAGGGCTGCTCTCAATCACCCTCCTGCTGCCCTGCGAGACTCCGAGAGTCGCCGTGGGCTCTGAGTCCCTGCTGCTGGGCCCTGCACACCAGTGAGACTTCTCTGCACATCAGTGTCCAGGTAGCTGGACCTACCCACCCGCGAGACGACAGAGAAGGGACATCGGGCTTCCTCCCCGCCGAGGTCTTGCCTGACCCCAGCTCCCTCACACAGCCTCCCTCCCGCCCAGTCCCAGTGTACCCTGGAAGTGAGGGACCTGTAAGAGGTCTCAGCACCGCCGCCCCCCCCCCGCCACCCGGGGCAGGGAGGGCAAGACGACCCTCCTCTCCCACCTTCACCGGCTGCTCGAGAAACTCGGAGCTTTGCCAGCCTGGACGCAGGGACAGGCTCACTGCAGCAGAAGCTCTCACAGGGCTGCCAGCAGCCACCTGGGCAGGGAAGCGTCTCTAGAGAGTGAGGCTTGCACACCTGAGCAGCGCCACACTTACCTTTCTCTGATGCGGGGGCCAGGTCAATGAAGCTGCGACATTTTTCACCTTGAAAAGAAAAGAAGGGCTTTCAGAATGTGAGAGGAAGTGAACGCCGCAGGCTTTTGCCTCTCCCCCTCCCGTGAGCCCCGTGGCCGAGGGGGCCCGAGTGTCTCTAACCCAAGTGGCATCTTTCTCTTACACTCGTTCCTGGAAAGATCACGTCCCTGCGGAGTGTGGGTTGAACAACTCCCTATGATGCTGCCTCCTCCCTCACCTCCTGACCCAGTCCAGCCCCGTCACTCCCATCCCCTCAAAGCCCAGGATCCCCTTCCACGGCCTCCGCGCCATCCACGCCCACCAGGACGAGGGCCACAGCCCCTCTCTGGGCTCCCCGGGGCTCCCCTGGCCTCCACTCTGGCCTCCGTCCAATCCCCTGGCCTGGCCCCACATTGCAGCCAGAGGGATGTTTTCACAATGCACAGCTCTCTGATCGCATCAAACACACATGCTCACACACACAGACACTCGCGTATGCACACTCTTGCTCAACCCCCCCTGACCTTTTCCCAAAGGACAAAGGCCACATTATTCCTGTGGACCCAGGATTGGCCCCCAGCGGCCTCCCCACCCACACCCCCACCTCCTTCCTCTCAGCTCCTGTGCCCTCAAGTCCCCCCACACCATGGCCATTCCCTCTGCCAGAACCCACTCCCCCCAGTGTAAGCTCTCGTGGCCTGTCGGCCTTCTGCACAGCACCCCACCACCGTAGAATGCTTCCCGTGTGTGTGGTGCCTGGTGGACGGCCCCCAGGCCGTGACCGCAGGAGGGCGGGCTCCACGTCCTGAGTGCATCCCCAGCTCAGTGAGCAGCAACCCTACCTCCCAGGAGCCCCAGCCAAAGCCTTGATTTCTCCTGCTGTCACTCCACATCTGAGCCGTGGCTCCAGCTTTGCACTGCATCTAGAATCCACCACTTCTCATTGCCTCCACTGGTCCTGCCTCCCGTCGCCCCCTGGGTTTTGGCAGTAGCCTCTGCACGTGCCTCCCTGCTCCCGCCCTTGTCCACACAGTGGCCGGAAGGATCCTGCTATAACCTAAGATGAGGTCGTTTCTCTGCTCAGCACCCTCCTGTGATTCCCAGCTCACTCGGAGTCAGAACCTGTGTCCTCACCGCAGCCTACAAAGCCCTGTGTGATCTGACCCCTTGTCACCGCCCTGACCTCACCTCCTAACCCCCTCCCGCCAGCTCTCTCCACTCCGGCCACCTAGGCCTCCTGGCCGATCCGCACAGGGGCCGGTGCTGCTACGTCCGCCTAGAGCATTCTTCCCCCAGGTGGCTGGCTAATTGGTTAGTCCTTCCTCTCCTTCACCACTTTCCTCAAACGCTGCCTTCTCAGGGGCCTTTCCTAACTAGTCTATTTAACATTCCAAGCAGCCTGCCCCGATAGTTCTCACATCTCCTCCTGCTGCTCCCTCTCACCTAGAGCAGCGCCTGCTGAGGTGAGTGCTCAGGAAATGTTTGTTGGATGTACGAATGAATGAGTACACAGTGAATAAATGAGCAAACAGGAAATGAGTGAATGAATGCCTTTTTCCAAATATGATGCCTATAAAAACCTTCAGTTCTTCAGCCTTTCCTCGAAGGCCTTGCTGATGCCCAGCGCTGTGCTGGCCGCCAAGGATGCAGTGACGAGTAAGACCGGCCCGGGCTCCAGGCCCTTTCCTGGGAGGGGAGCACATGGAGGACGCCCTCCCCCACCCACTCACAAGCACATTCTGTTTGGCAACACAGGACCCTAAGAATATGGAAACTGTTGCCTACAAATCCAGACTTCAGCTTTCTCTTGAAGAATCAGAAGAGCAGGCCATGCTGGGCCCACAGCCCCACACCACAGCCGCCAGAGGGGGCCAGGCAGATGCCACCCCTTTAGCTGGGGCACATGCTCCCTGGTTTGCCAGGGTCCCGACCACTCCCCGCTGCCCTAGCCCGAGCCTCACTTACATCCCTGAGACACTAGACTGGATGACCTTGAGAGTGAGCTGGCAATGCCTGGCTTGAGCATTTTACTGCTGATCCCTGCAAGGAGATAGATCTTGAGTCAAAATGAAACAATGTGAGTCGGGGGATGAGAAAGATCTGGAAGCTTCCAGCATTGTCAACTCTTGTGTCTGCCTGGAGCTTCCAGGAGCACCAGGAGGTGCCTTAAAGCCCTTTGGGCTCCTGAACTGCCTTCCAGCCCCACAGAAATGCAAAGGCAGATGTGGGGCAGTGGTGGGAGACACTGAGAAGGAAGGCGAGGCCAGACCAGGAAGGGCCTTGAGTGCCAGGCCACGGAGCAGCCTCCTCTCTTACTTGTAAGATCCCTTCCACGGTCACAAGGCCACGGGTGGGCCGGTGCCGCTCCTTTGAATTAACGCCGTGCTTGCTGCCTCTCCAGGCTCCACACGGAGATGCAAGCCCTCGCCTCCCTTTACGGAAGAAGAAAACAGGGCCCAGGGCCTCGGAGTGACCAGGCTGCCACCACACAGCAGGTTAGTGGCACTGAGATTAGAACCCGCTGAAAGAGGTGTTTGCAGACAGCCAGGAACCAGAAGGGAGGACTTTAAGAAATGAAAATAGAGGATGAGCTGGAGTGGATGGATTTCGAACGGATTATTTTAAATTTCTTTAATGTTCATACTGTTTTCCCAAAACCAGAGAGGGAAAGTTTTAATGGCCAAATTCAGACCAGCACCCGTGGCTGCATTCAGTGGGCCCTAGGCACTTCTGTTTTTGGGATCCCTCCTATGTAAAAAATAAAATAAATTAAAAATTATAGTTTATAATTTCATTAGCTAAAGATGAATATATTAACATTATGTGTTAAAAGTTTTCTTCAACTAAAAGTTTAGTTTTTTCTTCTGATTTTAAAAGAAATTAGCCCTGGCTGGTGTGGCACAGTGGACTGAGTGCCAGCCTGCAGACTGAAAGGTCACAGGTTCAATTCCCAGTCAGGGTACATGCCTGGGTTACAGGCCAGGTCCCCAGTGGGGGGCATGTGAGAGGCAACCAACTGATGTTTCTCTGACACCTCAATGTTTCTCTACCTATCTCTCTTTCTCCCTCCCTTCCCTTCTCTCTGAAAATAAATAAAATCTTTAAACGTTTTAAAAATAAAAATAAAAGAAATTAAAACATTTCTGTGGACCCACAACAGCTCCCAGGCCCGGGCCCTGAAGGAGAGGTCGCCTCAGCACCAGGCCTCCAGGCTCCTGCACCAGTGTCTTCCCACCACCGCTGCGCTCCTCGGTGCTAGTTACAGCTTTTGTGCTAGGTGTCTTGCCGTCTCTTTTTCTTTAACAGTCACATTGAGAAATAATTCACGTAACGCGTGATTCACGTTTTTAAAGTATGTAATTCAAAAGTTCCTTAGTGTGTTCTTAGTATATTCCCAAGGTGTGTGACCATCACCACAACCAATTCTAGAGCATTTTCATCACCCCACGAACAACCCACGCCTACCCGTCGGCCCCCACGCCCCATGCCTCCCTGCCCTGGGCAGCCACCGCCCAGCCTTCCCTCTCTAGGGATTGGCCTGGTCCGGCCTCTCTCACGCAGCGCGCCCCAGGTGTGGCGTGTGTCAGGCCGCGCCCCTCCTGGAGCAGAGTGACGCCGCAGTATGTGAGTGCACTGTGTCTTATTCATCCTCTGGTCAGTTATGGACGTTTGGGTTTGTTTCCACTTTCTGATTACTTATGAACATTCGTGTACAGGTTTTTGTGTGAGCAAGTTTTCATTTCTCTCAGGTAGATGCCTACGAGTGAAAATCCTGGGTCATGTGGGAGTTCTATGTTTAGCCTTTTGGTAACTGCTAGACTGTTTCCCAGGGAGGGGCGCTGTGTCACAGTCCCTCCAGCAACGCACGAGGGGGCTGATTCCTCCACACCATCGTCAACACTGGCCCCGTCTCTCTCTTTTTTATGATAAGCATCCTTGCCAGTGGGGAGTGGTGTCTCATCGCGGTTTTGATTTGCCTTTCCTTAATGGCTAGTAATACCAAGTATCTTTTCATGTGCTCATTGGCCATTTTTGGAGAAATTCAGGTCTTTTGCCCATTTTTAATTGTACTATTTGTCATTTTATTATTTCATTGTAAGTGTTCTTTCTTTTATACTTTGCATATAAATACCTTATCATATGTCTTATTTGCATATATTTTCTCCCATTCTGTAATAGTCCATCCACTTTTTAAAAATATATTATGTATTTATTGTTAGAGAGAGGGGAAGGGAGTGAGAAAGAGAGGGAGAGAAACATCAATCAGATGGGACCGGGAATTGAATGCAAATTGAACGGGGACCCCTTGCTATACGGGGCAGTGCCCAGCCCACTGAGCCACCCTGGTCAGGAGCTAGGGCTTTTCTCACTTTCTTGATAGTGTTCTTTAAATTGCCAGAGTTTTTAATTTTAATGAATTTAATTTGTTTTAACTTTTAAATTTAAAGAATTTTTATCTAATTTTTCTTTTGTTGCTTATACTTTTCTGTCATATTTAAGAAGGCTTTGCCTAACACAAGATCATAAAGATTTAGTTTTATTCTTTATTAGAGTTTTATCATTTTAACTCTTCCCTTTTGGTCCATTATCCATTTAGAGTTCGTTTACATGTATAGTGTCTAAAAGAGGTTCAACTTCATTCTTTTGCATATTGACATATAATCGTTCCCTTTGTGGAAAGACTATTCTCTCCTCTTTGAATCATCTTGGCATCCTTGTCAAAAATTAATTGACTGTAAATGTGAGGGTTAATTTTTTTGCACCCTCAATTCTATTCCACCGATGTATATGTCTATCCTTATATAGGTACCACACTGTTCTGTTTACTGTAGCTTTACAGCAAGCTTTGAAATTGGGAAGTGTGAGTCCTCCAACTTTGGTTTTCATTTTTAAAATGATTTTGGCTCTTCTAGGTCTCTTCCATTCCCATATAAATTTTAGAATTAATTTGTCAATTGCTGCAAAAAGCCAGATGTAATTTGATAGGAATTGCATTGAATCTGCAGGTCAATTTTGGGAGTATTGCCCTCTTAACAATATTACGTCTTCCAATCATGAATACGGGATGTCTTTTCATTTATTTAGATCTTCTTTCATTTCTTTCAATAACATTTTATAGTTTGTAGAATGTAAGTTTTGTATTTCTTTTGCTAGATTTTCTAAGTATTTTATTCTTTTTGATGCTATTATAAATGTAATTGTTGACTACTTTTCTAATGGTTCACTGCTAGTTTATGTAGTGTATGATTAATTTTTGCATATTGACCTTGTATCCTACAATCCTCTTGAATTCATTTATCAGTTCTGATAGTTTTTTGATGGATTCTTAGGATTTACTACATATAAGATCATGTCACCTATGAATACAGATAGTTTTACTTTTTCCTTTCTAATATCAATGTCTTTTATTTCTTTTTGTTGTCCAATTGTTCTGGTAGGACCTGGAGTACAATGTTGAGTAGAAGCATCAAGAGCAGATGTCCCTGTCTTGTTCCCAGCCCCAGGGGAAGAACATTCATTCTTGTACCATTAAATATGATGTCCACCTTATCTGATGGCTTTTTGTGGATACTCTTTATCAGGTTGAGGAAGTTCCCTTCTATTCCTAGTTGAGTGGTCTTATCATAACAGCATGTTTGCCTTCTCTTCAATCCCATAACCTGCAATGTAGCCCTGAGAATCCCCATTTTAGAGACAAACAGAGGCTCTCAGTTTTCAGTGATTTGCTGAAGACCACACAACCAGTAAGTGATGAAGCAGAACTCAAGCCAGGTCCCTAGGCTCCAAACTCCATGCCCTGCGGTTTTTCCAGCTAGCCGTTCCCATTTGCTAAGTGGAATTTCCTGCTTCAGCCAGGCATTCCCGCTGTGCAGAGCTGCTGAGTCCTGGAAGGAATCCTCTGGGAATATAGCTCCATGAAGATGGGAACATCCACCAACTTCAAATCAAATGGCTCTCACGCTTCTGTTTCAGCTACATGGAAAAGATTGAACTGAAGTTGCTTGAGCAAGACGGTCAAAGCTGGCCTCTGCTGTGCATGCAGGGCAATGCTGAGGTTTGAGGAAAAATCATAGTGATGACATAAGGAAGACCAGATATTTCAAACACAGAAGGGATTTCTGTCTTTAAACCCTTACTCTCCATGATCAAGCTACCCATTCGTGAAAAAATATCAAACGGTACCATATTGGTTTATTGCTTTCAGAAGTAACCCTTAAAGCTTCAACATCTTTGTCAATTGTTATTAAATGTATATGTTTAACTAAGGAGTTTCGTTTGTATGTAACCCTGAAGACAAGTGCACCTGTCTCTTCAGAGGCTTGTCGGTTAGATCATGGAGCTGAGCGTGTTACCCTCTGTGAACTGTGGAACTTGAAAGCTGGGAACAGTCCTAAAGGTCATCCAAGTTAAGTGGTTCTCTGCCCTGGGAAGCCCAAGCCCCACCCACACAGACCCCAATTCGGTAATCAGTCAGCGTCAGGCCAACATCAATGGGGTTTTAAAGCTCCCCCGGTGATTCCAACACACAGCCAGGGCGAGAGTCACACTGCAGTCTGACTTGTAAAAAATCTATTTTCAACATTGGCAAAACCAGTCAGTCACTGTAATCACAGGGTTCGCTATTGCACTCAACACTCCTTCAAGCAGCAGTGTGGTCTGTGGGGCAGGGTGGCAGACAGACCCAGGCCTGAGCTCTAGAATCAGGTTCAAATCCTGCTCTGCCACTTCCTGCCACATGAGTCCCAGTCTTTCTGTGCCTTGATTCCCTTGACAGCAAAATGGGCACAGCACCTGTTGGGGTGTATAAAGACTCAGCTTGGGCAAAGAGCTTAGACATGATGCCTGGAGGAGAGTGGGTGCTGGGGGATGGTGACCCTCATCATCCTCACCTCCCACATGAGGGTCAGAGGGACACTGGAGATGGTCCTCTGCAGGCTGATGGGGGTGAGACAAGACTGACGGGCAGACCACTGTCATGGTAGCTGGAGGAGGGGTGCATCGGGAGGGGTTCAGAGCAGGAGCCTGAACCAGACCTGCCCGGTTCATCCCAGCTCCGCCCCTTATTAGATGGGCTAATCAACACTAACCCTTTGGTGCCTCAGTTTCCCTACCTACAAACAGTGAAACTCATCAATGCTGGTGTTTCCATAGTGCTTATTACAGAGTGGGTCAGTAGAGGTCGGTGTCATCTTCCAGGACATACAGCTAGGGCAGCCCAGTGGATGGGTCCAAACCTCCCAGTGACAACCCCAGCGACGTCTGGGCTCCCCTGTGGGCCTGTGCCTGAGGGTGGCCCTGCACTTGCCATCATCAGCTCCAAATGCATGGACATCTGATGCCTTTGACTTATGGTGAGTTACGAAGATGAAGAAGGTAAATGAGAAGCAGCACCTGCTCCCAGGAAGGAGGGCTCCCGGAGGCCACTGTGTTCCCAGAGCCCCACAGGAGGGGAATGCCGCCCCACTTCAGGGAGGGGACAGAGGAAAAAATGTGTACGGGGAGGAGGGCGGAGTCAGCTGACCCCAGGGGAGAAGTGTTTGGGGATCCATGAGCAGCAGGATCTCCTCAGCCCCCCAAGATGTCAGCGTCTTCCAGGAAAACGGCCTAGGAAAGCTGCACATTGGAGTCAGAGGTCACAGGCTCTGCAAAAGTCCTGCACCCCAGTGAGGTCCCACAGCCCCCGTGGGGCCAGGCAACTGTCGGGGGCAGGAGAAGACCAGAGGGCACTCCCGAAGTTCTGAATTCACATGACCAGGGGCTGCAGGGAGCCTCAGCTGTGCAGCGACTTTCTTACCACTGTGGAGAGTGGAGCTTCAGGCCCACCAGACCAGAGAAACAAAGCAACAGGACACTCCTTGCCTCTAAGAGTGAAAGGACATATTTTACCTGGCACAGCCTCAAAGGGAAACACCTGTGCAGGGTTCCCCACCTTGCGGCTTGCCCTGGGGCTGGTGGCCAACGGATGGGAATTGGAACCCAGCCCCAACGCAAAGGTGACCACCTCGAGAGCTCCTAGCGGCCAGCGAGGACTGAGGCAAGCCTCTGGGGACTGGTAGCCTGGAGAGGGTGCGCGTCTGAGGGATGCAGATCAACGTCCCGGCCATCTGCACCAGCCAGGGTCCTGACAGGACACAGAGCGGGCTCAGGAAAGACTGCTGAGTGAGGGGAGGATTAGTGGCAGTGTGGGCGGGGGAGGGGCCAGCAACTCAGGTGGGCGCCTGTGCATCCCCGCCCCGAGGACCAGCGGGAGAAAGGGGCCTGCGAGAGAGCTGGAGGCGCGAAGGAGATTTGCCCCACGGAAGCAAGAGCCAGAACCAGAAATTCTGGGATGGGGCCCTAGAATCTGCATTTCTAACAGGTTCCCGGGGCTTCTGGTGCTGCTGTTCTGGGGACCACACTTTTAGAGGAATGCAGTTACTATCAAAACTTCAACAGGGAAAGAACACGGCAGGGGAAGGGAGAAACACCTCGCCTTTCTCTCTTTCCGCCCTCCAGTTTCCTGCCAGCGCCTCCCACTGGCTGAAGCCGAGGAGAAAGCAGAGGGCCCCGGAGTCCGGGCCTTCCCGTCTGTGCACAGCGCAGACAGGCAGGAGTGAATGGGGACGACTGGAACACACCCCACCCATGGTGGCCCTTGCCCTTTCCCACCCATCGCTCTCACCCCCCACCCGCCTTCTTGTCTCCTCCGTAGAGTTTTTGTATTAATGCAATTGCACTCAGCCAACCTTTGTGGAGCGCCTGCGGAATGCCAGGCACTGTTCTGGCTTCCAGGGCACAGCAGTGAACCAACACACCAGCCCCTGCCCCCGTGGAGCTCCCGCCCTAATATCCAAGTGTGTGTATCCATTGCTCAGACCCTAGCTCCAAAGCGGGGCGTTCCCTGGCTCTCCCAGAGAGCCCCCAGACAGCACCCCTGCGACTTGGAGGCCACGAGTTTTCACCGACAAACAGGAGCTCAGTGACCTTACGTCTCCTCCTTCCCTGCTGTGTCCTCAAAGTCAGAGACAGTAGCAGGTGCTCCGAACATGACAGTGGAGTGAAAAAGAATGAAGAGCATTTCATGGATTGCCCTTACCAAGAATTAGGTGCTCTGCAGATTCCTAAAGGGATGCCCCCCCCCCCACGCCAGCAGGCAAAGGTGAGAGTGAAAGTAAGCACCGGGCAGCTCAGGGCCCACCGGAGGGAAGGGGCGAACAGAGTGGCGTCCGCGCTCTCCAGGGGAGAGGAGGCGGTGCCAAGGGCAGCCGCTGGGCGAGCATCCCCGGCCTCACACCAGCCACCGTGCAGAGGCCTTGGAGACCTGGTGACCACCCAGGGCACGATATCTGAATGTCACCCTCCACCCCCAGCCCTCCCTTTCTGTCACTTCACGCCGGCTGATGCAGACAGACATCCCTACTTTTTCCCACCTCTCAACCTCAGCATCTCCTCTCCTTGCATTTCTCCATGCCTGAACCATCCCAGCCTTCAGTGCTCAGCTCAAATGCCCCCCACCCCCAACAAAGCAGTCTCTGTTCACCCACCACCAGCCCTGTGCCAAAGAAATGCCTCCTTGCTATGAGTTTCCAGTGTGTTTTTACAGTGCATATATATGTGTATGTGTGTGTATGTATATTTATATATAATGTATAATATATTATATTGCCGCATTCTGCCTTGAGGACAGCTCAGCCCCCTCGGGGCTATAAATGGCAGGCTCCCCCACCAGCAGGGGGAAGCTAGAGCTTGTCACACTGCCTAAGATCAGGGTCCGATGACCCACAGAGAGTCTGGGGCAGGTGCCGTGCTGGGAGCTTGGCACGTACCACACTGTATGCGGTCAGTGTCCATCCCCATTGTGCAGATGAGGAAATGGAGGCTTGCGTATGCAGAGTGACACACCCAGGGTCACACAGCCTGGAAGTGGCAGAATCAGGACCAGGCCCAGGTCTGTGTTTCTCCAAAGCTCTTTCCATCATTGCAGGGGCTGACTTGTCCATGAGGGGCAGAGACCCGGGGCACTGCACGGCCAGACCAGCTTGTTTGGCCTCAGGCAAATAAAATGTCTCTGAAATATCTTCTTAACACATTTAAGTTATGGGAAACTTCCTTTTTTTTTTTTTTGCAAATGCAAAGGCTAGTGTGATGAGCCCCACGTGCTCACCTCCAGCCTCCAGCTGCACCCCATGGCCAGCCTCGTCTCGCATGCACTCCCACCCCCACCGCCATGGGTTATTTTGAAATAAACCCCAGAAGCTGTATCTAAATGTCTTTCTGAAGGGTTTGCTCCCTGCTCAGGAAAGACAAATGCAAGGTCATGTACTCCTAGGCCCTGTGGCATTGCCTTTGGGGCTGTCGTTGGCTTTTTGCGGCTTGGGGATAAAACACACAACCCAGGAGGCCCTGACCTGCCCTTGCTGCTGACCCCTCTGACCCAGTCACTGCGGGGCTCGGCCGAGGCACGGCGAGGGCGGGATGGGTCAGAAGCTTTCTCAACACGGCCACCTGAGCTTCTCAGCAGGCACCCGGATATCTCCACCAAGAGGAGCACCTGGCAGGGGCCAAAACGCTTCTAGGAATCCAGCCCGATACAAACGTCCAGGTCACAGCTGCCTCCTCTCTGGCTCGCTGCTCACGCCTGATGCCAGGAATCTCTCTCCTCCAAGGGGCCCCCTCCAGTCTGGCTTCTTGAGACAGAAGGCCGTGTATGGAGGCAGCGAGGGGCAGCAAGTGGGTACAGCAGGGTCACGGAGGCCAGGCAGCGTGTGGTCCCAAGACAAAAGCCTGGGCCACGGCTGCGCACGGACCTGAGTTCGAGTCCCCACTCTGCCATTGCTAGCTGTGGGACTGTGTATAAACAATGGTTTTTGTTTGACTGAGGTTTTTTTGTTTGCTTGTTTTTGCCAGTAAATGATCATTCTAGCCTCGTGGGGCTGCTTGAGGGCTAAATGAGGTGATGGGTATGAAACAAGAAGTCTTCAGTCAGGATTTAAATCAGGCAACATCTGCAAGGGATCAGCTTAATGAGCTGACACCCACACCCCACTGTCATTCATCACAGCTCAGACTCCCTCCTCGGAACGGGGTGCTCGCAAGGCCAACGGAGGTCTCTGGGCTGCAAAGCCACCACAGCTGAGTTCAAATCCCTCCTTTCCCTCCTCCTAGCCACATGACCTCACAGAGTGGTGTGGTGGCACTTCCCTGAGCCTTCTTGTCACCTGCCAAATGGCAGTCATGGAGTACCTGGCTTTCCAGACTTGCAAAAAGGAGGAAACAGAAGAAAGTTCATGAAAACGCCTGCCCAGTGCTTGGCTCCAGAAAGAAGAGCTATTTTTGACCCCTTCCCTGGATCCTGGGCTAGAGACACATTGCACTCCTCCTCCAAAAAGCCCAGGCGACCTGGGCAGCTTCCCAAGCCAGAAGCAGGAGGCTGCACTTGTGCAACCTCAGCCTGAGTGGGTGGAGGGCACCTGGCGGACCACGGGCAGTTTCGGGGAGGTGGCCAGAGCAGATGCTGAGGCCGGCAGAGGGGTGTGGAGCACCGAGGGTCGGCCAAGCTGCCCTTGGCATAAACATGCAGGAGCCCAGGTGTGGTTGGCAGCAGGAAGACAGACAGCAAGAGGGATCCCTGGCTGGGTCCCCACAACCCCAGGTCTGAGGATCGTGACTTAATTTCATCCCCCACCAGATGGTGTTGTTGGGTTTCTGTGGAGTTCAGGGCGAGGAGAGGGCATCTGAGACCCACAGTGAGGACGCGGGGAATGCAGGGGCAATGGGGAGAGGCAGCGGCACCGGTCTCACCAAGCTGGCCGGCGAGCGAGAGCTGCTAACATGCCACATTCTCAGGTACTTTGTGCCAGGCCCAAAGTGCTTCACAAACTACCACCCCCATTTTACAGATGAAGCAGCTGAGGCATGGGGAAACCGAGTAACTTGTCTGAGGTCACACAGCCGGTGGTGGAGACAGGATTCAACTTGCAACAGCCCAGTACAGCCTCTGCGTTTGGCCACTACTTTGTACCACCTCTTAGCAGGCTAAGCAAGTTCTAGAAACACCCATGCTTACTAAAGCAAGTCTCAGGTGCCTTCCAAGGAGGACTCCACCTGTGGCAGGAGAAATCGGCCATCAGAAAGTGGCCGCATTTTGAGATGCCCAAACAGGCCCCAACATGGCTGGTCCTGAGTTCGACTCTGGTTCTGAGACTCTGTCCAGCTTCTTGGTAGGCGTGTGGCTGGTCTCACCCACAGCTGGCACTTCCAGCTTGCCGAGGGGAGAGGGGCGGGGGCAGAGGAGCACTGGTCCTGGCCCCGGTATATGGGGCTGATGAGAAACAATGTGAACTGTTTGGCAAGGGCAAAAGCACTGCCCCCCCACCTCCACTGGCTAGATTCAAGGAACTCGGCACCGGGAGCAGCAGCGAGCAAAGAAAAAACGCCGGCGGATCTCGGGTGAAGCTTCTTCTCTCACCGTTCAGGCTGGCGGCGGAGGCTTGGCAAGTGCTCCCTTGGAATTCTCCGGAGGCCCTGCCAGTTCAACTGACAGGGCAGCAGATGGCTCACACTCATCTGCTGATGGTATTTTGATTTATTTGTCTCTTACAGATGGTACCAGGCCTTGATTTCTGTCAGGAGTCCAAAATGCGGGTTAACTTTCTGAGGACAATCACTTGTCCAAGCGGATGGAATGGCAGGGACCGACTCCCCCCCCCCCCCAGCAGGACGGTCACCGGGGCCTCCAGATGTGCCTTGCCTGGGCATGCGGGGCACTGTGGGTAAATTGAAGGGACGCATTTGTTCTGCAGAATTTTACAGCTGGAAGAATCTAAATGCCTCCTTAACATTAACAGTGGTGGCTAAATGTGAGAGCTTTGAACTCACAGAAGCTTGGCGTTCAAGTCCTAGCTTTGCCACTTATGAGCCCTCTGACCACTTGCAGACCAGACTCTCTAGGTCTTAGCTTCCTCATCTGCAAAGTGGGTATGATCGTCATCTATGTCACATAAGATGTGACAGAAAGAGCTAGCTGTCCACCAAAAAATGCACTATTCCTTCGGTCGTATGGAGTTACACCACGAAATGGCTGCCCAGCCAGGTGCACTGTTTCCCAGCATGCCCTGCATCCTGGCGGGTTCTTGCCTTTAAAATGTACGTGTGAGGGATGTGTGCCACTTCCTGGCTAGGGTTTTCATGCAGCGAGTGTGCCACCAGATGCAGAGGACTCCAAGGCGCTAGGAAGTGGTGGAGGCACAACACAGAACTTGCCTAGTCCCCAAGTCACTGCGTAGTGGAGACCTGCCACCCCCAGGATCACCTGTGCTGAAGCAGCACATGAGTGAGAAACAAATGACTACTGGGAGATCCACAGTTATCTCAGGGTTTATTTGTTACAGCAGCTGGTGCCTCCTCGTACACAATTGGGGGACCAAAGGAAATCATACGTGTGAGACAGCTGACGCATGACCAGGACTCCATAAGTGTTCAGAATTCATATTGTCATCATCTTTCAAGGGAGCTTGATAAATAAAGGACATTGGGAACTTTTTAATGTCATCCCATAAGTTGCATTGTTAAAGCAAGACCAGGCTGGTTTTCTTAACCCATCAGCTTCATTTCCGCCCTTTTTGGGTACTATCCCAAATCACAATTTGTGACTTACTATCACAAATCCTTCATGGGTTGTGCTCACTGACTCCCCAAAAGGATGTTTTCGAGGAGACACTGAGGACGCAGGAAGCTGGGGCACTTTTTCTGTGGCACACTGGCTGGCGTGGGGAGATTCTGACCCGCAAGCACCTGAGTCCTGGTTTTCCTTCTCTTCCTCCCCAGCACAGAATTACTGACCAGAGATGGGGGGAAGGACGTGGGGGCCAGTGAGCCCACCGTCTTCGGTCTCCGGATGTGAAAACCAAGACCTGGGAGGGCTCCGGATTTGCGTGAGCTCTGGTCACGGGCCGGACACTGAGCTGAGGCTGGAACCTCCATGCGTCCTGTCTAACCCGCACCACCACCATATGAAAGAGGCACAGTCCCACTTACGAGATGAAGAGGCCGAGGTTAAGCACCTCACCCCCAAGCGCTGAGGTGGTAGGAGGTGGGTCTAGGACCCCACCCGCGGTGCTCTACCTCCAGAGCCCCCACCTGCAGTCGTGTTCGGCAGGTGGGCCTTACAGGAAGGCTTCGGTTCACTCTGCTTGACTCCAGGGGGAAGGAACCCCGGCAGGTCCCGGGAGCAGGACTCCGTCTGCTGCGCCCGAAGGAGAGCCCGCCACAGCAGAGGCCCCTCCGAGGTGGCGTTAGGCTTCCCAATGGTGAAAGCGTGTAAAGGGCTCGGACTACCTCGGGGAGATGTGGCCAAAAGATTCAAGCAGCCGGTGGGCTACCAGACAGGGCCAGGGTTTCCTCACGTGCCCCACAGCTGGTTCATGACAGGAGCTTTGTGCTAAAGTACACCCCACCACGTCGCAGGGACCACGGCTCCCCAGTTCCCTTCCCACTCCTCAGCTCACTTCCGGGAGAAAATTTCAATTCTGTGATCCTGTTACCACTTGCTAATCTTCTATTTCTGTGAGAGAGAGAGAGAGAGAGAGAGAGAGAGAGAGGGAGAGAGGGGGAATCCAGCTAGAACTGGATGACACTGCTTTGTTTTATACACACACACACACACACACACACGCACACAAAGGCTCAGGTGTAGAGAAGAGAGGGGACCCAAAAAATGAAATTTATTTATTAAAAAATTGTGTATTTTTTCTTACATGTTTAAACTTTAGTTACCTTCAAAGTACTCTCCATTTGGTGCACCTATTGAGACTTTTTTCCACTGCTCCAAATCATTTTTTAACTTGTCCATTTTGGTGCCTTTTAGTGCTTCTGCCATTTTTGTTTCGCCTCTTCCACATCAGCAAAATGTTTCCCTTTGAGGACTTTTTCATCTGGGGCAACAACAAAAAAAGTCGCTTGGGCTGAGATCGGGTGAATAGGGAGGGTGGGGCATGGGGGGTCAGGCCATTTTTGGCCACAAACTGCAGAACAGCATGGTGTGGGCAGGTGCACTTGCAGATCACCCACCATGAAATGGACAAACACATTGAAAGAGTCTTCAAAAAAATTTCACTGAAGCCAAACTCAGCCTCTCACCACAATGCCAGCTGGCACACTGATACAGATGGGATCCTAGAACACTCACCTAGCAGGGGAAGCCTGTACTACAAGGGGCCTATCCTCCAGAAGTTCATTCCAGTTTTATTTTGGGTTTCCCCTCGTGTATATGTCTGTGTATATATATATATATTTCTTCTATTACTGGCATGTTGTGCTGGTTTTCTATTTCCAATTGTAGTATAAAGCTTCCCTTTCAATTCATTTATATAAAGAAAATATGAGCCAATACAGAGCAAAAAAGAAGTCTTAGCAGAACAGGGGTAGGTGGCTAAGGAGAAATCCACAAAGGCGTTGAGGTGACTGCCGGCTGGAACACATGGGGGTGCAAGAACCCTGTGCTTTGAGCTCCGCTCACATCCTGCTCCTGGGAGGGATGTCTCCTGGAGCCATGCGGTGCGCAGCCTGTGTGGAGGTGCACAGCAGCCGTGCATGTTTGGGGAGTGACAGATACCCCACACGTAAGAGGGGAGAGGGACGGTCTTCTGTTCAGCTGCCCTGAAATTGGCAGCCAGAGTTTCTCCTGGACTGTGGCGTCTCTGATCCTCCCCCCGGGACCCGTCCTCGGGGGGCCGCCAGGCTGCCCCAGTGGTGCTGGCACCCAACCCACCCTCGGGCAGAAGGGTGGAAGACAGGCAGACACAGCGCCCTTCTTCTTGGGGCCGGCTGCAGGGGGGCAAAGGGCGCTGAGCCCTGCATCCAGCGCTGAGGGCAGCAGGTGGACATCCCCGTCAGGACAGCACTCGGGGAACACAGTGAACACGGCTGTTCTTGGAAAAGCTCACTGATATGGAAATCCAGCTCACCAGAGAAGAATCAAAACAAACTCAGGAGTGGAGAATCCATAGTAAAAGCACCAACTATTTTTTAGTGTGTAAGCACTGAAAATGTCGGCAGTATGGTGGCTGCGACACCTGGCTTTGTACAAATCACAGGAACACCAACACCAGGAGGCCCGAGGTGGCCTGGACACTGGTGTTCACGTCTCTCTCAGCAGGCTACTGGCGCTGGAAGTTCTTCGTTCACAGTCTGCAAGATGCATTTCTCTCCCCGCCCCCTCTCAAATCACAGAAGTAATTATCTACCCGGGGTCAACGTGCCCAGGCAGAAGAGACGGGAGATTAGAATTCAGTCCTAACATGGGAGCCCAGCCCCAACATGACTCTCTGACCCAGGGCCACAGAGAAAGAGCCTCTGATGTGTTAGGAATTTACCAATTTTAATTTTTAAATTTTTTTTAAATTTTTACCCTGGCTGGCATAGCTCAGTGGATTGAGTACAGGCTGTGAACCAAAGTGTCACAGGTTCAATTCCCAATCAGGGCACATGCCTGGGTTGCAGGCCACGGCACCTATTGGGCCAGGTGAGAGTCAACCACACATTGATGTTTCTCTCCCTCTCTTTCTCCCTCCCTTCTTTTCTGTCTAAAAATAAATAAATAACATCTTAAAAAAGGAAAAGAAAATCAACTTACACTCACCATGCCAGGCTAGTCCTAAACATCTCTGTACCCTACCACCACACACACACACACACACACACACACACACACACACACACTCGTCTCAAGTCCACTGCCTCGGCCTCCTCCCCCGGGCCTCCCTGCCCCTCCGGCACTGTCAGACACCGGGATGTTGATAGAGCCCAGCTCTGAATCCTGTTCAGGAATTTCTACTTAATTTTGGTTCTTGCAGAATCTTTACTTAAAATGCAGACTCCTAAAAATGTATATTCTCTGTGACCCAACAGTATCATTTCTTGGAATTCATCTGACAAACATACTCACAAGTGTCCAAAGTAATGCAAGGTCAAGATAACTCACTGCAGCATTATTTTAGTAACAAAGGACTAGGAAATAACCTATATTTCCATTAATTAAATAAGAAATATACATTCAATTTATGGAGAACTCATACCCATTGAAACAAGGGAGCTCTCTCAGAACATTAACATTAATTAATATTAACACAGAACGCAGAATATCAATATTCTGGGAAAAAGTGGGTCCCCCACTGACGCTTCAGACCCACTGCTCGCAGAGAATAAATGCAAACAGCCCCACCTGCCCTTCTCCTGCCGAGTGTGACCCTTGACGCTCTCCGTCAGACACCGTCCGGGGTAGTTTTCGAACGCTGCTGTAACGAAGGGCCACAGCCTAACAGCTTACGCAACACGAAATCTTTCTTATGATCCCACAGGTCAGAATTCCACCGTGGGTCCTCTGGGCTCAGCCAGGTGTCCGCAGGGCGGCACCCCCTTGCAGAGGCTCAGGGGGGTCCCCCTCCTTGCCTTTTCTAGCCCCTTGAGGCCGCCACACTCCTGGACCTGCGGCCCCTTGCTCCGCCTGCGCAGTCCGCAGGTGGGGCGCCCTGCTCTCACTGCCGCAGGGACAGGGCCCCCGTCTGGCGACTGGGAGAAGGCCCCCTCCTCAGAAGGACTCGTGGGATTAGGTCGGGCCCATGGGGAACATCAAGTGACCTCCCCGACTCCAAATCCTCCATGTCACCAACCCCACCCGAAGAAGTCCCTTTCACCCTTCCAGGCAGCATGTTCAGGGGTCACAGGGATCATGACACGGCTACCGGGGAGGGTGCCCTGTGGTGCCTGCCACGGAAACTTGGGGCTTGGGGCTCTGGGCTCCAAAGCTCTCACCACATCTCACCAGACACAAGGCCTTATGACGACGCACCCCTCCCTCTGCCGAAATTCTCCTTCTTACCTGCCCCGTTCCGACGCAAGCCTTCGAGGCTGACCTGGGAAGCTCCTTCCTCTGCGAAGAGCCCCCTGACTTCCCAAAGCAGAATTAGGGACAAATAAGACTTGTCACTTAGCATTTGAATGATGCATCTTTAGCAGCCTGCAAACAGTTTAGAAGTGAAACAGACTCACTCGCCCAACCGCACACCCCACCACGCAGCATGATGCCTGGCAGAGCAGGGCCAGCGGACACTGAAGCAGTGGAGGGCCGAGCACTGTTTTACTGTGGGGAGCACTGTGCAATTTTTGAAGTCCAAATATAATTTTATGTATCTGTTGTTGTTTTAATTCACATGCCCGGCACATAATAGGAGCTCAGTAATATTTGCTGAGTGAATACATGAATATGCACACCTAATATTTTATTGACCTTTTTCTATGTGCCAGGCACTTTGCTCAGCATTTTATAAGCTCTGTCTCCCTCATTTAATTTTTCACCATAATTCTCCAAGGAGAACTACTGGATTCTTTGGGGTAGTTGATACTAGCTCCTGTTACAAACACTTCAACATTTTAAAGGCTTGTTTCTCCTGCATGACCCCCACCCGTGTGGGGACTTGGGGACCCAGGCTCCTTCCAAGGTGTAGGTGCGGCAAGATGAGGGAGAGGAAGTGCGGGGAAGGCAGCATGCTGTACGCTCAGCCCAGAAGAGACGTGCATCACTCCCACTCACACCCCATGAGCTCCCTGCATGCCCCAGCCTCCTCTGCAGCTGGGTGGGCCACAAGGCTGGGACATGCAGGGAGCGATATGATGGGCACAGCAGTCACTACACAGTTAGTACCTCCTCGCCCTGCAGTTGGAGAACCAGGGTTCAGACGAAGGCAGACACTGCCTGGGATCTGGCCGCTAGTGTGTGGAGGAGGCAAACTCAACCCAGGGCCTGTCCATGGGCACAGACCCAGCGCGGCTTGCTCCTGTCTGCACATCTGGTGTTCGCTCATGGGACGGAGGCTGGGGATCTTGCTACGTGGTAGGAAGGACCCTGCCCTGGAATGGGGGGTTTCCTTGGGACAGCCCCACAGCGGGTCCTCCACACAGAGAACCTCGGGAGATGGCCGGTCACATTCCACCCTCCGTGTGCTAACCAACCTCTGCCGGTGCAGGGCGGTCAGAAGCATCTAAATGACGACATGAGGCAAACATTATGTACTTGAGCTCCCCCACCAGAGTGTTGCAGGAGGGGAAACAAAATCTTTTTCTTTAGCGAGCATCCAATGAAACTTAAATAAAACCAATAACTCCTTCAGGATGTGCGGCTCCCTAAGCTTCCCCCAGACTCTTTCAGCGTGTCATTCTGGGGGGTGTTGGGCAGTGTTCACGGTCTGAAAAGAAATACTGCTCCTTCCTGGATCCGAGTCTCCTCTCCTCCTTGCCACCTCCCCCTGTGGTGTCAGCCCTTTCTCCGCCCTTGCAGCCTAAAGTCGCAATAAAAAACGTCCCTTAACCCGTGCTGCGCGGGCCAGTGTCAGCCCCAGACCCTGGGCACCCTCTGCAGAGCCTGCGTCCTCATCCACGGGTCTGCCTCCCAGCACCAGCATCTCTAGGCTGAGATGACTGCAATTACAAGTCAATTAATTCTCAAGTACTCGGGGCTGATTATTCAGGGAATAGATTATTCGTGATTTTGCTTCCCCCTTCTCTGTGGGCTGGCACTCATGAGCACCCCCATCAGCAGGCAGGGAAGGGAAGGAAAGTTTGCCGAACTCCCACCCATCGGACCAGTTACGGGTCAGCCTCTGCCGCTTGGCAGGGAGGCAGCTAGGCCCCTGGACTCCTCTGCTCCCACTGCCTCTTCCCCATCCACACAGATAATTCGGCGTCTACAGTCATCTTCCAGAAAGGAGAGGGTAGCTGCAGCCGGCACCAGCCTGGCTCTCTCATCCCCACGGCTGCTCCCAGCAGCGGCGGCGCCTGTGCCCCCGACAGCAGCGAGCGTGCCCGTGGGAGCGGCGGGCGCGAGTGCGTGTGGGACGCCGACGCTGTCAGCCACTCGCGCAGCTCGGTGGCAGGGGCTGTCTCTTTACAGCGTGAAATATGTCAGGGGATGTTGTGTGATGGCGTAGCTAATAAATACAATGAATTTTTTACCATGGAGCGGAGACAGACGGGAACAGCTCCCCTCACGTGAAATGGTCTTCTTTGCCAGCTTACCCAGGAAGGGGCTTGTCTTCCAACACGAGCCCAAAGGCCCCCATCTTGAGGAATCTAAACCACGGTCCCTTCCTGAAGGACCGTAGGAGAGTAGAAGACCCTCCTCAGGGGACCATCCCCAAGGCCAACAAGAGAAAAAATAGACAGTGGCCCAGGGGACAGAGTGCCCGTCAGCTCAGAGGGGACCCGAGGTCAGGCTGGAGGAGCAGAGCCACCTCCGCAGCACTCAGCACCTCCTCGCAGCCTGGTCCACACCCGCCTCTTGGGAAGCTTAGAGCTGTCATCTCCTGGGTCAGAGCAGCTGAAGGGCAAAAGGGGGTCCTGTGCAGGCAGATGGGCCCCCAGGTGATCTAACTCTTGGCCCTGTCACCATTTTTTTTTTGCATTCAATCGACAAATCCTCATTAGGCACCTACTGTGTGTCAAGCACTGTTCAAAGCCCTGAGGAGTCAGAGGTGAACAACATGAAGATCCAGCAGATAAGACAGACTGTAAAAAAGTGGAAATGTAGAGCACAGAGGGTGACTTGCACTCAAGTGCAAAGGCCCTGGGGCAGGAATGTGTTTGGAGTGCTGGAGGCACAGGAAGAAGCTGGGGGCCTGGGGCGAACAGCAGGGGCGGGGCACTGTTAGAGTCAGCAGGGCCGAGTCATGTGGGCCTCAGGCCAGGGCAGGTGCGGGAGCTATGCTGAGCCTCTGGAAGTCACTAGAGGCTGTGTGGTCACAAAAGACAACCCACTCGTGAGCTTACGATGGAGGCTTATTAACATGTGGACATATGAATGTCTCCTCGCTGAACCCACACGCAGGAACTGCAGGGAGAGGGAAGCCATCAGAGCCAAGGCAGCCTCTCTCCAGTTGCCTCGGCTCCCCGGTCCCTCTTCTCAGCCCCTCAGCTCCTCTGGGCATAGGCCTGACTCAGTACTCTAGCCCCTGCCCTGTCTCCAACCCTACAGAGCCTGACCTGTCTTCCAGAGTGATCCAAATTCCTAGGAGAGAGAAACTGAATGGTCCACCTCAGGTCAGGTGTCCAGCCCTAATGGCTAATCAGCATGGCCTGGGAAGGGTAAGCTTGCCCTGGAAAACATGGCTGCTGGCGGTCACCACACTGTGGGTGGGAAAGCTCCCAGAGAAGGAGGACCAGTCCAGGCAAATGCCTCCCCAGTGCCTGCTTCTCGCCATTCTCTAGAGGTCCCTCTCAGCAGTCGTCTTTGACTTCCTCCATCCCTGTCTCCATCTCAATCCCTGCCCACAACTCTACAGGGGACCACGGGCTGCCCAGACCACCAGAGTTCCCTTACACAGCGGGGAGCTTCCCGCTCAGAGCAGCAGGGGACCCCAGAACAGGGACAACAGAGGAGACAAGTCAAATCTTGAGGCTGGGGTCTGGCAGGCAGGAAGGCTGCTCTGAAAACTCTGAAGCAGACAAACAAGAGTCCACGCGGCAAGGTCATGGTGACTGCCAGAACAGCTGCCAGCGAGGCCCAGCGGGGCGCCCGGGATGACAGCCACTTAGCTGGAGGCTCCTGTGTGCACATCAGGGTCTAAGTAGAACATGAGAGCCCACAGCTGGGAGTGGGGGACACTGAGACTGGGGGCTCAACTTGGCTCTTCTTGCAACTTGGGGGCCTTCTCTCAGACCGGGAAGCTTCTACACTCAGCCTCCTCAGTGCTTAGCTGCCAACCCATCACCGCTGCACCAAGGCCCCAAGAGGACCCAGTGCCTGCACTCTGGGACTCAGGCATGTGCGGGCCCCATCGTCAGCGGTGCAATCACAGAGGGAGTTCTCGGAGAAACGGTGGCTGGGAGGGGAGGGGAGCTGGGCGGTGGGAGCAGGGGAGGCATCCTCTCTCAGTCTGCAGGGTCAGGGGAGCCAGGGAGGGAAAGAAGGAGACAGCGAGAGACAGATTAAGGAGGAGAGGACAGTGATCCGAAGACGGGGGACAAAAAGACAGGAAAAAAAGAAAAGATCAGGATGAAGTAAGACAGAGACAAAGAAACCAAAAGAGAGAAAGAGGGAGACAGAAGCAAGGGAAAACTAGTCAAAGAGCCTGAGAAGGACAACTGTCTGGGCTCTAATCCAGATGCCACAACCAATGACAAGTCTCTTGTATTCGTTCGCTAGTACAAGTGAGTGGCCAAAACAACTCAAATGTATTGTCTCACAATTTGGGGGCCAGAAGTCCAAGACCAATGTGTTGGCAGGGCTGGCTCCTTCTGAGGACTCTAAGGACAGAATCCGTTCCCAGCCTCTCTCCTTGGCTGGTGACAGTGGTCCTCACATTCACGTGGTGCTCCCTACGTGCACGTGATCTCCGAATTCCCCGTTTGTTAAGGACACCAATCACATTGGATTAGGGTCCACAGCATGACCTCATTTTAACTGCATTTCCTCTGAGAGACCCTATCTCCAGTTAAAGTCCCATTCAGAGGTTCTGGGGGTTACAACGTCAATATATGAATTCTGGGGGCACAGCTGAACCCATAACATGACCTCTCCTCTCTGTGCCTCATTTCCTCATCTATGAGATGGGTCACTCTGAGAATCTGGTGGGTTACTGAACATAAAGTCTGACATGCAGTAAGTGCTTAATAAACGTGAATTATGTCATGATCTGTATTAACATGAGCTGGCATGGTGGGCAGGACGATGGCCCCCAAAGATGTCCCCCCCGAATCCTCAAATTCTGTAAATATGTTACTTTCCACAACAAAAGGGACTTTGCAGATGTGGTAAGGTTACAGAGTTTGAGATGTGGAGATTATCTGGGATTATGCGTATCCAAGTAGATCTCAAGTAATCATGAGTCCTTAAAAGCAGAGAACCTTTCCCAGCTCTGGTGACAGAGAGGCACAGCCATGGAAGGAAGGCCAGAGAGATGCACTGCTGCTGGCTTGGAAGGAGGAGGCAGGGAGTCACGTGCCAAGGAACACGGTGGCCTCAGGAAGCTAACAACAGCTATCAGTTAACAGCCAGCAAGAAAATGGGGACCTTACTCCTACAACCCTGAGGAACTGAATTCTGCCAACAGTCAGGATAAGCAGGAGCAGGTTCTGCCCTAGAGCCTAGCAACGCTCTAGGGAAGAACCTAGAGTGAAATGCAGCCTGCCCACACCTAGATTTTAGGTGGGTAAGACATTATAGCACTTCAGCCACCAGAACCGGAAGATAATAAATCAGTGTTGTTAAGCCTGTAAATGTGCAGTGACTTGTTACAGCAGCCGTGAGAAACTAATACATTATGAAAACACCAGTCAAATAGCAGTGAGTGACCTGGTAGACCCAGCCCTCCAACTGGAGACCAGGGTGGCATAGTGCCCCTAGGGCAGTGGGCAACTCCAACAACCACAGAGGACTGCTCTGTCCACCTGGAGGACCCTTCAGGAACAGGGACGAGACCAGCACACTGGCCTTGGAGCTGGCACAGCACCTGAAGGTAGAGCACAAAAGCCAAGGGGTATCTGTGCCCAGGCAGGGGAACCCCAGAGGGCCCCCAGGGGGTGAGAGCATCCCGGGGCCCCACACCACAGCCCCTCCAGCCCTCCAGACAGCACCCTGACCATGGTCGGCTGAACGATGACCCCAAAGATGTCCCGGCCCTCATCCCCAGACTCTGAGAATGTGACCCTACATGGAGACGCAAACGGTGCACATGTGATTAAGGATCCTGGACTGGGAAGATTCTCTTGGATTATCCCAGTGGGTCCCACGCAGTCACCAGGGCCCTTAAAGGGGACAGGAGGGTCAGAGCCCAGAGAAGATGGGGCAGCAGAACCAGAGGCTGGAGTGATGGGCCCTGAAGATGAAGGAAGCGCCAGGGCCCGGGGACGCAGGGACCTTTAGAAACTGAAAAAGACCAAGAAGGGGACTCTCCCCTGAAGGCACTCGGCCCTACAGTTACCTCCACTTTAGCTTCTGACCTCCAGAACTGTCAGGGGATAAATCTGTGCTGTTTTAAGCCTCGAAGTCTGGGGTGTTTGAGGATGCTGGCCGGACTGCTGGTGTCGCCAGCCGTCCCTGCCCAGACGCCAACAACGGTCTCTCGCCTCGGGGCCTCCCTGCCTCCTCTCTCCTGCCCTTCCCACGGATCCAACCCGGCCAGCAGGGAGGCCGAGAAAAGTAAATCAGGTTCTGCCACTTCCTTCTGCCCTCCAAAGGCTTCTTGTCGCACTTGGAATAAAACCCCCACGGTGGCCTGCAGGGCCCTCCACCAGCCAGCAGCTCTCAACCTTTGCTGCACATCTGCGTCCCCTAGATGCCCCGGAGGTGAGCCAGGGGATCTGCCCTTGTAACTCTCTGAGTGGTTCCAACAGGTGGCCCTCCCCAGTGTGTCCTTCCTGCCCCCCCAGCCCCACCCCGGCCCCACCCTCACTCACTATGCCCCAGGATGCTCCCCACGCCCTCAAGCACTGTCTGGGCTCAGACCTTCACAACAGCTTGCCTTCTCTCCCCAGATATCTGAGGGGCTAGAAGCCCACAAAGAGGCCTCCCTGACCCCTACTGTGCACCCCTGCCCCTTGACCCTCCTGTATTGCCCCCGGCAGCACTCAGACCCGACTGTGGAACACACCTGTGCATGTGTGTGCTGCCCATGTGTCTCCACCAGACTCGGCTCCATGAGGCCGGGGTCTGTCTCTGTGTGGGTGCCCACGGGCTCCCCTGCACAGAGCCCGCCCAGGGCATGGCTCATCATCTGGTCGTCGGGCAGGCAAACAAATGCTGCGCGGTCACCGCAATCTCTGGTCAAGCCAGGCGGGCGCACATGAAGCAAGCGCAGCACCATGCTCAGCAAAGAGGCTTTGAAAAGGCAGGCCCCACAGAAAGGCCCCGGGTTTGCCCTCAGCAGGCCTAACACCGAATCCCAGGTCCCAGCTCACCCCTGGGCGAGTCACGGCACCTCTCCAAGCCCCGGGTTCCTCGCCGGAAAGGCAGGGCGGTGACTTACCTCAGCCCACTGCACAGCTGGGAGCAGCACGCCCGGTGCAAACCCCGCCCTGCCCGCTGCTGGTGCCCACGTTCTCCAGGGGACAGAAATGACTTTGTTGAGAAGAATGCTGTGACAAGTGCGTGAGTCCCTGTCACCTGTGCACACCTGTGGAAAGGCTGCATGTTGGCTCGCACAGGGGGCCTCCGGGCAGAGGGGAGGGGCTCTGAGTGGCCAGGGAGAGGCGTTGGGAACCCAGGTGGAAGCAGCAGGGGCTGGCCAGATGCCTGAGGGGCCGCTCTGTGCTCTGCACCCCCTCCCATAGGTCTTCAGGAAAGCCAGCCAGATCCCCAACGCTCGCTCTGAGGGGGGCCATCACCATGGAAAGCCAAGAAGGGACAGCCTCTCCTCTTGGAGCTCACCCCATTCAGGATAGGAGTCAGCCGTGAGAAAAGCCAGTCCCCAAGGCACAGGGGCCTCCAGAGACCACGCACTCGAGGGGAGCTGGGCCATCTGTGCCTGGTTCTCCAGGGGCTCGCAGGCCCCGGCTGAGAGCTGGAGCCCAGGAAGAACCCGTGTGGCCTGGGACAGCTTTTCCAGGTGGGAAGTGTGGCTTGACCCGGAGGCGCTGCCAGGGCAGGGCTGGCTCCAGAAGCCCCACGCTCACAGGAGCAAGCTTCTCTTTCCAGCTCCAGCGTCTTCACTAGCATTTGCTCCAGAGACAAGGGCCACCCGTACGCTCCTGCCTGACAGTCTCAGCCACAGAGGCCTGGTGTCGGGAATAACGGAGAAGGATGGCAGCAAATATTCCTGCCCAGGACACCAGTCCCTGGCAGCCCGTCCTCAGCAGGACTGGGAGAAGGCAATCTGGAACGTCCCCGCGGCCTTGACGGCAAAATTCATATGCGGCCTAAGCACCCACATGGCCTCTGCGAGAAGCCCGAACAGACTCCCAGCTGAAGGGCTCCGACCAGCCAGCTCGGCCCTTTCCGGAGGGGCAGAGCAGCCCCGGCTGCAGGCAGAACAGAGGAGGGCGCTCTGCCAGGCCTGCTGCTCTCACCCCTGTGGGGACTCTGGTGACAGGGGCTCCCAGGACAACAAAGGGCAGCCCTACACACAGGCCAAAGGACCGTTTGGAAAACAAATAACCCCCACCCTCGATTTCCAAAAGGTTTCCTGGAGGGGGTAAGGATTTTGACAGCAGAAGGACTGGTTGGAACTGCACTGACCAGGACGGAGGAAGGAAGGAAGGAGAGATTCTCGGCACAAGTTCTGGGGCAGGTCTGCAAGGCTGGCGCTGTCTCCCGCCAGGAGCCCCACCTGGACCACTGCCCCACGCCCTGGCCCGCAGGAGTCTGTGGGCAGGGGTGAGTGAGGGGCCAGTGTGGGCCAGTGGTGCCAAGGGCGTCAGGAATACAGAGGGAGTGGTGGGGCTGTGGAGCACGGGGAGCTCAGACCCATCCGAAAGGGTGGCTGCTACCCCGCTTCAGTCTGCTGTGGCCGTGGGGGCCCCCAAGATGCCAGATTCCTCCTGTGGTCCGAGAGCCCGAACCCTGGCTCTCAGGGGAGCCCTCCTGTCTCTCCGGTTAGAAGTGACAGAGACTCCTACGTGGCTCCAGTGTCCACCCCTTCCTCCTTTGGCAGCTGGAACCTGACCATGGCCATAGTCTACCTTGGGCCAAGCAGACAAGGGCAGTGCCTTGCCGATGACAGAGCAACCGCCTAGGTCCCCCTGAGATGTTTGACTGGTCCAGACTTTCATGCGAGAGAAGAAAAAAGTTTCTAACACATTTAATCTGCTGTTATTTTGAGGTGTTTGGCTTAGTGGTCACACTTCAAATCCTAACTAACACAGGTGGCCACAAGCTCCGCTATGGGATCCTCAGTGAGTCCAGCCAGGGTGCAGCCCTGAGCACAGGTGATGCCCTGAAGGGCACCTGCCGGGTCATGATGCTCCCCTGACAATGAACCTCTGTGAGCTTCTGTCGGCTCAACCAAGCCCAAACTCCCAGACACCCCAAAGCAGGGCCTTCACAACCTGTCCCCCGCCCCCCACCGTTTGCTTCCATCTTTCGAGTACCCAGGCAGTTGCTGTAGCGACTCCAAACTACCCACAGTTTCTAAGTCTTCAAGGTCACCGCCTCCCCCAGGCAGCCATCCCTCCCCTAGCTGAGTCAGTCACGCCCTCCCCCGCCCTCCCACCACCTCTTAAACACACCCTATTAATACCCGACTGCAGGGCACATACGTGACATTCTAATTGCGTCAGGCTGTGAAAGCAAGGCCTCGAGAGGCAGACAGACTACACATTTCAGTGCCCAAACTCACTTGCTGTGTTATCTTAGGCCAGTTACTCAAACTCTCTGAGTCTCAACTTCCTCATCTGTGAACTGGCAAGAATGCTCACTGAATATTTAACAAACGCAGACAGGAAGCCTTCTGTGGCAGGTGTTCTGCCAGGCATGGAGCATGCCAGACTGCACTGTCATTGTGAAGCTCACGAACTCGTGGTAGCCTACTTCAGTGCAGTCATGATCAAACTCACAAAGAAAAGTACAGTGTGTGCATAGTGGGGAGAGCCATCCTAGTCTGGGAGAGGGGTCACAGAAAGTGTCCTCTAGGAGGTGACATTATGAAAACAGAGTAGGGGCAAGCGAGGCTCATGAGGAGGGAAGCTGCAGAGAAGGGGTTTGAGGAAGAAGGAACAGCATATGCAAAGGCCCTGAGGTAAGACGAATGTGTCCCTTTCCAGGAACCCAGCAGAGTAATGCTAACAACGTCTGAGGGCAGAGCCGCTGCATCTTTGGGCCTCCAGGGCCCAATCAGTGCTTGGCACAGAGTAAATGACATAGAGAGCTGCCAATGAGTGAGTGACTCTGTTCAGAGTTCACCATGACTGATTCCATGACTAAGTTCATTGCTACACACTGGCCATTCACCAGGCACTGCCCACGTGCCAGGAGCTACACAGGACTAAAGGAGGGTGCAGCGGTGGACCAGCCCTGGATCCTGCTCGCTCAGCCTTTCCACCCCCAAAGCCAAGAGATGTGATCATGTGGACCCCAAACACAAGGTTAAGGCATCAAGACTCACAGCGAAGACTAGCTGTTGTCCACTGAAATCTGCCTCCCTTCTTCCATAGCTGAAGCCCCAGGCTTCCTGGGCAGTAGGTACAGCCATGCACAGCTCTTGTCACTGGCTTGTCGCCTCGGGCGAGGACAGAAGGCACCAGGCAGGCCTCCTCCACATTCTCTCCCAGGCTCCTGGGTGGCCCAGTTTCAACCTTGTAGAACAGAGTTCCCTAGGGGGTGGCAGAGCAATGCCTTGGAAGGAACCGAGGTCCTGAAATAACAGGCAGGGATAAAGCTACCCTATCAACTAGAATGATTACCTAATGGAGAAATAGTTTCTCTATTCTCTAAGCTTCTGTATTACAGGGTCTCTTTGTTACAGCAGCATAGCCTTACCCTGACTAATACAGCACCTGAGAAAAGGACAGGGATTTACGAGTTCAGAGCAGAAAGTGGCCATTTTGTGCTGCAAGAATCAAGGGAGATTTCCTTGAAGTTGCCTGGAGGAAGGTGGCATCTGCACTAGGCTTTAAGGAAGTCTATACTGAATAAACAGCAGTGTATCCACTGGGGTATCCATTAGAAAGAATGAGGCCGATCCATATGAGGATGAGCCATGGGGAAAGGCCTGAGTTCCTGTGTCAGGAGAAGCAAGCAAAGCACAGAATCAAACATCCACACTTCCACTGCTATACATAAGAATGCAGCTGTGTACAGGCAGAAAACCACAGGAAAATACAGGCTAAACTGAACTGTGGGGATCAAGCACAAGGGAAGGGGAGGGATTTTCTGAGTTTCGCCTTTGTCCTACTGGGCTAGGTTATCTTTTCACAAGGAGTGCCTATTACATTGTGGTAAGACTGCCCTGTGTGTCTAACGCACATTGCAAGCGTGCCCGTGCTGCCCTCCCAGGAGAGGAGCCACTCTCGGAACTCGCTGGACGCGGCCCTACCCAGCCGGATGTGAGCTTTGGGAGGAGGCCTCAGTATAACCACTGGTCCTCGGAGTTTGGGATGCAGGTGCTGCCGGGACAGAGGCAACTCAGAGAGAGAGCTGGGGGGAGAGAGAGGAGTCACTCCCCGGTTAGTCAGGTCTGAGCTCAGTGGTTTCCAGAGATAAACGTCTCAGAGGCCGGGAGCATGCCCACTCTGCCTGGGCCAAAAGCAGGGAAGTGAGACCTCACTGGCCAGGACATGGCTGCCCAGTGAAGGCCCAGGCAACCTCTCACCCAACGAGGCTGGGTCCCTTGTCTCCCGTGGCACCAGGGATGGATGGTGACTCAGAAAGGGAGGCTCACCCACAAAATGGTGGCCAGATGAAGCCAGGGGCTTCAGTTAGGGACTCCTCAGACGTGGTCTGTCTGCAGTCACACAGGAGAAACGGAGGCAGCTCTCCCAGCAATGGCTGGCATTACCACTGCATTGCAGGGCCTCTTCATTACAGCAGCAGAGCTCTATCGTGACTGAGGCCTGGCTCTGGGAACTCAACGGGAAGAGGAAATGAATGTAGGAAACTGATCATTTGCATACTTCTAGAACAGGGTTCAGAAAACATCAAGAGCTAGTCAATATTTTGGGCTCTGTGGACCATAGGCCCCTGTCACAATTACCCCACTCTGACACTGTAGCAAAAAAAGCAGCCATAGGCAATATGTAAGCAAGTAGGCAGGCTGCGCTCTGACTGAACTGTATAAAAGCAGGCGTGGGCACACCAGCGTGACTATACAGAGCCCCACCAAACCCTGCACTGACAAACCACAGGTGGAGCCCTGGTGGGTGTGGCCAACCCATCCACGTTCGCACCTTGCATTGGTGGTTCTCCCCCACTCTCTCCCTCCCTTTCCCTCTCTCTAAAGTCAGTAAGAATGTCCTCAGGTGAGGATAACAAAATAAATAAATAGATAGGTAAGTAAATAAGTAAATAAATAAGCAAGCAATGAAACAAATGTCCTTGGGTAGGGATAAAAAAAAGTTGAGATGGTCAATCTTATGTTATGTTTTTACCACAGTTAAAGGTTACAATTTTAATTTGTAATCTTAATTTTGTTTTAAATGGGCAGTGGGTGGGATGTGGCCCCAGGCTGTAGTTTGCCAGTGCCCGTTCTAGAACTTCAGAGCTCCAAAGCGCCTCGGAGGGCAAATCTGCTCTGCTGGGCGAAGGCAGGTTCCTTCCACACCGGTTCCCTCCTGCGTGACTGGTAAAGAGGGAAGGGTGTTGAAGTGTCAGGGAAGTGTGCCCATGTATGATTTCTAGCACGCTACTATTTTCAAATACAGGTGCTCCTTGGCGAACAGTGGGGGTACGTCCTGACAAACCCATCACAGACTGAAACCATCGTAGTAAAAAGCGCATTTCCTGCATCTAACCAACTGGACGCCATAGCCTAGCCTAGCTGTCATCGCGCATGCTCAGAGCACTCGCACTGGCCTGTAGCTGGGCAACAGCCACCAACGCAAAGACTCTTTCGTAACAGCGTGGTGGGTGTCTTATCTACTTCGTCATGCATTTCACTTTTGCATCGTCATAAAGTCAAAAAATGTTAAATTGAACCACAGTAAGTTGAGGATAATCTGTAATCAGGAACAAGCACAATTTAAAAAATAACCTTAGCAGGATTTGAAGAATTTAAGAAAAAACCTGGAAGTCTGTGCAAATGCCTTCCCTGATTACGAGTAGTAGCGGGATTTCCCGCTCCAAGGGCCTCAGTGCTTTCGCAGGATTAAGCGCCTGGGGATGTGGCAAATCAAGACGAAGAAGCTTTCGTACCTCTCCTGAAACAAGGGATTAATGAGGAAGGCTACACTTTCAATCACAGTGTCAGGGAAAATGGTCCCGATTAGAAGCCGGTGCCTCCGGGACCTTCATCTCCAGAGGCAACCGGAGCCTCCGTGTTCACGGCTGAACCGTGTAGTTCACCGGGTGGCTGGGCCCAAATGTCCCCGAAAGTTTGCGCATGCTCAGCGGTTTGTTAGCATTCTTATTGATTCTGCCGGTGCTGTGGCTGCAAGCGTCCCTAGATTTTGAGCCATTGGCCCCAACCCCATTTTCCCGGCTGGCCCTGTCCTTGTTAGTGCACGACCGTGCAGAGCGTGGAGGTCCGTAGGGTGCGCTTTCCCACGATGGCAGCGGCACCTGGAACTGCGCCGCGCTGCGCCACTCCGCGGGGCAGGACTTGGACCAACAGTGGCTGCCGATGTTCACTGAGTTCCTACTGCATGCTGGCGTTGTGCTAACTGACTAGTACCCCCTTTCCCCAGAATAACCCTGTGTCAGAGCCCCATTTTCACAGAAGGGGACATCGAGGCTCAGAGACGTTAGGGGACCCGTCCAAGTCAGCAGAGTCCAGGAGCCCTCTCACCACATTCCGAAGCTTCTTGCCTGCCCCACGTCATCCCCAGTGTCGGGGACTCCCCACAGTGTGCACACCTGAGAACTCTGGGACCTGCCGCCACCTTGGAAGTTGATCCTAATCAGTAACTCAGGTGGCCAGTATCTGGGAATTTTATTATTAGCCTTTGGACTACACACGTGTATTAAACACTATAGATGATCTAGTTCACAATTTAATTTTTTAGATTTAAAGATAAAAAAGAAATGGCCTAAGGGTAGGGATAGAGCAAATTCAAGTCCCTTTGCATACTTAAGGGGCACCCACTTCTCCATACCCTCAAATAACATGTTCAGACAACATGCTCAAACACTCCCTACCACACCAGGAGTGCAGCTATTGGCTGAAACAATAACAACAACAACAATAAACCTCAACCAGCAGTGGCTTAAATAATACAGACATTGAATTATCTCTCATAACAAGGTTGATTCAGTAGTTCAGTGACGCAATTTTCTGACATTCTCCTGGAGGCACAAGATGGCTGCTGAAGCTCAACATCACATCTTCACCCAACCACTTCCAAATGTAGGAAGTAGGGAATCATCCGGGATAATTAGACTTTACTCATATGCCCACATTTTCTCATCAAGGGAAAAATATTCCCCGGAAAGTCCCCAGCAGAGTCCCATTTACACCTAACTGGCCAGAACTGGGTCACACTTAATCACTGCTAGCCACAAGGGAGGCTAGGAAAACATCTGCCCTTTTCAGCCTCCGTGTCAGGTGGACAAGGAAGGAGGGGGAGTGTCCCCTGGGCGGAAAACCACAATGCCTACCCCAACCCACCCCACCTGCTGCAACTCGAGTACATCTGCCCCACTGCAGGTGCCTCTGAACCGTCGAGTAACCCAGGTCCCACCTCACGTGGAAACTGGAGTCCACACCACCCAGTCCCAAAGGAAACTCTTGAGATGTGTCTGTTTCCTCCCAAAGATGTTTGAGGGGTGCTCTGAATCACCCTTGACCCCCAGCCCCGAGCTCATGACCTGGCAGAGTGATAAGACTCACTTTGTTGACCCATGGGCACCGTCAGGTGAAGGAAGTCAGCAAATCCTCCCCGCTGTCGTGATCTGGCCAGTATGAACTCTGACATATGATGGGACCCCAGTGCCAAGGGCCTAAGAAAGGGGAGAAGCTAATCGTGGGAGGCCACAAGCCACTTCACACACTGGTTCCAAATGAATTGGAATCTTGAGCATCGAAGGCCCAGAGGCCCCCGTGGCCGTGGGCTGCAGCAGCAAAGCTCCGAGAGGGAGCAGCACCGGCCTGCAGTCTTCCAGACAGTGAGTGTCTGGCACTCAAAAGACAATGGCCCTGGAGCCAGGCACTCTGTGTGCCACAGTCCCCACCACTCCACACTACTTCTCCAACACTGAGGCCAAGGGTCAACGGCTGTTTATCAATCAGAACGTTCACGTGGTTCTTCTTACCCTTGGCCAATTCCCAAATTTGGGGCGCCTGGCCAGCCTCGCAGGCAACTTCAGTTCTGGATCCTTGGACTGCGGCACTGCAGCCGGTCCAGTCTCCTGTTCTGCGGTGAAAGTAGCAAGTCTACCTTCACATCAATGCCTCCATGCCCTGTGGGGCGTTGCTGTGGTGAGTGATTGAAGTCAAAGACTCAATGCCCGTTCCCAAAGAGATGAAAACCAGCCCCACCGTCTCGCCGGGCATTGGCGACCCCGTCTGCACAGTGAAGCTGACATGCAAAATGGCCAGTGGGGTGCCATCTTTGTGCCATGGCTCAAACGCTGCTCTGGCGATTACTCCAAAGTGCCGCTGGCCGTGACTATTGTTACCTGGTGTGTCGCCCCAGGAAACCTGAGCGCTGACTTACAATCACAAAATTAGGAAGTGAAATGAAACCCAGAGAAATACATGAAGGTGATGCATGTGGCTGCATTTCTGAAATGACCAGTGCTCATCTGAAGCTTGCGGCATGCCAGTCGTTGTTGTGAGTACTTTACACAGATCGATCCACTTAATCCCCACAAAACCCTGGGGGGGGGGGCGCTAGTATGCCTGTTTTGATGAGAAGTGATAGCCAGCCCCTGTGTGACTCCCGGAGCCTCATCTCCTGCTCCCCGTGTCCTTGTGCAGGCCCCCTTCCCACTGAATCAGGAAGGACCTGTGTGACCTAGAGAATACTGCAGATGTGACAGTGTGTGACTTCCAAGGCCAGGTCACAACTGGCATTGAACTTCTGGTTTGGCTTTGAACCGCTTGCTCTGGGGGAAGGCAGCCACCAGGTAGTGAGGACCCTCAAGCAGCCAGCCCCGAGGTGAGGTGCACGTGGAGAGGAGCCCACTGGCGAGCCCCAACTCGGCAGCCTGGGAGCTTGTCGCCTTGCGGACGCTCCAGCCCCAGGCGAGATGACTGCAGCCGCAACCCAGGCCTGCTGCAGTCTCAGGGGAGACCCCAGCCCAGAAATGCCCACCAAACTGCTCCCAAACTCCTGGCCCACAGAAACCATAAGAGAAAGCAATGAGTACTGTTGCTTTAAGCCACTGACTTTTGAAGCAATTTGTTAGGCAGCAATAGGTAACCACCACAGGTGGCAAACTCAGGGAGGGGGCAGAAGTTAAATAATTTGCCCAGCATCACACAACTAACAAGTAGTGGAGCCGGGAGTTGAGCCCAGGCCGTCTGTGCTGGAGTCCACATGGCCAGAAACTCCGCCAGCCTGCCCCTCCGGTGCTTCCCGGAGGGACGGCGCGGGTGCGTCTGCGGGACCTCCCCTGTGCAGATGCCTGCTCTCTGCTCCAGGCTTTGCCCGCCAGCACTCGTCCACTCCCCAGCAACTCTGGCAACCAGGCATTATTCTCTCCATCTCATGTTTCTGCTAAAGTGTAATTAACCAAGTAACGCATTGATACATTTCTCCTTCCGGGAAAATTCACGTGGTAGACAAAGCCCCTAAACCTCCTGAGAAAGCTCCCACTACTGCGTCCAGCCACCTCTCCGGCTGATATCACAGAGCGAGGGCTCCTTCCCAGACCTTTTCTCTAGTCCTTTACCTCCATACTTCCATCCCCAAAAATGTACCTGGCAGAGCAAGTACAGGATTAAGTCTCACAAAATAATGTCGAGCAAAGCACCAGTCACGACAAAATACACGGTGGGATTCCCCCAGTGTAAACACAAACACAGGCAGAACCACGCAGAGCGGTCGGGGCTGCGGTGGCAACGTTTCACTGTCGCTGCAGAGGGTGGCGACACGAGGTCGCTCTGAGAGGAGCCAGTGAGCGAGGCATCCCCGTTCTGTGCACCTCTCTGTGTGTAGTTCTAAATCACAAAAGGCTTTGTTTAAGAAAACGTGCATGTTCTCTGCTTTTGTTATATCAAACTTATTGTTCTGTTTTCTAAACACGGCTTTTGTTCACTTGCCAACAACAATTCCACCCGCTTGCCGCCCATAGACACACTTCATTCTTTTTAACGGCTGCAGTGTACTCTGCACCGCTGGTGTCCCACAGCGCATTTAGCTCCCCCCACTGGTGGACTTTTTGTTTGTTTGCAGTTTGAACAAGAGTGCAGTGAACACCTTTGTGTGCACGTGCATACCTCTAGGTGTGTCCCCAGCAGTTGGAATTGCTGTGGCAAATAACATTTTTTTGACTTCCAGTCAAGACGGAGGCATTGGTAAACAGATTTGCCTCCTCGCACTACAGAAAAAATTATATCTAGAGTACAAAAGAAGTATCACCCAGAACCATCAGAAAATCGAGCTATATGGAAGTCCAACAACCAAGGATTTAGAGAAGCCACATTCGTCCAGGTGGGTAGGAGAGGCAGAGATTCAGATAGAGGTAGACAGGTGCAGAGAGGCATGGAGCCACAGGTGTGGCATGGAGCTGTGGGAGTGTGGTGAGAGGCGGCGGAATGGGTGGTCCCACATTCACAGGTGGTAGATAAAAATCAGGAGGGGTACCTTGGGAGTGAGGGATCCCAGCCCCAAACCAGACCACCCAGCAGCCAGGGTTCCAGCGCCTGGAAGATAAGTCCCCATAACTTCTGGGTGTAAGAACCCGTGGGTGTTGGGGCAGCAGAAGAAGCTGCCGTATTATCAAGGAGACTCATCTTAAAGGGCCCACAAGGATTTGGGACTTACGCAGACCCTCCCCCTTAGGATACAGCACCAGGGCAACAGCTGGAAGGGCACCGGTGGCATAAGGGGAGAAACAGAAGTGACTGGCAACAGGGCAAGTGCTGGGAGACAGCTTCCTCCTGGACTAACCCACAGAAGCCAGGCAGTGGCACTGTCCCCTCTCTGAGCACTACCCCTACACAGAGCCACAGAGCAGAGAAATGGGTTGCCCCACCCTGGTGATCACCTGAGGCTCCACCCACTCAATTTACAGGTGTGCTTTTCTACAATAGGCCACACTACTAAGACAGGGAGTCAAAGCAGCTCTACCTAGTACACAGAAACAAACCCAGGGAGGCTGCCAAATTGAGGAGAATAAGAAATATGGCCCAATTGTAAGAACAGAACAAAACCCCAGAAAAAGAATTAAATGAAATGGAGATAACCAACCTATCAGATGCAGAGTCCAAAACACTGGTTATCAGGATACTCAAAAAACTCACTGAGTACGGCAACAGCATAAAAGAGGCCCAGGCAGAAATGAAGGTTATGCTCAGTGAAATAAAGAAAAGCTACAGGGAAGGAACATTGGAGTGGATGAAACTGAGCATCAAATCAATGGTTTGGAACATACAGAAGAAAAAAGCATTCAATCTGAACAGCAAGAAGAAAAAAGAATTCAAAAAAAAAAAAAAGCAAGGATAGAATAAGAAGCCTCTGGGACATCTCCAAAAGTACCAACATCCAAATCGCAGGGGTGCCAGAAGGAGAAGAGGAAGAGCAAGGAATTGAAAACTTGTTTGAAAACATAATGAAAGGAAACTCCCCTAATTTGGTGAAGGAAATACTCATACAAGTCCAGGAAGCACAGAGAGTCCCAAACAAGTTGGACCCAAAGAGGAACACACCAAGACACATCATAATTAAAATGCCAAAGGTTAAAGATAAAGATAGATTCTTAAAATCAGCAAGAGAAAAGGAGACAGTAACCTACAAAGGAGTTCCCATAAGACTGTCAGCTGATTTCTCAAAAGAGACCTTGCAGACAAGAAGGGGCTGGAAAGAAGTATTCTAAGTCATGAAAGGCAAGGACCTACATCCAAGATTACTCTATCCAGCAGAGCTATCATTTAGAATGGAAGGGCAGATAAAGTGCTTCCCAGATAAAGTCAAGTTAAAGGAGTTCATCATCACCAAAAAGGGGCTTATTTAAAAAAAGAAGATCAAAACTATGAAAACTAAAATGGCAATAAATTCGCAACTATCAACAACTGAATCTAAAAAAATAAACCAAGCAAACAACTGGAACAGGAGCAGAATCACAGAAATGGTGATCACTTGGAGGGTTAGCAGCTGGGAGGGGGAAGGGGGAGAATGGGGGAAAATGTACAGGGAATAAGAAACATAAAAATGGACAGGGGGAGGTTAAGAATTGTATCGGAAATGGAGAAGCCAAAGAATTTATAATGCACAACACACAGACATAAACTAAGGCAGGGTGGACTGCTGGAGGGAAGGGGGTTACAGGGCAGAGTGGGGCAAAGGCAGGAAAATTGGGACAACTGTAATAGCATAATCAATAAACTATATTTTAAAAAATAAGAATTAAAAAGTATAGTGAATATATATTTTTTAAATTGCTGTGGCGAGGGGTATAAACATTTCAGGCTTTAATAAACATTGCCAAATGTTATCCACTGGTTATAGCACTAGCAGTATGCGAAGATCCCCGTGTTCCCACGTCTTTGCCCCCTTGTGACACCATCCAAGTGTTCCTCATTGTTCCTTTCACCTCATCCTGTCCCATGACTGTCACAGGTGAAGAAGCAGAGGCTCAGAGACCTTAAGCAATCTGTCTGATGTCACAGCAGCAAGAAGACTTGATTTCATTAAAAAAAAAAGACTTGAATTCAGATCTGTTGTGTCCAAACCTCAGCTCTCGCCGAGAGGGGAGGTTTTTGTTCTTTGAAGATCAGGTGCTCCTGAGATACACCTAGATACCTGCTCCAAGGAGCAGAAGGCGACTGAGATGCGTGGAGCCTGGCCCAGGGGCTGCAGGTAGACCACCAGCTGCAGGGAAATCATCAGGGAGGAAATGAGTTCGAAATGGAATCTACGGTGCTGCCGCCGACTCTGATGTAAATTAGATCAGCGCGCTCCCACACGATGCATTTAGAGCAAGGGCACGCGGGGTTCTCAGCTGCTCCGGAGCAAAGAGCCACTGGGAGTGAAAACTGAAACAATCTATGAGCTACAAAATGCAATAATGAATGGTAACGGGCCACAACTGCAGGGGAGAAGGTTGGAAAATCAGCTAAGAGCCCATCGCAAGAGTGGTCGGGGGGCTGGTGGCTGGAGACGGTGCAGTGTGGCCAAGAGAGGGCAGGCGCACAGCCGGAGCAGCCTGGGTGCGAAGTGCCTCCCACACCTGCTGGCTGGGTGACCTTCAACAGGTTCTGGAGGCTCGCAGAGATTCGGTTCCTCGACTGTGAAATAGGAGTGAAACAGGACATGCTGCCTCACAGGCTGTGACGAGGAATAAACGGGATGTGGACTAGACAGGGCCCAGGGCTGCCAAGCACAGCTTTCGGGTCGTGCGCAAACAGCAGCACCCGGGCCATGAGCGGGGCTGCAGGCGAGCCCTCCTCTGTGTCGGAGCCAAGGCTGTCTCAGGTCTGCCCAAACCCCCGTGTGCTGAAGCGCCCTGGCAGGGCACAGGGTTGGGGCCTCACCAAGGGGAGTGTTCTGGTCACAGCATCCCGATGGCCCACAGGGGGCTCAGGCCATTCTGACCGTGACTGTGGCAAGTGTTCCTCTCCAGAGGCCAGAGGAAGCCCCCCACAAGGGTCCCCACAGCAGGCCTCGCAGGACTGGACAGAGTGAGTGTGGCCCCGCCCTGGCCTGCATTGGGGGAGCCTGGGGGCTCTGGTGAGAGAAAATGAAGCGGGAGTCACAGTGCTCTGTGCCTGCCAAAAAGCGGCCTTGTACGGTTGAGGGCAGGGCCACCCCCTCAGGGAAGGAGGCCGGGGGCACAGTGCTGCTGGCCAGGTGAAGAGAGAGCTCGACCCTCCCCACAGGGTGGAGGATGGGAGCCCCGCCTCCAGAGGGCCGTCCAGTGCACAACCCCTGCTGTTCTTTCTGCCTTAAATGCTCTCTGTTCTGCCAGTCTCAACCGTCCTCCCAAGCCCAGTTCCAAAGCCACCGTCTCCAGAAAATCTGCCCTGGTTTCCCAGCCCCCACCCCCAGCCCAAGCCAGAAGGGCTGGCTGTATCTTAATCATCCTTGTAACCAACCCCCAGCAACTGAACACAATTGGCTTTCTGTATGTCTGATAAATGAATGAATAAATGAGTGAGAGACAGGCCTTTGCCTAGGACCCTATGAAAGAGCGGGACCCCTATCCCAGTCTGTCCTTTCATAATTAGGACCAGCAAGGTCTAAAGTCAGAGAACAGTGGGTTAGGACAAGAGAAGGCTGACAGTTGGGCATGACATGCTTGTCATTCTGATGGCCCCAGGGACCACAGCAGGAGTAAAAAGTGACCCGCAGCCCAGGCAGAGAAATGCCACGGCAGGCACTGGCTGGAGGCTAATGAGCTCAGGGAAGACTGCTGGCATCCCACAAAAGCAGATTCTCCAGCAAGCTCCAGTCTCGCTGGACGGCCTGCACTGTAGGGCCACACTTCCGTTCCAGGGTCACTTCTAAAGAAACACCTCAGACAGACACAGCGCTACAGGGCTGAGGCCAGCCCCGTGCTCAGCCATGCGAAGCCCACCTCGTCCTGGCCCCGGGTCTGCCAGGCACTGGTCCCCCTGCACCTTCGCTGTCTGCCTGCACGCCGACCTCTGGCCCCTGCAGCTGTGAGCACTTCAGGCGCAGGGACAGGGTCTTGCAGGATCTTGCAGCTCCAGCCCGGGTGTGATCTTCACTGCAGAACTGACAGTGGGTCCAGAAAGCTTGCAGCTTTCAGTACCAAACAGTTATTCCCTGTTCCCGTCATACCAGGGCAGCAGGCTGGCTGCAGCGCATCTGGGGTCAGCTGGTCTCGGCCGTGCAGGGCCCCATGTGTCCTCTGCCTCTGGGACAGGCAGAAGAAATGTCCATTCCTGGGGCTCCGTGTTCTCACATGGAGGGCAGGAGCTAGAGGAGGGCAGAGGCTCACGATGACCAGATACAGCCCATCCCAGGTCGCATTCCCATGGTCAACGCACGTCACATGACCAAATCCAGTCAGTGGAGGCAGGAAGAACCCACAGCCTCCTGGGACCCGTGGCCATGGTGGGAGGAGATGAAGAATAGTGAACAGACAGGACCACCTATGATGGTATGTTATTTTCTGCTCTCCAGCCTGTTCTCTCCCCTACTCCAGAACCATATTCCACGTGGTTCGAGCAGGCCTAACCGTCGCCCCTCTGGGTAGGCACATGATGCAGACATGTCCAAACTTTTGGTGTTTCTGGGCTACACATTAAATACACAGACATTAATGAGAACTAATGAGCAAAAGAAGAGTTTTAAGTAAATTTATGACTTTGTGTTGGGCTGCATTCATAGCTATCCTGGGCCACATGCAGCCCTTGGGCTCCAGGTTGGACACCCCTGATAGACCAACCAATCAGAGTACCCCATTCACAACCCCTCCCCAGGGAAGGTGATTGGTTCAGGAATGAGCATGTGATATAAGCAAGCCAATGAGAGCCTTCCCTGAGACCTGCCTGCCAGAGCTGCCAAGGCTGCACGCAGGCAGGTGAGAGTGCAGGGCTAACAAGCAGCTCACCATCCCCCACAGAAAGCAGCACAGGCTGTATAGCAGCAGCAGCGATGGGAACATCCGGTGCTGCCCGACAACACGCGGCCAGCGACTAACATATGGATGCAATCGGTATGGGGGGTCTGTGTAGGACATGAAAGAGTGTTCCGTGGCATTCTGGGGCCTCACATCCAGTTGAACCTGATGCCTCCTAGACGTTGTCATGTGTAAAGTAAATAATTTCCTTTTCATTGCTTAAACTAGTAGGGTTTCCATCATTATAATCGGGAGAAGTCTCAACTCACGTCATCAGCAGTAGCTACCACCTCTGTTTACTTTGTCCTGCTGGGTGCCAGGCATTGCGCTGAGGCACATACGTCATCTCACGGATCTTTCCAAATTAACCATCAGCACCTTGGGAGCCGCACAGTGGGGCTCGAGCCCCACCTCACCGACTGCTGGCTGTGACGCCGGGGTGGGTGCTCTGGCCACCTCAGTTCTCTTGCTTGTGCCGTGGGGGTGATGGCAGCCCCAACCTCGAGGGCGGCGGAGGCCAAGAGAGCTACTGCATGTGGGCTGCCGCAGGAAGCAAATGCTCCCAGTGTTGACTGGTGTTTATTATTTTCTTCCTAGTCCTGAAGGTGGGTGAACGGAGGCTCACAGAGCGGCAAAGGTGACGGGTGGCGAGGGTAACGGGTGGTGATGCTGGGACTGGAATGGTTGGAATGATCGCCAGCATGAGCCTTTTATTTCGTCCGTGGCTTTCAAACTCTGTCGTGGTTGTGGTCGTGACGAGGGTAGCGTCAGTAGGGCCGGCACGCACTGCGTGGCTGAGACCTAAATCCTGGGCAGTTCTGCTTCAGAGCTCAGGCTTCTAACTCTCAGAGAAAGAAAATTATTCTCTTTGTAATGCTTCCCTGTCCTTCTGTTAATACCAAGGAGGAAGTCTCATCTCGGTGCTGATATGTCTTTAATGCCTCCCTAGCTCTTGTGCAAAGAGAGAGCAAGCCTTAGGCTCAGAGAAAGCCATACTTTCTAGAGGGGATTTAACAGGCCGTATGCTTGACTTCTGTGCTGCATGCTCCAGGAAGACGTGGGAACTTCCTCTCTCTAGAGGTGTTATGGCTCCCTGTAGCCAGAAGGGCAGTGGTTAGCGAAGGAAGGCCTCGGCGTCAGGGAGCTCTCGGAGCCTGCAGAGGTGACCGGCTGTCAGCCGGGCTCTCGTTCTTGCCCTGGTAACTTTCAGAGAGTGGTGGATGGCAGGGCACTGGGAGCCCAGCAGCCTTCTGTGACACCACCGGATGTTGCACAGCCCGCATCAGCTGACGAACAGATTCTCACCGCGGGGAGTGGAGTTGCATGAAGCACCTTGCCTCACAGTGTGTGATCAGGAGCCAAGGGCCTGTATCTGAGCTTCTTCTCCTCCAGGTCCAAGCTGAGGGTCCTGGGCAGTTCCCTGCCCTCTCTGGCCCTCCGTTTCCTTACCCGAGAAACAGAGATAACAATACCTACCTCCAAAGAATGGTCCTGAGAAACGAGTGAGACTGAGCATAAGGAAGCACCATGTGAAGAACTGAGCGAGTGTGAACGGTCCCCACTGACCTTACGTGTGTATGAATGCATTACATGTAAGTGGGAATCATCGGCATGAAGAAAGTGACCGACACTAGGGTGAGGTGGATCACCTGTGCCTCTCCAAATTAGCTTTATTTTTGTACCTCTCTCCCTATTCCTTGCTCTTCCCAGGCAAGGATCTTCCATATGCCTGGGGAGCCTAGCACAGCATAGGCATCAACAAGTATTTGTTGTAAGGGTAGATTATGGATGATGGATAAATGGATACTAGGTGAGTACATGGATGGATGGATGGATGGAGGGATGATGGATGGATGATGGATGGATGGAAGGTGGAGGAAGGACCGGGAGTGATGGATATATAGTGGGTGGATGAAAGATGGATGGATAAGTGGTTGGATGACGGATGAGAGGTGATGGATTGATAGGTGATGGATATGTAATGACTGAATACATGGAGGGAGGATGGATGGCTGATAAATCCAAGTGCAGATAAAGATGCAAGTCCTGGCTGGGTCAGAATCTCTCTCTGGTACTAGAATCCCAACTACCCCAAACTCTCAAACCACAAGGACCATGTGTATGCACATGTGCATGTGTGCATGTGTGTGTGACTGGTTGTACTATCCTGAACAAGAATTTGGCAGAGTTGTGGGGGGAAAGTTCAAATAAAAATGTACTTCTAAAACAACTTCCCGAGTCTGCCCTCTGCATGCTTGCATTCTCCCCGATCCCTTACAATCCCAAGTTATACTCCCAACCTGTGCAAGGGTGGGTCCAGGTCAGGGTGAGGCTGGGCAAGGGGAAAGGTCACAAGAAGGCCTCTCCGGGCCACTCAGCACAACACAGCCCCCAGGAGCACTGGCTCAGCTCAGACGGCTTTTCACCGATGGTCAGGACAAGAGCGCTCCAGCTAACCCCATCCACAGAATGTGCAGTTACCGGGAGTGGCCCGTTCTCCAGGCAGCCTCCTCAGGATGGGTTGGTTTTGGAGTTTATCTGCCTTACCCTCCATCCCTTGGGGCTTCAGACATGGGGAGCAGGCAGCAATTTCTCCATCAGTAGGCAGTAACCTCGTGGAGTCTAATTTGCACCCCTTTCTCTAACCTCACCCATGGAAGCACGAGGGCAGGGTGGCCAACCATGGTTGCAAGGGATCAGAGGAGTTTTATCAAGGATGCTTTGGCAGTGTCGGCTTTTAGCTGAGGCCAGGAGGACAAGTAGGAGAACCCCGTACGTCTCAGAATGGCTTGCCTAGCACGCAGCCCACCACGCAGGGGCTTGCCTGCCCTCCTGCAGCCGTGCGTTCTCTGGTGAACGTAATTACGACAACGTGTGGGCGCAGACACAACTGCCTACTTCTCCGTGGACGGTGGGGGCAGAGAACAGGGCACGGCGGCATGCCGGCCGGTCCCCGATGAGGCAGCCTCGCACAACCTGGAACGGAGAGGAAGAAGGAGTTTTCCAGGAGGACCAGCTGGGGGGCATCTCAGAGGAAAACTGCTCCTGAAAGACACAGAGACAGGATGAAGCTCCCTGAGGAGTGAGGGCTTCAGCTGCGGTTCCTCCTTCCGGCAACGAGCTCCTCCTCTAGGAGCAGCAGCTTGCCTCTCCCTTAGGGACTTCGCTCTCAGTACGGGAGGCTCTGCTGAGACTGACCCCGCCCCCAGGGGCGGGGGCGAAGGACCCAGGCCCGCCCTGGGGAGCCACAGGCATCACAGTGGCAGGCTTAGGGACCGCAAGTGACCCTTCCTGACTAATGAGCCCTCCCAAACAGGGCAGGGGATGCAAGCTTGGGCTTCCACACAGAGGGCTGCCGCAGAGTCAGACCAACAGAGGAGGCAGAACTTTGAAAGGCAGGAAAAAACACAGCCAGAAACAGAACGCAAGACAAAGGGCGGTGGAGAGAAGGAAGGTGGGAACTGAAAAAGAGATGGGGTGGGGCAGGAAGGGGTGGGGGGCCCCAGGCCAGGCTGAGACTGTGACCGGGACTTGAGCTCATCACTGTCTTTCCCAAGCAGGATGTCCAAGAGCTTGAGGCCCCTCTAGGCTGTAAATGGACGTGTTCATTTGTCCACTTATGAGAAGCTTGACCTTAATTTCCTGCCTACTTTAAGATCCCAGATTCTTTGTGGCAAAGTTGATGGGGCCTGAGAGATAACCCCACTGGCGCTCCATAAATAGCTGCCCGATGAGTTAGCTGGTGCTGCCTTACATAAATGTTAACGTATACACGAGATCTGCCGTCTGGCTGTGCGGAGAGCCCTTTCTGACGGAGACGCACTCCGCGCCAGCTTCCGCAGAGCGGCCGCTCCGGGACGCATGTGTTTCCCAGCTCCGCGCCTTGATGTCAGCGGGGAGCATCGTGTCCTGGGGCTTCCTGAGCTTAGGCAGGAATTATATCCCCGCCAGAAAGGAAAATAATCTGAAAATAGAGAAAGTTGGGATTTATAATGAAAACGGGCCTCAAATTCATTATAGCAAGATCAGAGGGAGCCGGCCTTTTGGGTGTTCGGGAGACACGGGCGGGGAAGAGATGCCCCAGGCCAGAGGCTCCTCTCCAGTGAGCGCCCGACTTCCCGGCAGAAGTGGCCGGAGCTGCACAAGTGTGACCGGAAAACCAGAAAGGCTTTCCTCTTGTTTGGGTGCCTGTCCGATTTTTATTCTCATCCTAGACTAGGTAAAGCAACTAAAACAAGTAAGAAAGTTCCTAGATTCCAAATACAAGCAGCCACACAAGGCCTTCAAATTCACTACAAGCCATGTTTGCTTTGGAAAATCAGAAAATTACAAAATAAGTAATGAAAATAAATGTAACGTCCAGAGTGGGTCCAGTCAGAGTGAAGCCAATGGACTCCCACACTGACCCCACATGAGCTCCCCCTCGGTGGCCCCAAACCCTCCTCTCCGGCTGGGTCGCCCTCTGATCCCTGGGGTCTGGGCATCCCCCTCGTCAAGTCACCCACTCCCCCAACCCCCTCCCCCCACCTCCTTGGCATCGCCTCTGGGCTGTCACACAGACACAACAAACTTGACCAGCCAGGTGGAAACTCCCTTCCCACCAAATAAGCGAAAACCTGCTCTCACTTCAACCCTCCCCCTTTGGGTAATGGGCACAACCATTTGTTCGGGATAAAAGGCTAGAAGTCATCCTCAGAGACTCTCTTCCCTGATTCCATATTCAGTTTGCCAGCAGATCCTGCTGGCTCTACCTTCTAACTGTATCCTGAGTTCATTCATTTCTCTCCATTCCCCCTCAAGGCCAAGCCACCACCATCTCTCACCTGAAGCAACACCTGTTAATCCTCCTATTTCTGACTCTACTCATCCTGCTCTCATCAGCCCTAACGCTGTTTTGTTCAATGCAAATCATAGCCTAACACTTCCCTGCTTAAAAACACTCAAAGCTACCCCAGGGTGTTAGAATAAAGTCCAAGTCCTATACCACAGCCAAAAAGGCTCTGCATGACTAGGCCCCTCCTGAGCAATTTGACTTCTCTCTGTCTCCCCCCCCCCACCCCGTAACAGCCCCATTGGTCTCCTCGGGGTTCTTCAAAGCTGCCAATCAATTCCTACCCCAGGGCCTTTGCATGTGCTGCCTCTCCTTCCTATTCTCCTATTCCCATCCTTTAGGTGTCCACTCAACTGTCGACTCCTCAGGGAGGCCACACCCACATCCCCCCACCTAAAGGCTGTCTGCTCCCACAGGCAGAACAGCGGGCGGAGTGTGACACCGTGTACCAAAATGGGTGCAGTGATACTTGAAAACCACTCCCTGTGGCTGCCTCTGACAGAAGAGTGGGTGGCTGGCAACAGGGAGGCTTTTCACTGTGCATTGCTGTATGCCTTTGAATTTTAAACCCCATGCATATATTATTATTCCAAATGGTTAAATCAAATCAAATCAAATAACGAAGGAAAAGGGAAGAGAGAGATAAAGAGAAAGGAAAAGAGGGAGAGAGGAGAAGTAGTGAGAGGAAAAGATGGGGGAGAGAAGGGCGGAGATAGAGAGAGAAACACTCGAGAAATTATGCTGAGGAAATAATCCCACAAACAAAAATGCTCCATTAGAACAATAATCATGTGGTGTTAAAGTGTAAGTATCAAAGAAACAAATGCCCAGCCACACCGGCACGACTCAGGGAAGAGTGCTTTGTGACTAGGATGGAGAAGCACGAAGCCCCGAGTAATGATCATTATGAAGACTGTAAAATTGTGGAGAGGTGTTTATGACAATAATTAATGGGGAAGCAGAGACGATAAAAAGTGTGTGAAGAGTGAGCACAGTGTAGCCGGAAGTAGAAAATGGTTGAAAAGGTCCGCAGCTCCCTCCGCCTTCAGGGAGCCCACATGCACAAGGCGTTGATGACATCCAGTCTCTGCGCAGCCAGTCTTCGAGCTCCGAGCCTGAGGCTTGAAGGGCGCCCTCGCAGGGCCAGGGCCGGGGCAGCAGCCGAGGTGGCAGCTGAGGCAACTGAGAGGCCAAGGCGAGGACTGCAGGGGGTCTTGGCGGCGGGGGGGGGGGGGGGGGGGGGGGGGGGGGGGGTGGCGCGGAGCAGTCTGGCTTTCTCGCCCCAGCTCTTGTGCCGCTGCACTGAGTCACAATGCTGCGGGGCTGTGCTCTGCGCCCTGAGGTGATGGGCAGCCTCTCTGGCCCCGCCCACCAGGTGCCTGCGTCGGCGGCAGACTGCGCCTTGTCTCCACGTACAGGACACGTCCCCAGGTGTTACCGGCTGCCGCCTGGGGGGCAGAACTGCCCCCAGTCGAGAGCCCCTATACTGGGCAGAGTGCACAGTTCTCTGACTGCTGGTTGGTTCCCCTGTAAAACGGGAGCAAGCTAGCACAAAAGTAAACTCTCTCCCCTCCGATGCACATACTAATTACAGCTATATTTTTAAGAAGATATCTGCTAAATGGTTTTTATGGCACCCTTTAAATTACAATAAGATAGGTGAGGATCCTTCTCCCATGGGAACCCCAGTTGCTGGCTCTGCACTGGCACGTCTCAGTGGCCATGACTATTTATCCTGCACTCACCCCTCGTGCGGGTGGGCTGGCTCCACGGCACACGTGTGCTCCCGCACAGGGGCTTCCACGGGCCACACGTGACTCATAAACCACGGCGGCTGTGCCACCTCATGATAACAGCCCAATTTTCACACGGGGTCTTTGTTGTTTAATGGCAGCTCAAACAATAAATTGCCTTAACGTTTTATTCAGGCTTTTCCAGAGACTAAAAATGTCGGCCTAGAAATAGAGATTTCCTCATCCAGCTCCTCATTCTGCAGGTGGGAAGCTGAGCCCCCTCCACCCCAGGGAAAGCGGCCTGTCTGCAGTCTCACAGCTCGTAAGGAGAAAGCTGGGGTGACAGGGAGTTCTCCCGGTTCTCAGGGCCCCCTCACCGCCACCAGGCCACACTCCCTTGGGAAAACACCATCGATCAGTGTAGGATTCATTTGGGTCAGCAAACTGAGCACTCCCGGCCAACAGCTAAGCATCTGAGTGGGCTCCGGTGTTTGGAATTAGCCTGAGAATGAGGCTGGAGTGGGTGGTTTAGGGGAAAAAAAAAGCTTGAAAAAAGTTATTCTTCCTCCATGTCCACCCACCTCCAAATTCCCCATCACCTGCAGGATAACAAGGCTTGGGATTGTAGCATCTCTCAAGTGGGCAACACAGACGAAATACTCTAACAATTCCAAGCATCCAGGGCAGACTCTGCCCAGCCCCCCACCAGCAGTCATCCGGGCCCTCCTTACCTAACTAACCCTGTTCAGGAAACTCACTGCCAGCTCCTAACGCCCGCCGCCCACATGCCCCTGGCACTCGCCACTCCAGAGCGCTCCCTGCAGCCCCAGCACACGCTTGGCCAGCACCCAGGACAGGGCAGGAGTGAGCAATGCCCTCAGCCGAAGGCCGACGGCCATCGGTGGGCAAGAGCCCGACTCCCTCACATCTCAGGGGCGTCTCCCAGAGTGCTCAGTGGGGATCCACAGTTCCCACAGGTGCCCTGCTCGGGAACACACACTGCATCGGCACCCCTTCTCTACCAGGACTTGCTGGAATCCCCTCGCAGACAAACAGCCAGCTGTCAAACCCTCAAGTCCTCATTGCAGAGCCAGCTTCTGGGAGGCCATGAAGGCAGCAGCCCCGCAGCCAAGGCTGGTTTGAACTGAGCTTCCTTCTGTGGGGTCTCTCCAGAGCTCTCTCCCTCTGGGGTGACTCGGGTCCCACAGGACAAGTCAGGACCCTTTAGCCCTACAGAAGCCTTGAAAACATTTCAAGACAGCTCCCAGGTGCCCCCAGGCCACTCCCCTTCTCTCTCTCTCTCTCTCTCTCTCTGTGCTTCTCCACACATCTAAACCACCCCCCCTCCACTGTTAAGTACAGTTCTCACTGTGTGTAGGAGTCACGGGCCAGGTTTATACTCCCTAAAAGAGTGTGTACTACGCAAGGATAGAATTTCTCTTTGTATCTTTCTTTTTAAAAAAGATTTTATTTATTTTTAGAGA